>NC_050071.1:28458970-28765543 GCF_009764565.3 Dermochelys coriacea | reverse complement strand
CGCCCCAGCCCCGCCTCCTCTCCTGAGCGTGCCACATTCCCCCCTCTTTTCCTTTCCTTCGCCAAGCTGTTTCAAGCACTGGCAAGGAGCGGGGTGCGCTCAGGGGAGGAAGTGAGCTGGGGTGGGGGGGCCGGGAGCTGCTGGGGGGAGGGGGCGGCAATTATTTCAGGGCCTAGGGGTGGCAAAATCATTAATCTGCCACTGGTCTCTGCTATCTAGGGAGACACTAATGGCAGAGATCTGGACCTTAAAGAAAGCAAATTCACTACTGGCAGGGATGAGTCTGGATATTCAGCTTTCAAAAGCTTATGCCCAAATAAATTTGTCATCTCTAAGGTGCCAGAAGTACTCATTCTTTTTCCTGATACAAACTAACACGGCTACCACTCTGAAACCTGTCAGCTTTCTAAAGCAGTCATTGTTGCTAGTTCTAAGAAACACACCTCATTTTAGATCCTGAGCCAAAGATCATTCCCATCAAGGGGAGCCTTTACACTGACATCAACAGCTTTGGATCAAGGCTGTAGAACTGTCATGTTGCAGTGGGGGCATTGTGATTCTTTTATAAAGTCTTCATGGTGGGTAGCAGGGACGGGGAGAATACCTTTGGCAGAAAAGCCGATCGGAAAATCTTAACAAATTTGAAATTCTACAAAAAAAATCTTGGCAAATTTTGTTGTGGAATTCCTCCCCTTCCCCATTTTTTTTCAACCAGGTCTATTTGTTGTCATCATCTCCACCCCCCATCTTTCCCCAGTCCCTCTATTTCTTCATACTGTACAGATGACCAAAAGTGGAGCAAGGTTAAAACATGCAGGTCCAAAAGAGAAAATGGGTGGGGGAGATGGACTGTTATCACCCATAAAGATGTCAGGGAGGGTCCTTAAAAATCTGTGGAGTTGGTTGGGACAAAACTATATTGCATCGAGAATTGGTTGACATTTTTGGCATTTGTCTGAAAACAGAAACTGTCATAAAATATTTTACGATATTGTTGAAATGCTCCATTTTTCACCAAAAAACCCTGGACCTTTTTTTCTAATATTTCCTCTTCCCCTTCCCTTGCGCCCCCCCGTCTTTTCCTCCCCCCCCCCCCGAAAAAAAATCTGTATAGTAAAAAGTTGCTGAACTGGTGCCTGGTATTTTTTGTTTCGTAAAAACTGGGGTGGAGGGCTGGTAAGCAAGCATTTGTTGATAATCATTTCAATAACTTTTTTGATGTTTTTGATAGACATTTTGAACTTTTTTAAAAAATCAAAATAAACAAAAAAGGCTCCATTTTAAACACTTTGAAGTGAAAACAAATTCAATTTTTCTTGTAAAATTACTTTTGGATTTTTCAGCCAGTTCTAATAGAATCCCAGTGGATACCAAGGTCTTTCTCAGCTGAACTCTGAAGATTGTATTGTATTGTAGGGCATATATCACTGCCCATGGTAAGGTCACTTGAGACCATTAATTATTAATTTAAAATAAATAGCTACAATTTAGTTTTCGGTTGAATAGAACATAGTGGATTTGTTGCACCTCTGATTTGTATTGACTTGTATGTTAATACAGTATGGAATCATGATAATTATTTTACATTTTTACCAGGATGTTTCAAACTTTATTGTAATTTAACTATATATACCTCTTAATTTAGTCTCCTCTCATACACCTATAAGTGAGAAATGCCCTTTGAGAAGGGGACAGAAAGGCACTCAGTTTATGTTTCTGTGTTTCACAAAACCAGTTTTTGGTTATATGGAGCCCACCACATTTAAATGTGTGAATCCTTTTCAGCCCCACACAGATCTTGACGCCAATATTCTGCTGCACCTACATGCATAGAACTCCCATTGATATTAGCAGAAATAACATGGGAAATAGGGTGTTCTGGAAAAACAGACATATATGGAACTTATGAGCACTTAGGCCACAATTCAGGTAAGCCTTAAGTGCATGCTTAAGTCCATCCCTGTTCTTCTAAATTGAAGCTACAGAGAATACAGAATAGCCAAGTCAAGATCCACTATGTGGAGTGGAATGGAGAATGTTGCATGTCATGTAATTCTGACAGGGAAACTGGGCTAATTTTGCAAAGCAGCCTGTGAGGTATTCTTGCTGCACTTGTTTCTCATTATGTTTCTATGCCTAATTGATCAAAATGTACCTTCTTTTTGTTAGGTGAGCACATCTTTCAGGGAAAGAATAGAACTCACCAACCTGATGAATCCTCCTCACACCTGGGCAATAAATATGTATGTTTACTCTTTCATTCTGTTTTCTGTAACTTTCATTAATATGTGTTATCATTAGCATGGTTCAGTTAAGCTAAAACAAAAAGCAAAGAACTGTAAGCAGAAAAAACTAATGACTTCTGTCAGTAAGAACCTTAAGGCCATTTTGCTTAAACTTTCATGAACTAGAATCACAAATTAGCTGGGGTTTTTTCCCGTGTTGCAAAAGCAATATTAGAATTTTGCTCCACTGCTCTGGCCTGATATTTTGCCACTCGTACTCAAAAAGTTAAGATTTCTATATGGGCTACAGCTGATACCATGTGGTAATATTCTACTAAAATAAGAGTCAATCCTGCACTGTGCTGACATTATTCTAAGAGGTGCTATTTTCTCAATACCTATTGAAGTCAATGAAAATGGAGGTACCCTGCACCTTGCAGGATGGGGCCTAATGTGTGCATTTCCTTGCTTTGACTGTTGACTCTTATCTCCTATTGGATGGAGCTTTATATTTTTGTATGTGAGCCCGAACTTAACATATGTTTATCCTCTAAGTCCAGTGCCTGAAGTCAAGTGCCTAAATAAAAGCAGCCAGATCCACAGGGGTGCTAAGCCCTCAACCCCATTGGCTTCACAGGAAGTTGTGTGCACTTCAGACCTCTGCATATTAGGCCATTTTTATTTAGGTGCTTCAATGTGGATTAAGGTTTTTAATTTCAGTCACCCTAAATTTGAAAATATTGTCCCACGTTTTTGAATATAGAAAGACGGGGGTCTCTAGAGAATCCATCCAGGTCAAAACTTGAAACCCATCAAGGTCTCTGTGTTGTTCTTCAAATGCAAAGTCTTTTCAGGCAGTCATGTCTTTTAATCTTTTCCCCCTATGGCTGAACCCTTGCCCCTCTTTTCACAGTAACCACTTGTCATAGCTTTTATTATTATTTTATTATATTATTTTATTTTATTTACTTTTTATTAAGGCAAAGTTATAACAAAATGTTAACATACTACACCATACATTATTTGTTACTCATGATCCGATTAATATTCAAAGAACCTTGCTAAAGATTCTGACTGGCTGGCTGGCTAAGGAGATCTCCTACTCTGGGTACCCTACAAAGGGTACCCAAATTTCTAAAAACCTTTCCTCTTTTTGGCATTTCTCTTGTGTATAAACTTGGTGTGAAAGCCTTTCCATGACAAGGACAGTCCATATTTTACTATTCCAAAATTACATAGGATGAGGAGTCACCTTTTACCACTAACAAAAGTTTAGCTGCTTACAAGAAAAAAGAAATGTATTTGCCATGCTGTTTAAAATACAGATCCTTTACTAGAGCACTAAGTCAGCAGACAGTGCATCTCTTAATAATTTCCTCCCCAAACTCTCCAGTTCCTGGACACGGCCACCAGATGTGCAAGTATGTTCCTCTTTCACCACAACCATGCCAACAGAGCATCTCTCTATTAGCAAAAATATAATGGAGTTAAATGCCATCTATATAGTAATTTATAAAAATTTTCTTTATGAGCTATACAAATTGGAGCCATATAACTCCTTTCCTACATGGACACCCAGTCATCCAGATCAGTTTCTTTGTCCAAATTCCTCTCCCATCTTTTCATCTGGGTTGTTTTCTTATCAATATTTTTTCCAGTCAAAATTGTATACATCTTAGAAATTAAATCTTTTATTTATTTAATTTATTTTATTTGCTACTGGGCCAACTTTTCAAATGTGGTTCAAGGTCTAGATAGAGCTGCCTTGTGTCCAGTTTTCACAATAAAACATCTGAGTTGTAAATATTGAAAATATGGGATCTTCATATTGGTATGATTTCAAATCAGGCCCCAGGAACAGTTGTGAGAATTGAGTAATCTCAGTTTATATCCACACTGAATAGTCACTTTACTTCCTAGGGATAAATAGCTGATTATTAATGAAAGTAGATAAAGGAGAGGGCCTAAGCAATAGGAATTTATTAAATTCCTCCAGAGCTGCTAAGGATGTCTGGTTGAATGGGTGATTTTTTTTAATTAATTTTTGGTGACCTACATTTCTTTTTAACCCAACATTGACTAGGAATACCTATATTTGGGCTTCTGTTTTGTTTGAGTTTTACCCAATGTTTAGATGGTCTATTGTTAACTTGATTCACATCTTTTAATTGTGATGCATAATAATAATAAACCAAATTAGGGAAAGTGAGGTCATCCCATATTGTAGGCCTTAGAAGCTTAGAACTTACCTTTGTTTTTTTAGGTTTCCATACAAATTTTAATAGCACATTGAGCCATTCTAGACAGCATGACAATGACCATGAGAGATCACCTCAGGGTAGACTGTCAAAAACAGGGCAGATACCCCAACCTGGTAGTGTGCTCTACAATTGTTTCTCCACAGTATTTATTTTTTAAAATATTTAAGATTCCTTTACTCATTTAAATTTATATAGCTGATAACAATTTACGTTGATCCTTTTGGGAATATTAATTTCCTAAAAGTTCAGATTTATCACGGTTTATTTTGAAACCTGATAGCTCTCCAAATTCCAAAGTCAATTGTTCTGTAATTTCTATCTAAGCTTCTGGATCCTGCAAATATAACAAGATGTCATCAGAATAACAAACCTATTTTGTGTTCTAATCCAAGAAGGCGTTTTGATGCTCTTTATCAAGGGGCTGTTTCTAAACATTTATTGCAAATGGCTCCACTGCCAAAGCAAACAACATGGGAGATAACTGGCAACCCTGTTTCGTACTTCTAGACAAATTAAAAGGAAGGGATTGATGGCCATTAACCAAAGCAGATGTGCGAGGATGAGTATATAGGGGCAATATGCCCCTATAAAACTGATTTCCAAAATGAAACTTTACCAAAATCTGTCTGAGGTACTCCCACTCCAGCCAGTCAAAGGCTTTCTCAGTGTCCAAAAAAGCAGTGCATGGGAAGAACTGCTCAAATGCACATTATAGATCAAATTCTGAGTTTTTCTGCTATTATCAGACAGATGCCTGTCAACAAAAAAACAACATTGATCAGGGTGCATATATTTGTACAATATAATACCCCATTTGTTTGCTAGAACCTTGGCATAAATTTTAGCATCCACTTTAATTAAAGAAATAGGTCTGTATGATGTGAACTTGGTAAGGTCTTTTCCTTCTTTGGGAATGACCACAATATTTGCCTCTTTTTCAGTGAATCTGGAATGTCATTCCCCTGCAATATTATTAAACTATTAAACAGATCAGTTAAAATCAGGGCCAACAATTGCATTAGAACTCTAAAATACTCCCCAGAAAACCCATTGGGACCTGCAGCTTTATTGGATTTTAAATTCTTAATTACAACTTCAACTTCCTCTGCAGCAATTTGCCTATCAAGAGCTGCCCCATCATCCTCTGAGAGCTGAGGGATTTTCATACTTCTCAAATATCTACTTATAAGTTCAGGATTTGGATGTTCCAAGTATGGAAAAGGTTAGCAAACATTTCTGAGATTTGTTTGACGTCAGTTACTTTATTTCTAATCAGAGGATGATGATTTATTCTGTTTCTTTGTTAAATTTCTGGCTAAAGCCCAATCAGCTTTATTGCCCTTTTCAAAATATTTTTGTTTAATATATGTGTTTCCTCAGCTTTTCATCTTTGTAACAGATTAATCTTCCCTCTTACTCATTTATTTTCTTATACACTCTTTTTTAGATCCTGTAGAGTTATGTTTACTTTCCAAAACAGAAAGTTCTTTAACCAATCTCTCTTCTTCAAGAGCTCTCATCTTTTTGAGGTATTCTGCTATATTTGTAAGTATTCCTCTCATTACTGCCTTTCCAGCATCTCAAAAACACTTATTGATCCTTTCCTTATAATTTTTTTCTATATATTGCTGAAAATTTTAAGGGGGTCATACAACAGAGTTCTATTGTATTGTCAGGCCCTTTGTTTTTCCACAGAGTCCCAATCTTTTAAATTAATATATGCAGGGGGCATGATCAGACCGAGTTATAATTTCTGGATTAGGATTTTTTAGCAAATTAGCCAAGTCCTAGAACATTTAAATCATATAAATCCTAGAATCTATGAGTAGTAGACATCCAGTTTCTTTTCCCACCAGACATACACCTAGGTCCTCATTTTCTCAATGATGCAACAAATTTACACTTGCTGCTCCCACATGCTGTCTGTATACATTTCATTGATCTAAAGTGGGATTAAGTACTTTGTTAAAATCCCCCTAGAATAATATCCCCTTCCCTAAACCTTCTGAAATCCCTAAAAAAAGGATCATAAAAAGAAGCTTGTCCTTGATTGGGAGTTTATTTTTTAAGGAGTGGAGCCCTTAATTTAAATTATATCTGCTCTCTATGTCTATTATAATTTCATTTTTTTTAAATATCCTTAGCAAACTTGGAACTCTTCCCTCATCTCCTTTATTCATCTTTCTGATTTCTAAACAGTGGGTCCTTCAAGTCAGCCTCAGTGATTGGGACTTCTCCACCCACATCCATAGTTTGTTTACTGGACAGGGAGTTACTCTCTTTTGAGGCCGTGTCTTTGTTTTAGGGCAGACAGATCTTTTGTACTGGAGAATTTCTTTCCTTTCAAGACACCTAGATGATCTTATCTTAAATCCTTGTTTGTGGCACTTCTCCCAAGATGGCTGCTGCCACACTTTCCCTTTGTTTGTCTGACCTTCCCCAAAGGGCCACTGCCACATTTCCTCCCCCCAGCCACAAGTGTACAATTTTAATTAACTGTTTGGTTGTTGGTTTTTAATATCACTTTATACTTCTCTGCAAAATGCAGACTGGTCTTTTGAAGTGGGAAGGGGAAGAATAGGGCCTGAGTACGCACAGCTATTTGCCTGGACTTGTGGGCTGTAAGCATTAGACATTTGAGGGGGGAGGGAATAGCAAAGATGTGCAACAAAAAGCTGCTGGTTGTTTGGGGGGGGGGGAACACAAGAGGTTGGGGAGCGGTTCAGTAAATATGTCCTGCCATTTAAGACTCTGCTACCTTAACTAGAAGTCATAATAGCTTCCACTGGAAGCAGTAATGAGCAGCAGTTCTGTATCACTGAAAAGAAAACTGGTTGCTGTGAATGAATGAAGCTGCTAAATTAAAAGTAATATTAATATTTTCAGAGGCATTTAAGAGGCTTTTGTAGTGTACAGAGCTCTTGACCACTATTACCACACAAAGTTACAGTTTCTTTCTATACATCCTGTATAAAATGCAAATGTATTTTATATTCATACTGTGCTTTTCACCACACAGAGCTTTATATAGCAACACCATAATCCTGGCGAGCAGATCCACATGAGTGATTTACTGGTTCTCCAAATAGGTGCAGAGGTCTAACTGCATGGGTCTGATTGCAGGAATAGGACTCAAACAATCAACAGCACTGAAACGCAGCCATTCTGGGGGTCAGGCCAGCAGCCAATCAATGAGCAGCACACTGCACAATATTAAGATAGATGGGAATTAGCAGTATAGGCACAGAGAGCGAAACTCAAATAAAATTTAAAAATATACTTCCCAAATGGGCAATTTTCAATTCTGGGGAATATAGGATGCCTAGACTACCAAATAATACGTACCAAAGCAAATGCACCAAAGCCTGCATAAAGATATGGATAGCAAGCAGACAGAATCAGACAAAACGAACCTTTAACTAGAATTAGAAAGACTATGTACATTTAGATAAAAAGTGTTCAGATCAAAATGTATAAAACTTTTTCTTACATAAGAAGTGGTTTCTATCTCTAGTAGATAAAAATAAAGCATTTAAATTACAGTACCTACTGTGAAGAATATATTAATGAAGCACCATTTCTGGGGAAGAACCCATGGTCCTGCAAAGTCTCAACTCCTTTTGAAGCCAATGGGAGTTGATGCTCAGCACATCACAGGATAAGGCCCAGAGTGAGTATGGGTAAGAAACAACAAATGAGAAATGTACAGAAGGCTCTATCCTGCTTGCACTGAAGGAAGTGGCAAAACTCCCATTGGCTTCCATGAGTGCAGCAGGAGCAGCTCCTAAACAATGCACTCAATGTTTTTACTGGTCATTTTGAGAGAAAAAAAAAATCTCATTGTACAAATGGCCAAACTTGCCCCTGTCCTTCATTCTAAGGCCTTTTGGAGAATAACAGTAAATTCATAGGGTCAGTCTTTGTATGGGCATAGTGGGACATTTGGTCACTGTGCTCTTATAGGCTGGAGCTCTGCTTGGTGCTCCATTAGACTTCACCAGTGTGCCCCTGATGTAGGCAAGTGATTTAAAGGAGCAAGTTTTCTTTCATGAATTTGCACATTCTTTGCACCAGAAAGATTTGGTGAGAAATTACTGCTCAATTGAAATAAATTAATATTTTATAAATTGAGGCATGTCCTTGTTCTCAGGTGAGGCCTTTGATCAAATATTGTTCTGGGAGAACAAATATTGTGAATTCCTACAAATATAAGCAATTGAGAATAAACATTCCATCTACGATTCCAAGAGTTTTCTTTTGATTTTGACACCATAATAAGAACCTTGCTTGTATGCCAATCATTGATACTGACTAATCTGAATCGGGATGATAATCTTGAGATTATTATTGTCATTTCAGATGTGAAGCAGCCTCTTTTACCACGTTATAAAGGAACTGCCCTCTGACTTTGCAGTTCCACGGCAGACATGTGCATCAGCTGCAGCTTCCTACAGAGAGGGAGGACACTTGTGTTAATTGTTCTATGATTAGCTCTTGATTTCCATACTCTAAATGCCTCGTGTTTTCTGCTGGAAAGACTCTTGTGTTTTCTTGATGGCTACATAACTGATGTACTGTACATATTTATTATTTCTACATATATCAAAGCAGAGAAACTTTCAGGAATGATAAAAGTATTGTAAAAATCTGGTGGTGTGTCACTAATAATGATGTCTTTCTTGTACATAGAAATGTTTTCTTCCCGTACAGGAAGGAATATGTTAATATATTTTCTTGTACGCTCAATAAATAGTCTTCTTAAATCATATGTAGTAGATTGCAAACTTGGGGCCTGATCTTTCAAACATTAGTATGCAAAATTATCATTACCACATGTACGTCCATTGACTTCTTTTGGGCCTACTCATAGTAGTAAGCACTTCACCTGGTAGTAAATGTTTGCAGGATGAGGCACTTAGAGATAATATCAAAGTGGTTTTGTTTTTGTTTTTGTTTTTTTCCATGAAGGGGGCAATTTTACCAATTACATCTTACATTAGAGTTTTTTTTGAAACACTGCACATGGTCCTTACAATGCAAACTAATTACAAACAAATATTATAGTTTATTTTTGACTGTTCCTTGGGTAGTCACTTTCTTATATCTGCTGTAAAAATATTTCCCTGCTATAATCTGCATAATACAGTGAGGAATCAAAAGGCATTTACAATACTACAGGCTGCATTTGTCAAAGGAATAACAACAGTGATAGGCCTTGTTTCTCAAATTTTGAGTATTGCATGGAATTCCTATTCATTATTTATCAGCTCTGGAAATTTAATGATTCCTTCTAATGATAATTGCAGAATATCTCAATTTATAGAGCACTTACGTAAATATCTAAATAGTGCTGCTACCTCCATGTGTTCTGCTTTTCTAGATATATAAACCTTTGGAAATATAATAATTTGATCAGTCTCAATCTGTTGATTCGTTTCATTTATTTGCTGAAATATGAAAATGAGACACAGCAGTCTCATCAGTGGTCTAAACACAGGATTGAGAGCCAAGAATTCTTATTCTAGTTCTTTTCGCTATGCGTTCGGGCAAGTCACTTAGCTCCTCTTTCTAGTTTTGCCCCTCTGCAAAGTGGCAACAATAACAACTACCTACCAGTCTCACTGGGCTGTTGTGCAGATTAATTAGTTAATGTTTGTACAGTACTTTGAAGATGAAAAGTGCTCTTCCAGTGGTAGGCATGATCAGCTGTGTTGTTTTCTCTTTGATGGATCTGACCCTGTAGCTAAGAGACTCAAAGGAAAACTTTTCTATTAAGCACTGTGAAAGCTGGGCACGAAATCCACGAACCAGTGTACTACAGACTGCAGCTGAACTTTTATACTTAGATAAAGCATTCTTTGTGCTGGATCACCTGAGTGACTTGGGAGAGTTTGGTTGAGCAAAAGCATCATGATGGCTGTACTTGCAAAAGGTGAGGCTATCTAAAACATGCAACTTAACAGTTCATATAAAATATTATACCCAGTTCACCATCCTGACTGCTGAGGATTCCCAGTAGAAAGAAGAATCTGTGCCTGAGTTTTCATGTAAATGTAAAATAGGTGTTTCATCGAACATTCTTTATAGGGCAGTTTGAAAGAGCTGAGAAATGTGAGTGTGGAAGATAAATATCAGTGATTATGCAAGATTGGTGCAGAAACTGTCATGAAGTGTCCAGATAATGTTAATCTTATAATAAAACTTTATGTGTATTAAGAGCCTCTCTTCTCTCTCTCTCTCTCTGCAAATACACAATATATAATCCACACCAAATAAAAATACTGGACCTGATATTGTGTTCCTGTTGCACACTGTGTGAGGCAGGCCTCAGGACCAAATGTTACCCTGTTTCTGCAGTGAGGCATTGTTGGCATTGTGGCTCCAAGGGACACCAGCGAGTTTTAGGCCTTGCAGCAAAGCATACTGGGAAAGAGGCTGGGGGTATAAGGAGCTCTCTTTCTCAGTGTAAGAGAGAGAGGGGCAGGAGCCAGGCTTGCTGTAAGTCTTGCTGCTGAAGGAGCAAGAGAGAGACTAGGAAAGGAGCAGGCGCTCTGTCTCTCTCCAGTCAAAAGGCCTTAGAAGAGGCTTCAGAAAATAGCCATGCTAATTTCACAGGCTACGTTACCTCAAAAAGTGAGTGTTTGTAGCAAAACAAAGGAAATATTCTCAGTGGGACAAGCTAGTGGTCAGACCTGCTTCTGCTTCATTTTTGAGGGGCCAAGGCTTTCTCTCTGAATGACCAGTAAGGGGCACTTGAGTTGTACAATTGACAGATGCTTGAGAAAGTGCTGTGACCCACAGAAAGAGATTAGAAGAGTCCCTTTTGGGACTCTTTTGGGGGGGTAACAGGGTGGCATTTAATGGTCTAGCTGGAGGACAAACTACCCACCAAGGAGAGAAACTAGACTTTTAGCTTAACAGAAAGGTAAACAGCTACACACATAAAACACTCATATGGGATCTCTAGGTGAGATGCAAAATCAAGCCTAGTGAGATGTGTCCCAGTGGATCCAGTTTGATACCTGTCAGTAAAACATGGCTGAAATAGAAACTAGGCCCAAAGGGACCATTAAATTATCTAGTCTGATCTTCTGTGTAACCAAGAGCTAGATCCAATGCAAGAATCTTGCCTGTATTTGTTCTGCATGGCAATATGAACCGAATTCAAAAATTTCAGCAGTTTGAACATAAGCAGAAGGTAATTAGTGTGCATTGTTGCAATTCAAGAATAAAGGATATTTTGGGCTGGCAAGCAATTTATGTTCAGTTCCTTCAGAGATGTATTGGGTCATGAGTCATGATTAATAAAGCACTTGGGAGTCAAGTTTGTCAGGGGAGAAGAATGCTCAGTGTTTGTATTGGGCAGCATTCAGCGTGGGTCCAGGTGCTTATCCTATGGTGTCTACATTTCATATGGTGTCTACATTTCATACGGTTTGTTCCTGCCCAGACTTACAGAAGACTTGGCAGCCTTGTAAGAAGTATTTTTTCTAATGTTGACTTGGAAGTTCTAGCTAATCCTGCCTTTTAGAGTTTACGCTCATTTTTAGAAACACATTTGAACAGATACCGCTTTAGAACGTTGATTTATTATTGTGCTGTGTGTTAAACAGTTGTATGTAGTTTACCAGATATAGGCACTGCCCTGGGTTGGAGATGATGCAGAGATACATAGCCCCAGTAGGAGCTCTGGGAGACATTATAGCCCAGATTTACAAAGGTATTTAGTAACCTAACTTGCATTGAAATCAAGTGGAGTTAGGCACCTAAATATATTTTTGAAGATCTGGCCCTGTGCTACAATGAATGAAGGGAGAAAGCCACCCTGCAAAATATAGTCCATTCAAGGCAAGTGATAGCCCAGCCATCTCTCTGTCCCCCCTTTGCCTCCTGTGGTTCTAGTCTATGTCCACACTTATACTTGCCTGAATGCCAAACTGGGGTTGTTTTCAACCCCTGCATGGGGAAGGTTCCTTGCACTCTCTCTCTCTGCATTTGCACACTGATGGTAGGACACAAATCAGTCTTTAAACCTCTGATTTCATTCAGTCCATATGTGAGCACAGCTCACACCTGCACTTCTGTGTAATGCCCCCTTCTTTACATAAACATACCCCTCTCATTCCCCTTAATCCTACCCTCTTCTCTTTATGCTTATTACTAGTAGCATCTCTCCCTATAAGAGTCTTTCTTCCTCATCTATGATCTTGTTATGGAAAGAAAAAAAAAACAAGAATTCTCAAACTCTCTTTCTCTCTCTCTCTCTTTAATAGTTTTTTATTTGTGCTATATAGTTATGTCTGTGCTAGAGAATAACACTGTATATTCCAATTTCATTCAAGACCTGCCATATAGTTATCTTTACAACAGCCTTTTGTACCTATTGAAAACATAAAGGGCTAGACTTCAGGCTGTGTTAGTGCCAACCTGCCAATGCAAAGTTTATTTGTCCCCTGGAAAATGCCACTCTCTCTGAGAGAAGGGGGGAATTCCTCAAACAGCATAGAGCTACAATAGCAGTGCCAGTACAATGGGCCTGGTTGGGTTGTGTCTGTCCACCAAAGATCCCCAGCTGCTGTTATGAGTCCTTGGGGCCATAGGCAGTTGGTACAAGTTAGAGCAGCACTCAGGGGAATGGCGCTGCACAGAGCAACCTCAGAACTGAAGAAATACAAAGGCAGCTCAAAGCTTCTGTTACAGCAAAGGATCTGACTCAAAATTCTTCTAGAAAGAAGAAAAGTAAACCTACTATAGAGAACAATTCTATGCTGGCAGGCATGGGGGCTAGATGATTTTTTTCATCTCTAATTTCAATGATTCTTTAAAAATTTTCCAGCTATAGCTCTATTCAGTAGAGGAATAACTATGCTAATACTATTGTTGCTGTTATTAACATCTTGTAGCTCTGTAATTAGATCAGTGGGACATTTCTCTGTTCACTACTATGTTCTTTAACTGATGTGATTTGTCATTTGTCCTCTCTCCCCACTTTCTTTTATTGCTTAGTCATCTCCACCATCCTGGCTTGAAGTTCTTGGGGAGCTAAACACACAACTAAAATACAATGCCATTATAACACACCACAAAAAGAAGAGCATAAAATAGCAACAAGCCAACTGAGCAGAACATGATGTGGATTGACTACGTCTGGATGAAAGACTGACTCTCAGCCTTCTGATGCAGGCAAATCTGTAAAACAAAATTCTGTTTTGTTTTTAATAAAAAGAAATAATTGAAGCCATTTTGCATAGATGGTAAGACCTGGTTATAAATTACTCAAAAGCAGCTTCAAAGCACATTGCAATAGAATTAAGAAATGGAGATGAAATTGGTTCTGAGAAATTAAAACAAATGTGTATGACCCATCAACCCATGTATGTTGATATATAATAGCTGCTGCTCTTCAGGGGCTCTGTAAGCTTTACAGTTAAGGCCTTTTCCAGTACCTCTGCTTCTGAACTCTCTTTTTCAGGCTTTTGTGCAAGAGGTGGGGCCCTTGAATTCAGCTGTTAAAATTGAAACAGTGAGGATTAGGGCTGGGGACCTTAGGGCTGGGGAACTCTGCAGCTCAGACCCATCTTTAGGGAGGACAGATGTGAGGCAAAGTAGAATATTACCCTGTCCCTTGGGGCTATGAAAAGTGATATGTACTCTTCCTGAGTTAACAATTAAATGCAGTGACACCAGCCACCTCTGAGAGCGCTACACCTAAGTAAGGACTGGGGGGAGTTGATCTTGCTGGATTTTGATCATCCTCATCAGCCTTCGTCATATTTTCCAGTGATCTTCTTCTAAGTCTTACTTAAAGGAAAGGAACACTGTGAACACATTAGTGTAATCCTTAGAGCTTTATCTTTCAAAAGACTTAGTACTTGGGCTTCAGCTAATTTTGTTTTTCAGTGGAAGTACTATAGTGCCAAGAATCCAAAATTTGGAAGGGTTCCCCAAGCCAAGGCTTGTATTTAAGGGATTATCTTAGTGAAACCAAGCCCTGTTTAAGAGACTATCTCAAAGAAGAAAATCCTCCAGACCAAGTGATAACAAAATTCATTAACTACTTAGTTTCTGTCAAAGTCGTTCTACACATCCTAAGTTCAGTATGTCAGTTTCTGGCACCGGGTGCTTGAACTTTCAGGTCAAATAAGCAGGGCTATGTGGAGTAAATTCACTTCCAAATTCAAAACCTGATTATGTACCTTCTTAGGTATGTCCTCAAACGGAAGCCGGTGCTCTTGTCCGGTACAGGTGGGAAAAAAGGCTGGCCCTGGGTGAGCGTTGGATATCCGAGCCCAGAAAAGATGGTTTAGCTGCTGCTACACATCTGTCTCATGCCTCTCCTGTAGGGATGGGATGAGATGAGACAGCTAACAACAGCAGCTTCTCTGATGTGCAGATGGTAGCATGCTATGGAATGGTGATATTTTCCAGCATGTGTGGGTAATTGCACAGGACTGACTTAGGACTAATGCCCATAAGAGGATGAGAACAAGTGTTCCCTGCCCATTCACCCCCATTCTCTGTCAGGATTGTGGTTTGTGGGTGTACACACCCATGCAGCGTAGACAGTGAGTTGGTAGGCCCATACTGCCAGGTTAGTATGGACGTGATTGTTGATTTGTGTGCAGTACAACTTGGCTTCTAATACATCGGTGCATATGCCACAAACTTACGGACAAGACCTCTGTGGAGACATTTTGGCAAGCTGCAGTTGGAAGTTGGCTGCCAGGCAACGGATGGCTGCTGGATCACGTGCCAGGGAGATGGCCACCAACAACAAGCATCATCCCTCTGACTTCCCAAGTTGCTGTCTGCATGGGATACATAGCAGAGTACTTTATTGGGATTTTTATAGTGAATGCAGAAGGCAATGACTTAAACTTATTGCATAGCTGAGGCTTTGCTGAGCACTCTGGGCAAAAGTACTGAATTAGGCCCACTGGGCATTCAGATAAAATGGGACCTAGATGTGAACCACCCCTAATGCTAGCTTTGCAAAATGACCCTGAGTTTTAACTATCTCTAGCAATATCCTGTTTTACTGAGTGAATTAAAATATAGCATTTAGTTCAAGAAGCTATTAGAGAAGGTTATGGTTGAAGAAAACAGGGCTTCCATTATCCCTTTTCTAGTTTATTCAGGGTCTTATATTGTTCCCATCACCATGGTTATTGAACACCTTCTGGACAATTCATTAAGCAAAGTGACTAGTATCTGTCCCATGTGGTTTTTCTCCATTCCTCTTCCCAAGTGGAAAATTGTAGGTAGGTTCTCTGTTTTTATTTTTTTCCCGTTTGGTTTGTTTTTATTGTTTCCCTGGAGCTAAGTGCTCTTATTTATGAAGGCCGGGTTGAAGAAGTGCATCATGCACTGGTCTGAAAGATGGCAAGCTTTTAGCCAGTTCCCACTTCCTGCAGGAGTCCCCAAAAATACTCTTGTCTCCTGCACAGATGAGCTTCATCCTTGCAGTAGTACATGTAACGTACAGAGATGTGAAATAGATACTAGTCCTGACTTGCACTGCTGAGAGAACAGAATTAGGCTCCTAATGTTTGCTTTCTTCTCCCTCATTCAGATTTTCAGTCTTTCACTAGGCAAGACACACAGTAATGCCTGCAAATACTTACTGAACATTATTTGGTTGGGATATGGAAAAATAAATGATAGCTAAAGCACTTTTTTTTTTAAAAAAAGAAAATGCTAAGTCTTTGCTTATACAAACTTTCTTTGCTGCATATTTATATCACAGCGTACCATTTCCCCAAATGCATCATATTTCATGGCTATGTTGGATCTGCATGGTAAATAGTATCGTGCAACAAATAAGAGTGGTAGAGCATATTTTTAAAGCACTGCAGTAGTGTTATGTGACAAGATTCATTGCTGTCTACGAAACTGGTTGTTGTGGTAGGGCTACAGGGTGTTATTTTCTCCGCTATAGCAATATTAGCCTTGATGCAAAACTAAAATAGACTGTACAGTATACTTATTGCTATCTCTATTCACTTACATTATTTCCTCTGTCTAGTTCACCATGCTCCCAATCCAAACCTACCGAAGAACCACAGACCCAGCTTATATATCTTCCTCAGACATGCCACTCCCAATCAACACATCTAAAAAAAGCCTATGTTCAATGTCAATAATGAATCAATTCGTAGGTTGCCATATTCACTGAGTTGTTGTCAAGCAAAGCAGCTTGTAGTGGCTTAAGCATGTTTTCTGGTTAGTTATTCCCACCCCCACCTTGGCTTCTAAATTTATGGAACTCAACCAGACAATCTGCATTCATCTGAGAACACCAATGTAGTGTCTTTCAGTTAATGTTTATATCAGATGAGCAACAGCCTATCTGCAAGTTTCAGAGTAGCAGCTGTGTTAGTCTGTATTCGCAAAAAAGAAAAGGAGTACTTGTGGCACCTTAGAGACTAACAAATTTATTTGAGCATAAGCTTTCGTGAGCTACAACTCACTTCAGCCTATCTGCAGTTCCTCTGAGGAGCCTGTTCACGCCACTCGGTCTCATTTGTTGTTGACCAGTAGATGGGGCAATTTAAAGCTTTTTGCCCCTCATCATGTAGAAATGTTTCAGAGGGGTAGCCGTGTTTGTCTGTATCAGCAAAAACAACGAGGAGTCCTTGTGGCACCTTAGAGACTAACAAATTTATTTGGGCATAAGCTTTGTGGGCTTATCAGATGCATGGAGTGAAAAATTCAGTAGGTAGGTATAAATATACAGCACATGAAAAGACGATAACGTAGAAATATAGAAATGGTAACTCAGTTCGGTCTGAGAAGGGTATTACTATTTCTAGACTCTACTGTAGTTTCCTTTAACAAACATTCCTTCTGTCACATGAGCTGAGAAGCTTCCCCACACACACACACCCCCATACACCCTTTAGGACACTGAAGTGCACAATTATGCACAATGATTACAGATTCACTGTGAAAGTGATGCTGTCAGATAAAGAGAAACTTAGGTTTGGGGTCTGATTCTCCATTCTCTTTATCCCTGTTTTCCATCAGTATAACAGAAGTGTGATGGAGTTGAGGATAAGCCTCATTCTTTTAAAGTGTTTTCTCAAAATTGAACATGACTAGAAATGTTTATGATCTTTAAACCTTTCAAAGAGAGGATTTTTAAAATATTCCTCTGTAGTTTTGCAAACTCAGATCAGCAGCATTGTGCATGAACACAAGAAGGTGAACTTGACTGGCTGATTTTTATTATCCAAGCTGAGCGCAATGCAAACAGAAGAAATAAGTACAAGTAAACTTGATTTTCTTTTTCAAATCAGATACTTCACACAATCTACGTTGGTAACTAAGATAAGGAATATGCTTGTTAAATAAGAGCCTTACTTCAACTGTGTCCCTATTGTCAGATCTTCTTAATTTATTCAACTGCTACTTTAATGTTAGTAACACGGTCAAACTGATCCAAATAGAAGCTGGGAGAAAACATCCTCAGCAAATATGCACCATAATACCAATGAGGTCCTCTGCATCAATCATATTTTACCAAGGGTTGTATTTCAGTTCAGCTATTTTAGTTCTTGTAATTTTCAGTTATGGAAAGAATTTCTCCATGACTATAGCCAATTGATTAGATGAGTCGTCTTAGGGCAAGCTCTCGATGAGGTATCTGCCGTAACCCTTGCAGAGATCCATTTTATAGAGCTTCTCTTGCAGCAATCTCAGTAATCTCTGTCACAAAGTTGATGAAAATTTGCTTTGCCTGGTGGCTTCCTCGTGATGATTTCGAAGGATCCATGGTTTGATCCTGCTTTGACTGCACATAGTTTGTTGGGTTTTTTTGATTTGTTTTGGGACTGCAAACCGAATAAAAAGCTTAAAAGAAAATGTAGTTGATTGTCAATCCAGCCTGATTTGTTTACAAGTGACCTGTGATGTCTTTGTGGTGTTAGCATTTATTTGTTTATCAAGGAGTGCAAAGAAGGTGTTTGTTCACAAGCATGTTTTCTTAAAAAGGTTCTACTATGTCTCTCGTCAAAGGGAATTGTTAGGATGAGGTGATCATACGAAAATATCTTATGACCTACCTAGTATAGACATAGTTAATAATATTCACCTAATAGGCATGTCTTAATAATTCTTGTTAGTCCCATGACTTTGGTAGAAGGATAATTGATTGAACTTTCTCTGGTTTTAAAGACACCCACACAGGTTGTGCATTCTAAGTATGCAAAAATGAAAAGCTTTCAGGCAACATTCAGATTGAAAAATGAAGTACTCAGATGTCAAGCAATGTAAAATGAAAATTGAAAACTCAATCAAATCTGTGTTTCTTGTGGGTATGTTATAAAATATAAATAGACTTTTATAAGGAGAGACAATTATAATATAAAGTGTACATATACTCTACGTACTATGCTGCAGTATTGAGTAAAACAGACTCTATACCTTTACGACAACTTAGATGAGCAATAGTTAAAAAAAATTTTTTAATTCATTCTTCATCTTAATTGTTGTTTTGTTGCTGTTTCATCATAGTCACCTGTCCTGAGGCCGTCAAGGAGATTAGCATAATTATAGGTAAAATTGTACTTGAATTAATTAGCCTGTTCATTCTCCCTTCAAATGGCAAAACTGCCACTGGCTTCAATAGAACAGGATTGAAGATGGTGTGTGGAAAATCTCAACCAAGCTGCTTTTGGCTGAAAGAGTTAAGTTACTCGCTCTTTTTCAGTTGCTTTTAATAATACTTAACCCATTCCTGCTGTGGTTTGTCTGTCTCTCTACAACACAAACATGTAGGACCTTGTTTTCAAAAAGACTTAGCAGCTCTGTCCACTTGCTTAGCTGCCTTCTTGAGCTGAACCTTCCAAGATCTCAATCCTTGCAAGAAGCCAGGACACCTTATACAGAACCCTGACCCCATGGAAGAGAATGCAAAACCCACACTGACTTCAGTAGGACCAGTATTTCATCCTGTGAGTGTATAATAAATAGGTAATTGGATCCAAAATAGCTGATGCCCTAAAAGCTACAGTGAAATGCAATTTGATAGTGTTCCACCTGGGTTTTTGTATGTGTATGTGTGTGTGGGGGGGGGGGGGGGTTCAAAATCTTTTTAGCCCCATAAATACACCTGAGCACAAGCCACAAAATTCAGATCTGAATTTCAAGCGTCTCAAAGCTCAGGATTGGTGTGGTAGATTCAAATCCACAGTTTTTTCAAATCCAGCCCAAAAAAGAGATCCAGACTTTAATATTCAGATCCAATTCCACCCTCAATGCTCAGAATTGTAGCGGAGTTGGGTCCAAACCAAAATGCTGGAGCAGAACACTGCTGAAATTTGAGGAAGTGCACGTCTGAATTAGGATCCAAACTTAACTGCTTGCCTCTGCCTTTCTATGGTCTCTAGGAGAAGCCTCAATCCAAATGGCTTATCTCCATTTCTAATTTACTTATTGCTAGATCATTTAAATTGTTCAAGACCAAAATTGAAACCAGCTTCTGGGTATTGGCTTTTCTGCCTCACAGTTTTCCATGTGCCATTCTCTCTCCATTGAAAACAAACAAAACCAAAAATCACTATTCTTGCTGGCTCAGTGGGTTATCAACCTTCATTGCACCATGACCCCCTTCTGACAACAAAAATTACCACATAAGCACAGGAGGGGGGACTAAAGCCTGAGCCCACCTGACCTCTGCTGTAGCACTGAGCCAGGCAGGGGTGCCAAAGCCAGAGCCAGAGCCCTGCCACCCCGGGTGGGGGGCTAAAGCCAAAGCCCTGCTGCCCAGGGCTGAAACCGAAGCCTGAGCCCCATCCCAGGGCTGATGCCCTTGGGCTTTGGCCCCAGGCCCCAGCAAGTCTAATACCAGTCCTGGTGACCCCATTAAAGTGGGGTTGCGACCCACTTTGGGGTCCCAACCGACAGTTTGAGAACCACTGTGGCTTGTTCCATATGTGTAGAAATTCAGAGTCTTCAAAGCAAGGGTAGCTCTCTTGCAATTCTAAATGACAACAGGCTTTTAGCAAATTTAAATTCAAAAGGAGGCTGCTATCCCCATAGTGTGGAAATATGAGTGCGGTCAGAGAAACAGCCTCAGGAAGATAAACAGGCTCCACAAGTGTGATTGTGATGTATAAGCTATTCCTGTTGGAATATTGGTGTTGAGCTCAACCATCACAAAGGTTTGTTACTTGCTTGTAGAGTGTCCAGATAGCAAGTGTGAAAAATCGGGACCGGGGATGGGGGGTAATAGGTGCCTATGTAAGACAAAGCCCCAAATATCGGGATTGTCCTGATAAAATCAGGACATCTGGTTACCCTACATGCTTTTCATGATACACTCCAATGGGCCGGAGGAGAAAGGAGTTACACCTACTTATATTTGTTTTCCAAACAATGAGTTACACCAGTAATGAAAATGGCCTGGAAGACACCTCTTACCTAAGTGTAACCTAAGAGCACTGAATTTGGCCCTTATGCCTTTTTCATAAAACATGCAAATGTTTTACAATTTATTGCTACTGCTATACTGCTCCCAGAATAGCAAAGCAGCATAGTACTATTGAAGAGATGCCATAAGAATTCTAATGGCCTGTGGTCACATGGCTTTAGTTGTTGAGAACCTGGGGATCAGTTCTCTTATGGGCATCACCACTCAGCTCAAACTGGCCCTCAGAGCGACTGGTGTAAGCCCCTGTCAGAGACAAAATGCCAAAGTAACTAGAGCAGTTTGGCAATGCCTATGTTCTCATATTAAGGGCTACTCTGTTTAGGGGCATTAATAATTTGAGACATTTTCTAGGGTCAACATGTGGAGCACTTATTTCTCCTTTCAAGCTACAAATATTGACAACGTTCAGGCCTCACCAAGTATTAAATGTTGAGCTGGCACATGCAGAAGGGAGAGAATGTAGGATATGAGCTCATTCGAAGGAGGATTTACAATAAGCCCTTTTCCACAATTGCAAAACTAAACAGATTTAAAACTCAACCCAAAAGGCACCCATAGGCGCTAACTTGTTTGATGAAAGACAAGATAAAACAGGGCATAAGTTTCCATGCAAAGGGAGGGAAAGGAAACTTTTTTTAAAAGCAAAACTTGAAGAAAAAAAGAAAAGAATTGACAGGCCAGAAAGAGCTACCGTAACTGAGGACTTGAACCAGCAGGCCTCTATTCAAGTCAGCAGGGGCTTCCAGCATAGGGTCTTTGAGGTCCTTTTTTTCCAGTACAGGTTGTTGATTTTATTCCCTCCTATAGAATATTTCATAGTAGTGCATCATTTGCAAACAAACCTACCTAACTTCCCCATTTTGGTGGCGGTGTTATAAAAGGGCATGTGCTTAAAAAACCCACACATTTATTTGCTCAACCTGCCCTGGTTATGGCCCTGCCCCAGGCACAAGGATAGCTGTGCTGCATTGGGAGCACAGCGCTATACCTTTTAAAATTTGTCTCCTGTGCAGCCTCTCACTGCACTCCTCCAGCAGCTCAGGTGGCAGTAAACCTTATGTAGGCGCTCCAGGTCTGGTTCTCCCTTGTACTGTGCCATGTGTGGTCATTTACACCTCTGCAAAGTGAGGGTAAAGCACTACCAGATAAGAGTGGTAGCATGCTACACTCCCTTAGCACAGACACAGAGATGACATGAGTTGCAGAGGAGGGAAGAATCAGGCCCAATGACTCATTCGGATCTTACACTTGTTCTACATCTCAGTACAGAGGCATAATTTAACCCTAAAAGCATATGGGGTAAAATCCTGGCACCACTGAAGTCAGTGGGAATGTTGACATCAGTGGGGCCTACATTGTACCCATGGTTCTCTACATCTCAGTAGAAAATTGGGAGCACTTTAAAACTGAAAGATGCAAAGAGTTGTTCGTAACAATAGGCATCCAGATGGAGCCACACTATTGCATTTTGCCCTTGTCATGGGATGACTACCCACCCCCACAGGACTGAAAGAGGTTAAGGTAGCCAGGCAGGTCAATTAACTCCATGGGGTGCACCTGGAGGAGGAGAAGGATATGCTACTAATTAAAAGTAGGCTCAGCTGGGCAAGAACAAGTGGGGGCCAGTATAAAGCCCGGTAGTGGCAACCAGCAAGGGGTTGCTGGGGTAGGCTGTAGAAAAGCAGGTAGTAGTTGTTCCCTGGAAAGAGGGTTTTGGACTGATACACCCAGAGAGAGAGAAAGGGAACCAGGTGTGGTAGGAAACAGTCCAGGGAAGGAGCTGTGGGGACTAAGAGAAGAAAGCCCAGAAGTGCTGACTTGAGGGTCCCTGGACTGGAACCAGAGTAGAGGGTGGGTCAGGGTTCCTATAGCAGTCACTTAGAGAGTGGAAGGGAGGATAACCTAGAACTGCTTGGGAGGAGGAACTCTGCTAAGTGACATGGCTGAAGGGCTGAGTCACAAAGAGGATGCCAGTGAGAAATGGAACAACAGTGGGCAAGCTGCATAAGGGGGTGTTGATTGACCTTGGTAGCTAATCCTCAGAATGACCAGGAGGAAATGCCAGACCAGTGGTGATCCCATGACAGCCCTATATATTTTTTAGGAGTCATATTAGTCAGTTTGGGAATTGTAGAACTTGGGAGGAGTAAGAGCAAGGACAGCAATGTTATGGGGAGGAGGGGGGAAAAAGGCAGAAAGATGGGACATTGCTGTACCCAAATAAGAGTTGTCCGGGACGGTAGAGATTTGTTGTGGATTTCAATATAGGGATGACCTCTGGAGATATAAATGCTTCATTAATCATGTTCAGGACCTCTTACATTATGCTAAACTAGGGCTCCTGCCTAATTATCACGCTCCTGTTTACTGCAACAATTTCAGGAGCGTGATAATTAGTTTGATATTGTTATGCAAAGGATAAACTTTAAGTTTAACTGAGCAAAAGCCATTTTGCAAATATGTTCCTTCTTTGCTTAGGCTGGTCAGATATGTAAAACCTGCTATCTTACCAGCATGTTTCTGAAGCGCTATGAATTATTGTAGAATATTTACGAAGACCACATATCTGATGGCTGAAATAAGGAAAAGTTAATGGATGGTGTTAGGAGACTGAACATTCTGGATGCTGAAATCTATCTTCTCCTAAGACTAATGTGGAAAGAAGAACTGGGAGCTTTAATTATACGGGATAAAAGAATTTCCTCACACTCAGGGATCTGTCTCAAACAGAGAATAACACTTAGCATTTGAATAGTAATTTTTCATCCATAGAAATCAAAGTGCTTTCTAAAGAAGAGAGTCCTATTATCTCCAATTTCCTGAGAGGGAAAACTGGAAATCAGAAGTGCAGTGACTTGCCCCAAGCACACAATGTCTAAAATAGAATCTAAAGGCCTGACCTACACTAGGAAATTAGGGCACTATAACTACATTGCTCAGGAGCACAAAAAATCCATACCCCTGTGTGACACAGTTAAACGGACCTACCCCCTGATGTAGACCACTCTAGGCCAAGAGGGGAACTTTTACCTCTCAGGGAGGTGGAGTACCTAGGCTGACAGGAGAACCCCTCCCATTGGTGTAGGTAGTGTCTTCACTGAAGCATTACAGTGACAAAATTGCACCGCAGTCATGTGTTTTAAGTGTAGACAAGCCCTAAATCTCCTTACAATCTTGTGCCCTAGTCACTTAGACCATGCTGCCTCCCAGCTCTACCTACATGAACAATTAGGTCTTGATCCTGCACTCTTAGCATATGCTAAGTTCCCTTTAGTATTTTTCAGGGGGTCTGTGCCCTTACAATTGTAACTGAAATCAATGGGAGTTGTGGGGACTAGTCACCTTTTTAAAAAAAGAATCAGGCCACTTACAACTCTCACTCTCAGCATTAAGTTTTAGAGTTTAAAAATCACACTAATTATTTAACTGTCAGTGATTTTAGCAGACATATCCAGCAATTATTGTCACCCAACAGTCCCAAACTCCATCCTTTAGTATCAAAATACACAGATATCCCAGACCGGACTGTCCAGCCTTCCAATTTCACTCACTTCTCGGTACAGCCCTTGCATGTGGAATGAACTGAATTGGTATGAAATTAAATTTAATATCAGTATTTCTTCTATTATTTATTACATATTTGATTTAAATTTGGCTTTTGAAAAAAAAATTAAATGAACCAGCCACAGAATTGCCAGTCTGCTAAATAAGAGTGCCACAGAAACCAGAGACCTTTCTGTAGACTTTAGGTCCAGACTACCTTGGATGCTTATAGAAGTTAACATCTGATGTCCTCTGTTCAATCCTCATCAGCTCTAAAGCAAAAATGACTATCAAACTTCTCCCTGTGACAGAGTGGTGAGCCAGCCTTAAGCTACTCATAGGCTGTCACCACTCTGGAAACTGGGTAAGCATCCACACATGTGCCAAAATAGGGAGATAATTGATTAAAAAGTGAATGATTAACCAATTAATGGGGTGGCTCAGCTCATCAGCTGAGAACAGCTAACAGGGGTAGGGAATAGGAAAGGCTGGAAGGAATGACTAGAGAAGCCCAAGATCTTAGGGAGGTGAGATCTCTGTTCACCCACCCTGTGCCTAGGGAGAGAGAAGGTAAGAATCTTGAGCTGTGGGGAGCCACTGTTCACACTGTAAATAGAGCAGTAGGTGTTGAACTTCCCACAAGTGCTGTGTGAGCACTATTTGTAGTAAAGGAATCTAGGGTGTGGGAGCCCAGTCTAATGACGTTAGCTGAAGTTCAGGGTTTGATAAAATTGAATGTTGCCTTTATTATATGTTTGTACTATGGTTCCCTTTTTAGTATTTATAGTAACTGGACAATTACCAAAATGAAAGATGACTAGTGGGCTTATTCACCTTTACAACAACTGCATGCCTTTTGGTTCGCAGAACTATTGATCTTTGTGAAAGTATTTTTCAATTGAGTTTAAAGCTCCAGGCTTGGATGCTGATCCAAAAGAAAATTTCTGGAGTTGGATGATTTTTTTTTCAGACAGTTTTATGATTTTTGACTTGTAGCCAAAGTTTATCCAAAAGCTGATTGCTGTTCTGTGGTAGAAGCACCCTCCAAACCATGCTTTCCCAATCAGGCTTCAAAACTGTTCTCGGTAAATAGTTCTTTCAGGAATCCATAGGGATTTTGATATTATGAATGTCTGTTGATAGGAATACTGTAGCACTATCTTTTGTTACTTGATTTTTTTTCCCAACAGCATCTACCCTGGGGTTCTGCTTAATAGAAAAGAATAAATTAACAAAAATTAAGTCAATATATTATGTGCCAATGCTCCATGAAAGTGTTAATTCTTAATATTAAAAAAAGCAAGTAATATGTTTCATGGTGGTATTTCCTAGTACTGTCCCTGTCAGCAGAGTTAATGAGAGGTCATGACAGTATTGTGCATATGTGATTAAAAAGGGGCTGCCCCATCAGCAGCTCAATAGCAATGGCACAGTATCATAGCAGATGTGATCACTAGAATTGTCTTTAACATGAGTAGCCCAGCTTAAATTACGGCAGTTCTAGAGAAGTATGTGCATGTATCAAACGACATCATCTGTGTATAGGGCCCTACAAAATTCACGGTCCATTTTGGTCAGTTTCACAGTCATAAGATTTTTAAAAAGCATAAATTTTATGATTTCATCTATTTAAATCTGAAATCTCATGATGTTGTAATTGTAGGGGGCCCTGGCCCAAAAAGGACTTGTGGGGGAGGGGGTTGAAAGATTATTGTGCAGGGGGGGCTTGTGGTACTGCTATCCTTACTTCTGCGCTGCTGCTGGTGGTAGTTCTGCCTTCGGAGCTGGGCAACTGGAGAGCAGCAGCCGCTGGCTAGGATCCCAGCTCTGAAGGCAGAGCTGTCACTAACAGCAGCGCAGAAGGAAGGACGGCATGGTGTGGTATTGCCACCCTTACTTCTGCGCTGCTGTCTGCAGAACTGGGCCCTCAATCGGCAGCCGCCGCTCTCTGGCCACCCAGAAGGCAGCAGCATAGAAGTAAGGGTGGTACAGTATGGTATTGCCCCTCTTACTTCTGCACTGCTGCTGGCAGGGCACTGCCTTCAGAGCTGGGCACCTGGCCAACAGCTGCCGCTTTCCAGCCACCCAGCTCTGAAAGCAGCACAGAAGTAAGGGTGGCAATATCGCAACTTCCCTTAAAATAACTTTGTGACCCCACTGCAACTCCCTTTTGGGTCAGGACCCCCAATTTGAGAAATGCTGGTCTCTCCCATGAAATCTGGATAGCATAGGGTAAAAGCATGCACAAGACCAGATTTCATGGTCCGTGATGTGTTTTTCATGGCTGTGAATTTGGTAGGGCCCTATCCATGTATATTGCCATATCAAGAGTGTCCTCATGTGTATGTGGGGGACATTAGTGGAAGAACATCAGAGGAGATCCTGTTGATTTGCCAAGAGATGTAGCACTTTGATTACTTCTGTTATCAGTCATTCAATTGTTTAATGTATAAAATTACTTGCTGTCAAAATTAAGCCAAGTAATATAAAAAAAATCTTCATGGACTAGATGCTCCTTGACTAATTTTTTTTTGGGGGGGGGGGGCATTTAAAGGTACTTTGTATGAGTACAGCAAAAACCTGATTTGTTGACTTCTAATTGTATAAGCTCCATGGCACTGGATTGTTCTCCTCCATATAGAGTATTATAGACCCAGTTTTTCAAAAGCTATCTGTGCAGAACTGTCACTGAAATCCATGGAAGTCTTGTGGGCTCAGGACTCTATAACAGGGTCAGGGCTTATATTTGTCATATCCTTCTGGTTTATGTTCTGTTTTTTGCTTGGCTTTGTCTCAGTTCAGTGTTATGGTACAGTGGTTGTGCTGGGAATGTGTCTTGCATAGAAGTCAATGGGAACTTTCCACAAACGTTCTAACACACAAAATAAGAGAGGACCTGTAGAAGTGACATGGGACTGGAATTCAAGGGCTGCTGCTACAACCATATTATATGTCTGCGGGTGGAGGTGAGCTATTGGTATTTCTGATTCTTGAAGCTTCATTGCTTTTGTTTTTAGCTTTCTTATTGTTCTGGTTTCTTAGGAACTGAGAACCCTTTAGGCATGATTACCACAGAATTAGATGCATGATCTGTTTGTTATGAATGATTGTCTAATAGGAGGAAACATATAAGAACAGACCATAAAATGAACGACAGAGAAAATGTTGGGTTTTTGTTTATGCAGGGAACAGAGGGTGCATTGGTAGACAAGTTAAACTTTAAAAGTGATCAGAGAAGCAACACCAGCTGTCCAGAGTTCCACCTGTGTGTAAGCGGGGGAATAGTCCCGCTCTTGTGGGGAACTTTCCTGGCTTCTGCACTACCCCGGTGAAGTGGGCTAGTGAAAGGATCTGAGTCCTTGCTCCCACTTCCTTTACCCAGTGGCCTCTCGGCCCTTGAGGATTCCCCTTCCACTCTCCTGTCTGGCAGAGTCCTCGTAACCCCAACAAGGCTGGAGCCAGGATTCCTGGGGGGCTCGACCCCCAACCCTGCTGCGATCACCTAGGACAGGGGCTAGGGCGTCCCCACTCCGGGGTACTCTCTCTGCACTGGGCACTTCTCTGACTCACTGACCATTACATACAAGTTAAAGCAAATGCAAGTTATTTAATCAACAATTAATTTTAAAAAGAATAAGGAAAAATGGGAAAGGTTAAAGGAAACACATCAACCCGCTCTGTGGCAAGGAACTTCACAAACAGTGTCTCTGCAATGTCAGAGCAGTTCACAGTCTGTTCCTTGCCAGTCCCAGGCCTTCTTCTCAGGCCCTGGCTGTGCTGCAGGGATGCTGTGGTTGGACACTTGCTCTGGTGGTGGCCACAAGCTCTAAGTGGTAGGATCTTCTTCCCTGTGTCACCCCCACCCTGACGGGGTTATGATCCAAGCCTGGCCTGCAGAGCCCCTTGGCTGAGGCGTCTCCTGTACTGGGCCTGCTGCCCAGGGTCCCTCTTGGTCTCCCCAGCTCCAGACTGCTCCAGCCCCAGCTCCACCACTCTATCTCTGCGCTGCTGCTCTGTCTCCAGTTCCCTGGGCTGCTTCTTTAGCCCCTCTGCCTCTGGTTGCTACAGCTCTGCTCCTAGGACAGGTCTGCTCTGCAGGCTGCTTCTGTGACTCTGCTCCCAGCACTGACCTGCTTCCTGGGCTGCTTTTCTGGCCCCTCTGGCTCTGGTTGCTGCAGCTCTGCTCCCAGGGCAAGTCTGCTCTCTCTGGGCTGTGCCTCTGGCTTTGGGGCTGCAGCTCTGCTCCCAGGACAGGGCCTGCTCTCGCTGGGCTGCTTTTCTGGTCCCTCTGGATCTGGTACAGCTCTGCCCCCCAGCTCAGCTTGGGCCCCTGCTTTCTCCTCAGCTCAGCCCCACTCTGTCTGACCCAGGCAATTCCAGCTCACACAGAGGACGGGACCTCCCTGGCCTCCTGACTCCCTGATTAGCCTCCTCACCCTGTCCTTCAGGCTGATCTGGAGCATTGGCCTCTCCCCATTGTTCCTGGGGGCTGTCAGTCTCAGGGTCCTGATTCCCCATCGACCCTTCCCTCTTTTTAGTACTGGGAGCTAGCAACTAAAACACCCCCACTGAATGTTAGTAAGGGGGCAACAGTCCCCTTACATGTGGCAAGATCTGTTTGTGAGCAAATTGAGTCCTATCCATGATTCCAGGATGTGCAGACCAGAGATAAGAACTTCAGATGGTAAAAACCCTACTGACCTAATTCTGATCTTGCTTACATCCGTGAAGTTATAGCTAATTGATACTGAAGTCAACAGAGTAATACTTTTTTTAAAAGTTCAGAACTGTGCGCTAAGTGTCCAGGGAACAGTACAGCAGATTTATCTAAAGCAGTGAACATCTAGCTGAGCAGCTACCTAATCAAATACAATGCAATGTAATAGCAAGAGGTTATTTTAGGGGTCAGGTTAGAATGTGAACCTAGCAACACTCAAAAGCAATACACAACTTGGCAAAGCTGTTTTGTACCTATGTTTAATATATAGATAGAGATGGGTTATGAAGAACATGATATCTGAATGTTACTGTCTCTTCCCTCGACTGGGTTTATAAAGAGTCTACATACCAACAATTGTCTTGCCTGTCTTTCACTGCACTTCAGGGATTAAAGGACATACTGGCTTTAAATAGCATCATCCTTTTTGAATTTGCCATAAGTTCTCCTGTAGATTTCTGAGAGGCATTAATGATAGCTGAGCTACTTAAAAAATCTGATGCACTTTTTATTTCCATCCAAGATCTTAAAATTAATTTGATACATTTTGGTACAAAGCACAAATAATTCCTTGCCCCCAGTTGCAGAGATTTATCCTTCACACCAGAGACCAGTGAGAGGCTGACAGGCGATTATTGTAAATTTGCTGTAAGGTGGTGGGGGACTATAAAAATAGCAGCATTAAATTTGGCAATAAGACCCATGTGTTGCAGCATGTGGGTTCAGGTTCCCTATCTTCCCCCAGGCTTTCCACAGCTTTAGTAGGCCTCTCTAATAATTGGACTGATCATGAACTGCCAGCAGACACATCTCCCCTCTCTGTTTGTGGTAAACAAGCAAGTGATAAACCAAGATGCAAATTTCAGAAGCAGTAGAAGTTTTTATTTCACTATGACTGTAAGCTCCATGCTGACTCTGGGATCAGGCCTGGTTTTCATAAGCAGTGTAAATTTCACAATAGAAGAAATACGGAGGATAATAGTGCAGTGTGATTCTTTAATACATGGCTTTTCCAGTGTTGGGTAACTGACATCCGAAGATGCTAGTAGCTGCTGTCATTGCTGCACCAGTTGGCTAGACCGGTTGGAAGCCCTCTGGTGCTCCACCATATATAATAACATTCCTCAAGTATTTCCCCATGCACAATGATTTGTTCTTGAGTCTAAACTTCAAACTTCAGCAGTACAGTCAGCACAGCAATTGTTAGGAATTTTTTTCTTTGGCCATTAATAAAATGTTACTATACTTAATTTTGACTATCTGATGCATCCTCTCTCCAGAGACTGCATCTACCACTAGCATGGGAACAGACTTGATGGTCTATAGGCCTTTTCCATACTTTCATAGGGTTCAAGGCCAGAAGAGACCATTAGATCATCTAGTTGAACCACCTGTACATCACAGGCCACTAATTTTCACCCAGATACCCCTGTACTTGGATTGCAAAATTCCATGGGCTTATTAGTCTCCCTCTCTTGGGACGGAGGGAGGCAGCCATGTTGATTTTCTCAAGGAACTGTTTTTAGCCACAGCCTTGGAGGATAGTAGGTTCACTTTCACATGTTGAGAGTCTGGCTTGAAATGATGAGGAGTCTCTGTGTATCCTGCTGTGCAAAGCAGGCTCCCTGATGGCTGACAAAATACTCTTCTGGGACGCAATATATTTTCTTGCTTGATGTGCAACTGCATGCCATGGAAGAGTATAGTGGGTGAGAAGGTCTGTGGAGAAGTGCCCTAACAGACTCGCTAAAGTTAATGTAAGTCTTTTACAGGAAACCTCAATAGAATTAATAGAGAAATGTATATGATTAGAACCAAATATTAAACTATGGGGCCATATTCTCCTCTGTTACTATTGCAACCTCATTAATGCCACAGACTTCATGCATACATAGAGGGATGAATTTGACTAGAAGCACCACCACTGCTGTCGGTTTTTACCTAGAAGATGGCTGGTTTCCATGAGGCGATTGGAAAAAGATGCCACTGTTGCTTCATTTTTAGAATGTCCTCTTGCTCATTTGGGAGTTTTTGCTGACAATACATTTATCTTGTGCTTCCCTTGCAAAACAAGATCTTAAAGTTTCAGCCAAGCATTACACATAAAAGGTTCATCCAGCTCTGGCCTTAGCAGGCGTAACTCAACTGGTTAGTAGAGCTACTTCCAGTAATGGAAGGCTGAGCTTGGCCAGGTGCATATCTAGCTCCGCTTATAAGAAACAAGCAAGTTCAACAGCCTCCTGTGGGAAGTGTTCGTCATCCTCTGACCTTTTTTTGTTCCCTTTTCCGGGTGCTGGAGAGAATTTTAGGTCACCCTCCCCCCCCCCCCCCCCCGCAACTTGTTTGACAGCGTCTTAGACAATATCAAAGAATGTAATAGCTGTCATCCTAGCTGGTGGTTGGGATTCAACTAGCACTGGTTGGGCTGGTGATGTCATCTGGGTCCCTCTTTGTAGCCCATTCTGGTAAGGAGACCTTGCTGGACCAGAATGATGAAGGCTTGGGGTGTGAGGAAATGGTGGCAGTGGCAACCATGAGGGAAAGCGACCTACACATCTTCTGTTTTTAACAAGCATAATTTCAGCACAGTCCTTGAATCATATCAACTTGGCCTTTTTGTTTAGATTAATTCAGTGAGCCTGTCCCCTTTTGTACCTTTTTTCACTTACATTTGTTATAGGTTATTGTAACATTTTAAGAACTTTTTACAATTATGCTCACAATTCAGGTGAATCTGTAGGCCCAATGGTCACAACAAGTGGGACCTTTAAGACTGTGGATCAGTCTCCAGAGTTATACGGTCTGTTCCAGAGATTATCCTGCAAAGTCAGACCCCATAGACACAGGAAACAACCAATGAGAGAAGAAGTGGTCCTGGGGTGGCAGCTGGCAGTCAGAGAAAATCCAGAATGCAAGTGTCTCAGGTGAGGAACCAGAGCCCTAAGAATTGAATGGGTCCAGGCCTCTCCTCTTCTGTCAGCCAGAAGGAATCCTGCAAAGCTGTTATTGGGACTCAGGGAATTTGTGGGCCTCCACATCAGGGCATGTTAGGAAGGGGGTAGACCATAAGCTTCCTCCTCCCTTAGAACAGAGAGACTTGGGGGGAGCTGGAGCAGTTGGCCATCTCTCTCAGCAAGATTTACCTGTCTGGTTTGGGCTTTGACAGCCAGATTAAAAACTATGAGATGGTAACTCATGTTTTGTAGACTAAAAATCAATGAGGGTTTGTCTACACTGCCATTGGGAGTGAGCCTTTTTGCACCGGTCGGCGGACTGGCGCTAGCAGGACTTGTGCTAGTGCACTAAAATAGCAGTGTGGATGGTCTGTCAGTGCTGGAATATCAACACTGCTATTTTTAGCAGGCTTACTCCCAGCTGCAGTATAGGCATTGCCTAAGACTAGTGGAGCTCCATCTATACACTTGATTGGTGAGCAGTTGAAGAGGCTATTGAATAGGGTGTACAGAAGTACCTATGCAGGAAGATATCCGAGAGCTCTTGAGTCATCTGACAGAGCTAAAACAATAACTGGAAGCTGAAGGCAGCCAAGAAACTGGAATGAGATGCAAATTTTTAATGGTGAAAGTAATTGGAAGAGATTGCCAAGGAATATAGTAAATTATCCATCTCTGGGGGTCTTTTAATCAAGGCCAATGTCTTTCTAAAATATAAACTCAAGTTTAGCCACATGTTGTTGTGCTTAATGCAGGAATTAGTGGGTGAAATTCTACACACTGTGCTATGCAGAAGGTTAGACTAGAAAGGCCATAAAAGTCCTTTACTGGCCTTGATTTCCCCCCTTGTTCCAGAGGGCAAGGAGGTAATCTGCTCCAGCCCTATATCGAGCACAGATTACGTCTCTTTCCATGATGACTCAGCTGCATTGACTGGTCCATTCAATAGCAGAACCAAAGTTCTGTCCTCTCCCCATCCCTGCTTGCTGTTTTCCTTTGCATGTACAGCAACCTGCAATATGAGTAGGCTGTGTAGGAGTGCGAGAGGCACCTTATGCCTTTTTATTCCCCTATGTGGGTCACACTTGTGCCTTGAATTACGTCAACAAGTGCAAGGATTGCAGTGCTGAGTTACTTGGTAGGACCTCGCATGATCCCATCCCCCTTTAAATATTTTAAAATTGTTTTTAGCTCCAAGGTTGTCAACTGTGTATTCTGAGATACTTATCAATGTAGCAATGGTTCTCAAACTGTGGGTCGGGACGCCGGGGCTGGTTTAGATTTGCTGGGGTCTGGGGCTGAAGCCCAAGCCCCTCCGCCTGAGGGCTTCAGCCCTGAGTGGTGGGGCTCAGGTTACAGGCTCATTGTCTGGGGCTGAAACTTTTGGGCTTCAGCTTTTGGGCCCCCCGGGTGGTAGGGCTCAAGCTTTGGCCCCTTCCCCTTTGCCAGCAAGACTCAGGCAGGCTCAGGTTTCAATCCCTCCTCCTGGGGTCATGCAGTAACTTTTGTTGTAAGAAGGGGGTCACGGTGCAGTGAAGTTTGAGAACCCCTGCTTTGAATAGCATATATAGACTCAGGGCTTGGATAACAGGAATAGGCCTACAAGAGCAAAAGAGGGTGCAAATGCAGCATGTGCACAGTGAGGAAGTTCAGTTCATATTCAAGAATAAAAAATACATTGTGCAAAAGCTCACATGTAAATCAGTTTTTTTAATGATCTTTAATACTGAGCTTGTAAAAGTAGACTACAGTGAAAAGCCTACACAATAATCATTGGATTTAACTACAATGCTAAAATGATAGGTTTACAGTAATTACTTTGCAACAAAAACAGGAAATGAACTATTGAGGGATTAGTCATGTTTATAGGGTGAGCTGCTGGTGATATCTTTGTCATTTGTGATCCCTGTATTAAATGATTCATTGCTCACAGGACAGTGGGAATGGGGATCTTCCTGGCTGGGCAGTCTGTGGACTGGCTTCTCACCACACTGCCTAATGTACTTAGTTATCTCATATTAAATGGAGTAATGACATCAAGAGGATCCTCTGCACAGTGTACCAGATAGGGTGATAGGAGTGCCTTTTGCTAGACAAATGACTTGCTGTATGTCTGGCTAAAATGGAAGTTGCTCCTCTGTCTTGCGTTGCTTGTTTTATTGTGTGTGGTTTTTGGAGACGTTTAGAGGAGTTGAAGGTTGGATTTGAGGTGCTGAAGCCTTGAAAGTGGAAAGCAATGGTTTTGTTTCACTTCTCGCAACTATTTTTGCTAGTGTGGATTGTTGCCCATCCCTTCTCGTGATCAGCTTCAAATGCTGCCAAAGTGACAGATATAGAAGGGATCTAAAGTGCATCTAGCAACTTGCTGTCTCTCAGATAATGTTACAGTTGTAGAAATAGCTGCAGAATTTAGCAGGTCCTTTTTTTGGTGCCCTTTCCCAGCTATGTGGAACATGAATTGTTAGACCTTAATTTTGCATAATACAGCAACAAAGTCAAATCTTGGCCCAATTAAAGCCAATAGGTGTCTTGCCACTGACACTAATAGAACCAGGATTTAGGCTGCAGTTCATAATCAAGTTAATTGGTTTGAAACATTGCACAGACCATCAGAGCCACAGGTCACTGACCCTGGAAAACAGCATCCAGGAGGAAGAACATAGTAAAGTCAAGTCCATTGGGGTATGCAGAGCTTGACAAGCTTGATGCCAATGACGGACTTTGGCTTTATGTTGGTGCAACTCCACTGAAGTCCATGGGGATTCCCTGATTTAAAACAGCAAAAGTGAATCAGAATCAATTACAGTTTTTAGCTGCTGCATATACATAAAATGGAGATGGAAGTACAGATTCAGAGCACCATCTTAATTTTGATAAATCCAATGTCTCTGCTTTCACAGCTTCATTATACACTGGGTTTGTTTTTATGCCAGTTAAATTATGTAAAATGAAGCCTATTACATTTTGCAAATACAAATCCAATATGGTGAGATCCTGTTTGCGCATCCTTCGCTGCAGCAGAATTATGTAAATGCTACTTGACAGCATAGAGGCTGAGAACTTTAGTGCCCAGCACTGCAAAGCAAGAAAACCTGATGCATAATTACATGCCAAGACCTTGGTTAATCTAAATCCAGTCCTCCATTTGGTACTCCAAACAGGCTCAAGATGTCCATCAACAGAATTAAAATTCAGAAGTGCTCTGCTTCTGAGTACTTTGCACAAGTACCGTCACTCTTTCCCTCTCATTCATTCAGCACGTACCACCTGCTCTGTGCTCGAACAAAAAGTTGGTCCTTGCCCAGGGAGCTTACATTCTAAAGGCACTGTGGGTATTGTACAGCCGTTCCCATGTACATGATGTATTATGGAGGGATGGTAACTGCTCCATAGGAATGATTGTGACCAGCTTACTGTTCTTGACCCCCCTCCACTAACTTTGCCAAAAAGTACTAAACTGACTGAGGTTATTGCAGTGGCACAGATTTCCATTGAATGCCTGCTTCTCAAGGGTAAGAACAGTGCCAATATCTCTCCCTTCCTTCCCTACTGGTATCAGGCAAGATCAGGGTTTGTTTTGGTTTTGATTTCTGTTGCATTGAGGGGACTGAGAGTCAGGGTATTGTAGGAAAGCTTGAGTTAAGAGTTTTTTGCATATTCCAAATACTGAGACTTCTGTGAAATTTCTCAAGTGCCAGAACATAACTTTTTTAGGAGGAATCCAGGAGAATCAGACAGATTTATTTATAAGCAGTAGGACTGGTTTTTTTGGAAAAATCAGGCTCTGAAAACTGTTCAGGTTTTTATTGGTTTAGTCTCCTTTCAGAAATGGCTTGGGCTAGAAACACCAAGTGTGATTCTCTTGTCCTCAGTGAGGATTAGTGATGTCAAAATATTGGAGCAATTAGGAAGTTAATTTTTTAAGTTATAGGATCCATTTTTTTTTTTTGGCAACACTGACAGATCTGAGGTCTCATGCACGTGGCTTTATTCTAGTGGAGGCTGGGCCTTTCTATTTTCCAAAGTACAACTTGCAGAAGTTTTTAATCGCCATGAATTCTGATACCTGAAGTCTGGAGCTCTGGCACAGGAAGGAGGAGATGCAGGGAGGACTTTAAGTATGGGAAGGATATTCAATTCACTGCACCTAATGCAGGCATTTTGATTTACATGAGGTTTTAGATGTAATTTCCATGAGGTCTCATATGCAGCAGAGTTTGCATGTTTGGACACTGTAATGCCTATGAGCTCTGCTAAGAGTAGTCTGGGAAGCCTCAAAATGGGGGCAGGAAACAAACAAAAGAGTTTATGCCCTGGCCCAATAACAGCTATTTGAAGCATGTTTCAGAGAACAGGTGAGAAGGAAACTCCTATAACAGATGCAAGTGTGACTTATAAGAAGCATCATATTGGTTCTAGATCCGTAAGAGGAACATTCAGTCATCTATTCTATACAGAGTTTAAAGGGAGAGGATAGGGTTGGGGTTTTTTTACTACTAATCTAAGTAGTATTACAAGTATGACGGGGCAAGGCCAGATGGCTGTGGAAGAGTAGTCTTATTGGGATCCGGAAAGTGGGCAGGCGAAGCCTGTCCACTGCTAAAGGATCCCCCCCAGCCTAAAAGTGGGATCCACAGGACCTATATACCCAAAAAATTCCAGGGAACAACTAATGAAATAACAGAGACAGGAGTGCGGTCAAAGGGTCAAACGAAGGGAACCGGACAGGGACATCGAGCAGAGAACCCCGGACAGCGCCCACTGCTCCTCAAAGGCGTCAAGGGAGTGAGAGGACGCCGCCCAGAGGAACTCTGCCCGGATACGTGAACGGACCGAGGATAGGAAATAGGCCCCACAGTCACAGGAGACTCCATCGGCCAACCTCCTCACTCTGGTTTTATAGATGGCCATTTTAGCTAGAGCCAGGAGGAGGTTGACCAGGAGATCCCGTGACTTTGTGGGGCCATGGATAGGGAGTGCATAAATGAGAAGGTGAGGGGAGAAGTACAACCAAAAACGTAATAAGATATTGGTGAGGAGCCGGAATAGGGGCTGCAGCCTGGCACACTCCAGGTATACATGTGCCAGGGTATCCCTCACGCCACAAAAGGGGCAAGTGTCTGGGATTGAAGTGAACTGCGCCAAGTACATGCCCGTGCTCACGGCTCTGTGAAGGAGCCGCCAACTGACATGCCTGACGGGCCTTGGAACTAAGGTGGAATATAGGCTGGCCCACCGGGGCTCCTCACCCTCCAAAGGTGGCAGGAGGTCCTGTCATTTTGTATCGGGGCGGGACACGAGGGTGAGGGCGTGAAGGGTGTGGAGCACGAGCGTGTAGAGATGTTTTCTTGGTGCGGTTTGAAAGCAGACTGGCTGCATCTCGTGCAGCCGGCTTCTAGTGAAGGGGTCGGTTGGGTCCACGGGGCAGGGGTCCAATTAAAAGGTCAGGCGGGCCTGGGGTAGCGGGTGGGCGGGGCATGCCCTCGTGCAGGACCCGGTCGAGATAAACCCGAGCAGCGGGCGGCAAAGCGGCCTTCACCTCCTGAAGTATGCGCCGGGGAGTACAAGGTCTGGAAAGCCCCATGCGCTGAGCGAGCGTCAGGGGATCCAGCCAGTCTCCCCGGTCATCGTCCAGGAGGTCTCCGACTCTTGTGGCCTCTGCCAGGATCAACCTCTGGCACACCGAGCAGGACTCCACCACCTGCATACGGAGCTGGGGGTTGTGTAGCAGGGGCTCCACGAGGAGATCTGCCCCCTCGGTGGCCACCATGAACCTGGTCGTTGAAAAGAGTTTCCAGGTCTGGAGGAGGTCCTGGTAGAAGAGCGGCAGCCCAGAGAGGTCTCGCGGAAGATCTCTCGGATGAAGATAAAGGAGCTGCCAGTCGTATCGGAGCCCTCGGAAGCGGCGCAGGAAGGCGTGCGCCAGTATGCTCCACGCCGGACTACCTGCACCATAAAGGAGCCTCTGCAGGGTCTGGAGGCGGAAGACATGGACCTGAGAAAGCAGACATTTTAGGCCCTGCCCTCCTTCCTCCACAGGTAGATGGAGAACCTCTGCAGGGACCCAGTGCAGTCCTGACCAAAAGAACTCCAGAATCGATGTCCGGAGGTTGGCCAGGAAACCCGGGGCCGGGACCAGGATGTTGAGCCGGTACCAGAGCATGGACAGGACTAGTTGATTAAACACTAGTGCTCTCCCTCGAAGGGAGAGGCACCAGAGTAGTCCTGTCCATTTCCAGAGCCGCTCTATCACCCCGCCCTCTATTTTCTGCCAGTTCTCTGGCGGAGAGGGATGCGTGGCAGAAAGGTAAACGCCGAGATAGAGCAGCGGACCCATGCTCCACCGGATGGCCTGAAGCGTGGGTGAGAGGGAGCTCGCCTGCCGCCAGTCCCCTACCACCAAGCCAGACCTCTTGACCCAGTTGACCCGCGTAGAGGAGGCTGCCGTATAGATGGCCTGGCAAGCCTCCACCCGCGCCAAGTCGCCCGGGTCCTGGACCACGAGGAGCACGTCATCAGCGTACGCCAACAGGACCAGCCACAGCTCCGGCTCCCGCAGCACCAACCCTGTCAACCTCCTTCGGAGGAGACAGAGGAAGGGCTTGATTGCGAGAGCGTACAGCTGGCCTGAGAGGGGGCACCCCTGCCGTACTCCTCGCCCGAAGTTGACCGGTTCGGTCAGGGTCCAGTTGTGCCTTACCAGACACTCTGCGGTAGCGTACAGCAGCCGGAGAAAGTTCACAAACCTGGGTCCGAAGCCAAATGCTTGCAGAGTGCTCAGGAGATATCCGTGATCCACCCTGTCGAACACCTTCTCCTGATCTAAGGACAGGAGGGCGAACGACAGACTATCCCTACACCCAAGTTCCAATAGGTCCCGGACCAGATATAGGTTGTCGAAGATGCTGCGGCCCGGGACGGTGTAGGTCTGGTCTGGGTGGACCACGTCCGCCAGCACGGACCCTAGCCTCAGGGAGATGGCTTTTGCCACGATTTTGTAGTCCGTGCTGAGGAGCGAGACGGGTCGCCAATTTCGTAAATCGCGGAGGTCCCCCTTCTTCGGCAATAAGGCCAGCACGGCTCGCCTGCACGAAAGAGGGAGGACCCCGCTCTGCAAAGACTCGGCCCAGACGGTGACTAGGTCTGGGCCCAGGATGTCCCAGAACACGCGGTAGAACTCCACGGTCAGCCCGTCCATGCCCGGAGATTTATTGGTGGGCATGCGACGGAGGGCTTCCGAGAACTCGGCCAGAGTGAGAGGCAGCTCTAGCCGGTCTCGGTCACCCACGCTGACCGTCGGGAGCTCCTCCCACAGCACTCTGCAAGAGTTAGGATCGGTCGGATCCGGGGAGAATAGGCTTGCGTAGAAGGCTCTCGCCCTCTCGCACATCTCCACCGGATCCGTGAGGGGGGTGCCATCTTCTGCCAGTAGGCAGATGATATGTTTCTTAGCCCCCCTCTTTTTTTCCAGGGCATAGAAGAAGCAGGAGCCGCAATCCGATCCCGCATCCGTCTCCTTCGGGAGATGAACAAAGGAACCCCGGGCCCGATGGTCCTCGAGGGTCCGGAGCTCCTCCCGCTTTTCCCGGCACGCTCCGCAAAGGGGTGGATCCTCGGGGCTGGCGGCCAGACGCCTCTCCAGCTCTAAGACCTCCCGTTCCAACTGCTCTATCGCTGCATCCCTCTGTCGGCTGGCGCCCCGGGTGTAGTCACGGCAGAAGAGCCGGGCGCGCACCTTCCCTATGTCCCACCACCGGGGTGCCGAAGGAAAGGCACGCCGCTGCCCTCGCCAGGCCAGCCAGAACTCCCGGAAGGACGCCACGAAGCCCGCATCCTCCAGCAAGCTGTTGTTAAAATGCCAATAGGCCGGCCCCGGCCTCTCCGCGCAGAGGGAGGCTGTCACCGTGGCTATGTGATGGTCAGAAAATGGGGCCGGCCGGATGCTGGAGGAGTGGGCTCGTGAAAGATGAAAGCGTGATAAATAAATGCGGTCCAACCGGGAGTGGCGCGACCGATGGGCCTCCACCCGGACAAAGGTGAACGTGGAAGTGTCATCCGGGTGGTGGTCGCGCCAGACGTCCACCAGGGAGTGGTGTTCGACTATCTCCTGGAGGACAGCGACGGCGGCCGGGCTCTGCTCGGTCCCCGAGCGGTCCCGTTCCTCAAGGGTGATGTTAAAGTCCCCTCCCAGGACCAGGCACTCCTGAGGATCCAAGGTGCCGAGGAAGGCGGATGCCTGCTGATAGAATTGCAGCCGCTCCGGGCTCGCTGCTGGGCATAGATGTTGACGAGGTTGACTACGAGCCCCTCCATGCAGACCCGGAGGTGCAGCAGGCGACCCGGCACAGCCTCGGCGACCCCCAGCACCTCGGGCCGTAGGTCGGGGGAGAACAGGGTCGCCACTCCACCCGTATGAACTGTGAGGTGGCTAAAGTAGACCCTGTCCCCCCAATCCAGCCGCCAGCTGCCTTCAGCGGTCGGATACGTATGGGTCTCCTGCAGGAAAACCACAGAGTACCTCCCCTCCCGAAGGAAGGAGAGCACCTGGGACCTGCGGAGACCCATCCTACAGCCACGGGTGTTCAATGTTGCGATGGTAAAGGGTGCCATGAGGAGGGCTGGGGGGGATCCTCGCCGGCAGGGATGCTGGTGGCTCCCGGCGGGCCGCGCAGCAGTCCGTGACCCACCCCGTAGGTGAGTAAGGAGTCACGGAAGTGGCGGACCCGCTGGTAGGCCGCGGCGCCCTGTCTCCCGGTCCTTTTCCCCTCCCCCATGAGGGCCCTTGCGGCCCGGAGGATTTGATTAAAGTCCCCCCATCGCTGGAGGGCAAGCTGGACTTAGTTGCGGGAGCCACAGATGTCTTCTAGGAACTCCCGCAACTCCTCTCGCAGCGCATGGGGGGCTGGGGTTATGGTCTGGTTGCTCCCCGATGGGGCCCTTGGTACAACCCCCTGGCCCAGCGAGACGGGCATAGAGGATGCGGATCCCCGACGGGGCTCCTGATGGGTTGACCTGAATGCTGGGGCGATAAGGGGCGGCGGGGGGGAGGATAGCAGCCCCTGGTGGGTCGGGACGGGCAAACACAAAGGCCATTCCCTGGGAGTCATCTGTTGGAAAGGGGAGGGAGACAGTCCCAGGGGTGGCAATGATATCTCGGGAGGTGGGCGGGATAAGGGCAGGGGGAGAGGTGAGAGTCTGGGTCGGGAGAGGGCTCTCACTGATGCCGAGCGCAAGCTCTCTGGTGGATTTGGCAGCCACGGCATCAGGAGGTGGACTTTCTTCTGTAGGGTCCTCTCCCGGAAAGGAGGTCGAATGCTCCTCACCAGCAAGGGATGCCCCGGGTGGCTCAGGTTCCAGCTGCGTGGCACTGGCCGTCGCCTCAACTGGCTCGGCGGCTCTCAGTGGGGTGCCCTCTGCAGCCGGGTTGATGGAGGAGTGCAGGGGCTCCTCGGAGGTGGGAGCAGAAACAACGGTTAGGGGGAGGGAGTATGGGGAAAGGGGGGCTGGAATGAAGTCGCCCAGATCGAGGCCCGCTGGCATAGGATCGTCCTCCCCCTGGGGGACCGGGGTCAGACCCAGGGCATCGATCTCCTCATATATAGAGGGGAAATTGTTTTCCGCTACCCCGGGATTCTCCCCGCCGGCACCTGACGCGATGGTTACTTCGGGGCACACTGGGGTTTCAGATGGTGCCTCGGGGGTCTTGGAGGGGAGGGACTCCCGTGGAGGGGAGATACCGCCTTCCAGTGCTGCCACGTCTTCCCCAGCCGGCTCTGGTGGGTGGAACACACCCGTGGGTAGAGCGGAAGGCTCGGCATCGGTGCCCCCCTTCCTGGTCTTCCGGGGGGCCTCCACGTCAGATGGGAGGAGCGGAGCTCGAGCCTTCACTTGCCCCGCTTCCCCTGGACTAGGGCCCAGCCCTCCATGGCATCATCCGGGGGCTGGCTAGCAGGGGTTGTGTCAGAGGGCAGAGACGATGGCTCAGGGACTTGAGGGGGTAATGGTGGGGCAGCACAAGGGAGGGAAGATTCCCCTTGGGGCGGGCCCTCTCCCATGCAGGGCGGTGTCCCTGCCGCACCCTCCTTCACAGGCCCCGCCAGATTGCAAACAGCGGGGGAGGGGTTCTCCCGCTCGTCGGGGCATAGTGGGGGAGGTGCCCTTTGGGCCTGAGCGGGAGCAATGGTGGACTGGGAAGGAGGAGGGGCAGTTTCGGGGGCCGGGCAGCCAGGGGCGTCGGCGATGACGGGGCCGGTGTCCTGCCGGGGCTCGGGTGTCCTGGATGGCCTTTCTTCCCGGGCCAGGGGGCAGTTCCTCCGGGCCTCCCCCGTGGAATAATGCACCCTGTAACGGGCCCTCTGGTAGGGGACTAGGAAGGACCCTTCCAGTGCCTCTCCGTCGCGCGCCGCCGGCGGCAGTTGAAGCTGCACTTGCCGGCGGAAGGACAGGACATGACGGAGGGCGGGGTCTTTGCAGCCCAACGGGAGAGGGCTGATGACAGAGATGGGCTTTCCCAAGGTAGAAAGGGCGGGTAACAGGGCGGCATTGGGCAGAAAGGGAGGGACGGAGGTCAGGACCAGGCGGACGCCCAGGTCCTCTAGCGGCTCTAAGGGGACAAACACGCCCCCCACCGCCAGGACCTTCTCCACCGCCTCCTGGGCGGCGGCCTCCGATGCTAAGAAGAAGACGACCTTGCCATACATTTTGGAGGCCGCCACAATGGCCGTGGGCCCCACCACCCTCGCCAACGCCCGCACATAGGTCTCCACGTGGGGTGAGGCGGGCACCAGGAGGCAACGGACGCCGTGCTTCCTGGTCATGGTGGGAAAGGGGCCCCGGCCGCTATAGATGGTAGTGGAGGCGGTGGGCTGGAGAAATGACGTAGTGGCAGGCGAAGGGGCTGCCGCCACCTGGGCGTATGCTCTGGGGGCCTGGGGAGGGACACCTGCAGAGCTGGTGGAGGGAACAGCGGGGAGGGGCGCCCCAGCTGGAGATGGGGCCGGGGCATTGGGGGCAGCCCCTGCCATGGAGGGCCTGGTCTTTTTAGCGGGGCCCTTCCCCTTCTTCTTCCCCTGGCCCTTCCCGCCGGCTGGGGGGACTCCCCCCAAATCTGAGGGGGTGAGAGACGTGGCAGCAGTGGAGGTCACCCCGGTGCCCGTCGCTGCTGGTGCCCCAGCGAGGGCGATGGCAGATGGTTTGGCAGCGGAGGTAGAAGCTTGGGGGGGTGATGGAGGGGCAGACGGGGGAGGGGGAGCTCGGGCTACTGGAGAGATCTCACCCTTCTCATCCCCCGCCATCATGAACAAGGAGGAAAGGGGGGACACCAAAAGGAGGAGGGGAGAGGGGAAGCAGGTCGACCACTCCTCCCCGCTAGGCTGCAGGCAGGGGAGGAGGGCGCCAAAAGGGGTGGGCTGGACGGGGGGCAATCAGGGGTTAGGGGTCAGTCACCGACACAAGGTGGAATTCCGGCTCCTCTTGGTGCACTAGGGGAGGGGGGGGATATAACAACATTGTGGGTGCAGTGAAGAGGGTTGCAACTAAAAAGGGGAATTGCACAAGCGCATGGGCGGGGGCATGGGCACACGGAGCGAGGGGCTAAGCGGTCTGGGGGTAGAACAGGGAAACCAAGGGGCTAGCTTCAGAGGCTTGGGCGGGGCAAACAAACAAAGGCTGCAGAAGGAAATGGGCGGGGCAGGCAAACAAACTGAAGCTAGTAAGGGGGGCTGGAGCAAAAGAGGAGGCAAAGCAAGTGGCAAATGGGGCAGGTGGTAAAGGGCAAAGCTGGGGGGTAGGCAGTCCAGGGGGGGCATATGTGCCCATGTGCACTTGCACAAGTCTTTTTTAGCTGGTTGCTGCTTCTCGCCCAAAGGGTAGAAATAGGGCGTGGCAAACCAAGCATGCAGCTGAGTCCAGAGGCAGGAGCTGAGGCAGATGGTATACAGCCAGTGGGGGTGGCGGAGGGGGCAGTGGTGGTGGTGTAGTGGTGGGGGTTGGGGGGGACACACAGATGGATCGGGGGGCAGCTCCACGCCACACCCCCCGTGTCCCTACAAACACAGTCAAAACCCCCACCACAAGAGCACAGTTTGAAAATTACTCAGTCTTAGGCCCCCTCCACAGTGGTCTGCAAAGTCTCTAGGTGCTGCCCCACTGGCAGATGATCCTCTTCTTCTCCTCCTCGGGCTTCAGCAGCTCCAGGCAGCGGCCTCTGCAGCAGCAGCAGCTCCAGGAACTCCAGGTGGTGGTCCAGGCAGGCAGAAAGGACCCCTCTCAGGTGGTGGTGGTGGTGGTGGTGGTATCCACAACAGCAGTGGCTGGGGTCCCTCACTCCTCCTCTCTGGGAAGTGGGCTAGCAGCCCCCCCCCCTCAGGGCTGCAGTTGCAGCAGTAGTAGCACCCAAGAGTGGGGGGTCCAGCACCCAAGTAGCAGAGAATGGGGGGTGTCTGGCCCAGGCAGGGGAGCAGCTGGAGCAGCAGGGAGAGCTTAGGGCCTCGTAGCAGCAGGAGTAGCAGCTTCCCACCTCCCTCCAAGCTAGAAGGCTATGGGAGAGCAGTCTTATTGGCATCCGGGAAGTGGGCGGGCAAAGCCCGTCCACTGCTAAAGGATCCCCCCCAGCCTAAAAGGGGGATCCACAGGACCTAGATACCCAAGAAATTCCGGGGGACAACTAATAAAATAACAGGGACAGGAGTGCGGTCAAAGGGTCAAAAGAAGGGAACCGGACGGGGACACCGAGCAGAGAACCCCGGACAGAGCCCACTGCTCCTCAAAGGCGTCAAGGGAGTCAGAGGACGCCGCCCAGAGGAACTCTGCCCGGATACGTGAACGGACCGAGGATCGGAAATAGGCCCCACAGTCACAGGAGACTCCATCGGCCAACCTCCTCACTCTGGTTTTGTAGATGGCCATTTTAGCTAGGGCCAGGAGGAGGTTGACCAGGAGATCCCGGGACTTTGTGGGGCCACGGATAGGGAGTGCATAAATGAGAGGTGAGGGGAGAAGTGCAACCAAAAACGTAATAAGATATTGGTGAGGAGCCGGAATAGGGGCTGCAGCCTGGCACACTCCAGGTAGACATGTGCCAGGGTATCCCTCATGCCGCAAAAGGGGCAGGTGTCTGGGATTGTGGTGAACCGCGCCAAGTACACGCCCGTGCTCACGGCTCCGTGAAGGAGCCGCCAACTGACATCCCCGGCGGGCTTTGGGACTAAGATGGAATATAGGCTGCTCCACCGGGGCTCTGCACCTTCCCAAGGTGGCAGGAGGTCCCGCCATTTTGTATCGGGGCGGGACACGAGGGTGCGGGCGTGAAGGGTGTGGAACACGAGCGTGTAGAGATGTTTTCTTGGCGCGGTTTGAAAACAGACCGGCTGCATCTCGTGCAGCCGGCTTCTAGTGAAGGGGTGAAGGGATCGGTTGGGTCCACGGGGGAGGGGTCCAATTAAAAGGTCCGGCGGGCCTGGGGTAGTGGGTGGGCGGGGCGTGCCCTCATGCAGGACCCGGTCGAGATAAACCCGAGCAGCGGGCGGCAAAGCGGCCTTCACCTCCTGAAGTATGCATCGGGGAGTACAAGGTCTGGAAAGCCCCATGCGCTGAGCGAAGGTTAGGGGATCCAGCCAGTCTCCCCGGTCATAGTCCAGGAGGTCTCCGACTCTTGTGACCTCTGCCAGGACCAACCTCTGGCGCACCGAGCGGGACTCCGCCACCTGCAAACGGAGCTGGGGGTTGTGTAGCAGGGGCTCCGCGAGGAGATCTGCCCCCTCGGTGGCCGCCACGGACCTGCTCGTTGTAAAGAGTTTCCAGGTCCGGAGGAGGTCCTGGTAGAAGACCGGCAGCCCGGAGAGGTCTCGCGGAAGACCTCTCGGATGGAGATAAAGGAGCTGTCGGTCGTATCGGAGCCCTCGGAAGCGGCGCAGGAAGGCGTGCGCCAGTATGCTCCACGCCGGACTACCTGCACCATAAAGGAGCCTCTGCAGGGTCTGGAGGCGGAAGACATGGACCTGAGTAAGCAGACATTTGAGGCTCTGCCCTCCCTCCTCCACAGGTAGATGGAGAACCCCTGCAGGGACCCAGTGCAGTCCTGACCAAAAGAACTCCAGAATCGATGTCCGCAGGTTGGTCAGGAAAGCCGGGGCCGGGACCAGGGTGTTGAGCCGGTACCAAAGCATGGACAGGACTAGTTGATTAAGCACTAACGCTCTCCCTCGAAGGGAGAGGCACCGGAGCAGTCCTGTCCATTTCCGGAGCCGCTCTATCACCCCGCCCTCTAAATTCTGCCAGTTCTCCGGCGGAGAGGGATGCGTGGCAGAAAGGTAAACGCCCAGATAGAGCAGCGGACCCGTGCTCCACCGGATGGCTTGAAGCGCGGGTGGGCGGGGGCTCGCCTGCCGCCAGTCCCCTACCACCAAGCCAGAGCTCTTGACCCAGTTGACCCGCGCAGAGGAGGCTGCTGAATAGATGGCCTGGCAAGCCTCCACTCGCACCAAGTCGCCCGGGTCCTGGACCATGAGGAGCACGTCATCAGCGTACGCCGACAGGACCAGCCGCAGCTCCGGCTCCCTCAGCACCAACCCTGTCAACCTCCTTCGGAGGAGACAGAGGAAGGGCTCGATCGCCAGAGCGTAGAGCTGGCCTGAGAGGGGGCACCCCTGCCGTACTCCTCGCCCGAAGTTGACCGGTTCGGTCAGGGTCCAGTTGAGTCTTACCAGACACTCTGCGGAAGCGTACAGCACCCGGAGAAAGTTCACAAACCTGGGTCCGAAGCCAAATGCCTGCAGAGTGCTCAGTAGATACCCGTGATCCATCCTGTCGAACGCCTTCTCCTGATCTAAAGACAGGAGGGCGAACGACAGACCATCCCTACACCCAAGTTCCAATAGGTCCCGGACCAGATATAGGTTGTCGAAGATACTGCGGCCCGGGACGGTGTAGGTCTGGTCTGGGTGGACCACGTCCGCCAGCACGGACCCTAGCCTCAGGGAGATGGCTTTTGCCACGATTTTGTAGTCCGTGCTGAGGAGCGAGACGGGACGCCAATTTCGTAAATCGCGGAGGTCCCCCTTCTTCGGCAATAAGGCGAGCACGGCTCGCCTGCACGAAAGAGGGAGGACCCCGCTCTGCAAAGACTCGGCCCAGACGGTGACTAGGTCTGGGCCCAGGACGTCCCAGAACACGCGGTAGAACTCCACGGTCAGCCCGTCCATGCCCGGAGATTTATTGGTGGGCATGCGACGGAGGGCTTCCGAGAACTCGGCCAGAGTGAGAGGCAGCTCTAGCCGGTCTCGGTCGCCCACGCTGACCGTCGGGAGCTCCTCCCACAGCACTCTGCAAGCGTTAGGATCGGTCGGCTCCGGGGAGAAAAGGCTTGCGTAGAAGGCTCTCGCCCTCTCGCACATCTCCACCGGATCCGTGAGGGGGGTGCCATCCTCAGTCAGTAGGCAGATGATATGTTTCTTAGCCCCCCTCTTTTTTTCCAAGGCGTAGAAGAAGCGGGAGCTGCAATCCATCTCCCGAAGGATACGGATGCGGGATCGAACAAAGGCACCCCGGGCCCGATGGTCCTCGAGGCTCCGGAGCTCCTCCCGCTTCTCCCGGCACGCTCCGCAGAGGGGTGGATCCTCGGGGCTGGCGGCCAGACGCCTCTCCAGCTCTAAGACCTCCCGTTCCAACTGCTCTATCGCTGCATCCCTCTGTCGGCTGGTGCCCCGGGTGTAGTCACGGCAGAAGAGCCGGGCGCGCACCTTCCCTATGTCCCACCACCGCCGCGCCGAGGGAAAGGCACGCCGCTGCCCTCGCCAGGCCAGCCAGAACTCCCGGAAGGACGCCACGAAGCCCGCATCCTCCAGCAAGCTGTTGTTAAAATGCCAATAGGCCGGCCCCGGCCTCTCCGCGCAGAGGGAGGCTGTCACCGTGGCTATGTGATGGTCAGAAAATGGGGCCGGCCGGATGCTGGAGGAGTGGGCTCGTGAAAGATGAAAGCGTGATAAATAAATGCGGTCCAACCGGGAGTGGCGCGACCGATGGGCCTCCACCCGGACAAAGGTGAACGTGGAAGTGTCATCCGGGTGGTGGTCGCGCCAGACGTCCACCAGGGAGTGGTGTTCGACTATCTCCTGGAGGACGGCGACGGCGGCCGGGCTCTTCTCGGTTCCCGAGCAGTCCCGTTCCTCAAGGGTGATGTTAAAGTCCCCTCCCAGGACCAGGCACTCCTGAGGATCCAAGGTGCCGAGGAAGGCGGATGCCTGCTGATAGAATTGCAGCCGCTCCGGGCTCGCTGCTGGGGCATAGATGTTGACGAGGTTGACTACGAGCCCCTCCATGTGGACCCGGAGGTGCAGCAGGCGACCCGGCACAGCCTCGGCGACCCCCAGCACCTCGGGCCGTAGGTCGGGGGAGAACAGGGTCGCCACTCCACCCGTATGAACTGTGAGGTGGCTAAAGTAGACCCTGTCCCCCCAATCCAGCCGCCAGCTGTCTTCGGCGGTCGGATCCGTATGGGTCTCCTGCAGGAAAACCACAGAGTACCTCCCCTCTCGAAGGAAGGAGAGCACCTGGGACCTGCGGAGACCCATCTTACAGCCACGGGTGTTCAATGTTGCGATGGTAAAGGGTGCCATGAGGAGGGCTGGGGGGAATCCTCGCCGGCAGGAATGCTCGTGGCTCCCGGCGGGCCGCGTAGCAGTCCCTGACCCACCCCGTAGGTGAGTAAGGAGTCACGGAAGTGGCGGACCCGCTGGTAGGCCGCGGCGCCCTGTCTCCCGGTCCTTTTCCCCTCCCCCATGAGGGCCCTTGCGGCCCGGAGGATTTGATTAAAGTCCCCCCATCGCTGGAGGGCAAGCTGGACTTTGTTGCGGGAGCCACGGACGTCTTCTAGGAACTCCCGCAACTCCTCTCGCAGCGCATGGGGGGCTGGGGTTATGGTCTGGTTGCTTCCCGATGGGGCCCTTGGTACAGCCCCCTGGCCCAGCGGGACGGGCAGACAGGGTGCGGACCCCCGACGGGGCTCTTGATGGGTTGACCTGAGTGCTGGGGCGATAGGGGGCGGCGGAGGGAGGATAGCAGCCCCTGGTGGGTCGGGACGGGCAAACACAAAGGCCATTCCCTGGGAGTCATCTGTTGGAAAGGGGAAGGAGACTGTCCCAGGGGTGGCAATAATATCTCGGGAGGTGGGCGGGAGAAGGGCAGGGGCAGGGGTAGAGGTGAGATTCTGGGTCAGGAGAGGGCTCTCACCGATGCCGGGCGCAAGCTGTCTGGTGGATTTGGCAGCCACGGCATCAGGAGGTGGACTTTCTTCTGTAGGGTCCTCTCCCGGAAAGGAGGTCGAATGCTCCTCACCAGCGAGGGATGCCCCTGGTGGCTCAGGTTCCAGCCGCATGGCACTGGCCGTCGCCTCAACTGGCTCGGTGGCTCTCAGCAGGGTGTCTTCTGCAGCCGGGTTGATGGAGGAGTCCAGGGGCTCCTCGGAGGTGGGAGCAGAAGCAACGGTTACGGGGAGGGGGTATGGGGAAAAGGGGGCTGGAAAGAAGTCGCCCAGATCGAGGCCCGCTGGCATAGGATCGTCCTCCCCTTGGGTGACTGGGGTCAGACCCAGGGCCTCGATCTCCTCATATATAGAGGGGAAATTGTTTTCCGCTACCCCGGGATTCTCCCCGTCGGCACCTGACGCGATGGTTACTTCGGGGCACACTGGGGTTTCAGATGGTGCCTCGGGGGTCTTGGAGGGGAGGGACTCACGTGGAGGGGAGATACCGCCTTCCAGTGCTGCCACGTCTTCCCCAGCCGGATCTGGTGGGTGGAACACACCCATGGGTAGAGCGGAAGGCTCAGCATCGGTGCCCCCCTTCCTGGTCTTCCGGGGGGCCTCCGCGTCACATGGGAGGAGCGGAGCTCGAGCCTTCCGCTTGCCCCGCTTCCCTTGGACTAGGGCCCAGCCCTCCATGGCATCATCCGGGGGCTGGCTAGCAGGGGTTGTGTCAGGGGGCAGAGGCGATGGCTCAGGGACTCGAGGGGGTAACGGTGGGGCAGCACAAGGGAGGGAAGATTCCCCTTGGGGCGGGCCCTCTCCCATGCTTGGCGCTGTCCCTGCCGCACCCTCCTCCACAGACCCCGCCAGATTACAAACAGCGGGGGCGGGGTTCTCCCGCTTGTTTGGGCATAGTGGGGGAGGTACCCCTTGGGCCCGAGCGGGAGCAATGGTGGACTGGGAAGGAGGAGGGGCGGTTTCGGGTGCCGGGTAGTCAGGGGCGTCGGTGATGACGGGGCCGGTGTCCTGCTGGGGCTCGGGTGTCCTGGATGCCCCTTCTTCCCGGGCAAGGGGGCAGTCCCTCCGGACGTGCCCCATCGCCCGGCAGAGGTAGCACCGGGCCTCCCCCGTGGAATAATGCACCCTGTAAGGGGTCCCCTGGTAGGGGACTAGGAATGACCCCTCCAGTGCCTCTCCGTCGCGTGCCGCCGGCGGCAGTTGAAGCTGCACTTGCCGGCGGAAGGAGAGGACGTGACGGAGGGCGGGGTCTTTGCAGCCCAACGGGAGAGGGCTGATGACAGAGATGGGCTTCCCCAAGGTAGAAAGGGCGGGTAACAGGGCGGCATTGGAGAGAAAGGGAGGGACGGAGGTCAGAACCAGGCGGACGCCCAGGTCCTCTAGTGGCTTTAAGGGGACGAACACGCCCCCCACTGCCAGGCCCTTCTCCACCGCCTCCTGGGCGGCGGCCTCCGATGCTAGGAAGAAGACGACCTTGCCATACATTTTGGAGGCCGCCACAATGGCCGTGGGCCCCACCACCCTCGCCAATGCCCGCACATAGGTCTCCACGTGGGGCGAGGCGGGCACCAGGAGGCAACGGACGCCGTGCTTCCTGGTCATGGTGGGAAAGGGGCCCCGGCCGCTATAGATGGTAGCGGAGGCGGGGGGCTGGAGAAATGATGTAGCGGCAGGCAGGGGGGCTGCCGCCACCTGGGCGTATGCTCTGGGGCCGGGGGCGGGACACCTGCAGAGCTGGTGGAGGGAACAGCGGGGAGGGGCCCCCCAGCTGGAGATGGGGCCGTGGCATCGGGGGCAGCCCCTGCCATGGAGGGCCTGGTCTTTTTAGCGGGGGCCCTTCCCCTTCTTCTTCCCCCTGGCCCTTCCCGCCGGCTGGGAGGACTCCCCCCAAATCTGAGGGTGTGATAGACGTGGCAGCAGTGGAGGTCACCCCGGTGCCCGTCGCTGCTGGTGCCCCAGCGGGGGCGATGGCAGATGGTTTGGCAGCGGACGTAGAAGCTTGGGGGGGTGACGGAGGGGTAGGCGGGGGAGGGAGAGCTCGGGCTACTGGAGAGGTCTCACCCGTCTCATCCCCCGCCATCATGAGCAAGGAGGAAAGGGGGACACCAAAAGGATGAGGGGAGAGGGGAAGCAGGTCGACCACTCCTCCCCGCTAGGCTGCAGGCAGGGGAGGAGGGCGCCAAAAGGGGTGGGCTGGACGGTGGGCAATCAGGGGCTAAGGGTCAGTCACCGACACAAGGTGGAAATTCCGGCTCCTCTTGGTGCACTATGGGGGGGGGGGATTCAACAACATTGAAGGTGCAGTGAAGAGGGTTGCAACTGAAATGGGGAGTTGCACAAGCGCATGGGAGGGGGCATGGGCACACGGAGCGAGGGGCTAAGCGGTCTGGGGGTAGAACAGGGAAACCAAGGGGCTAGCTTCAGAGGCTGGGGCGGGGCAAACAAACAAAGGCTGCAGAAGGAAATGGGCGGGGCAGGCAAACAAACTGAAGCTAGTAAGGGGGGCTGGAGCAAAAGAGGAGGCAAAGCAAGTGGCAAATGGGGCAGGTAGTAAAGGGCAAAGCTGGGGGTTAGGCAGTCCGGGGGGGCACATGTGCCCATGTGCACTTGCACAAGTCTTTTTTAGCTTGCTGCTGCTTCTGGCCCAAAGGGTGGAAATAGGGCGTGGCAAGCCAAGCAAGCAGCTGAGTCCAGAGGCAGGAGCTGAGGCAGATGGTATACAGCCAGTGGGGGGTGGTGGAGGGGGCAGCGGTGGTGGTAACAGTGGTGGGGGTTGGGGGGGACACACAGATGGATCGGGGGCAGCTCCACGCCACACCCCCCGTGTCCCTACAAACACAGTCAAAACCCCCACCACAAGAGCACAGTTTGAAATTACTCAGTCTTAGGTCCCCTCCACGGTGGTCTGCAAAGTCTCTAGGTGCTGCCCCACTGGCAGATGATCCTCTTCTTCTCCTCCTCGGGCTTCAGCAGCTCCAGGCAGCGGCCTCTGCAGCAGCAGCAGCTCCAGGAACTCCAGGTGGTGGTCCAGGCAGGCAGAAAGGACCCCTCTCAGGTGGTGGTGGTGGTGGTGGTGGTGTCCACAACAGCAGTAGCTGGGGTCCCTCACTCCTCCTCTCTGGGGAGTGGGCTAGCAGCCCCCCCCCCCCCGGGGCTGCAGTTGCAGCAGTAGCAGCACCCAAGAGTGGGGGGTCCAGCAGCCAAGTAGCAGAGAATGGGGGGTGTCTGGCTCAGCCAGGGGAGCAGCTGGAGCAGCAGGGAGAGCTTAGGGCCTAGCAGCAGGAGTAGCAGCTTCCCACCTCCCTCTAAGCTAGAAGGCTATGGGAGAGTAGTCTTATTGGGATCCGGGAAGTGGGCGGGCGAAGCCCGTCCACTGCTAAAGGATCCCCCCCAGCCTAAAAGGGGGATCCACAGGACCTAGATGCCCAAATAATTCCGGGGGACAACTAATAAAATAACAGGGACAGGAGTGCGGTCAAAGGGTCAAAAGAAGGGAACCGGACGGGGACACCGAGCAGAGAACCCCGGACAGAGCCCACTGCTCCTCAAAGGCGTCAAGGGAGTCAGAGGACGCCGCCCAGAGGAACTCTGCCCGGATACGTGAACGGACCGAGGATCGGAAATAGGCCCCACAGTCACAGGAGACTCCATCGGCCAACCTCCTCACTCTGGTTTTGTAGATGGCCATTTTAGCTAGGGCCAGGAGGAGGTTGACCAGGAGATCCCGGGACTTTGTGGGGCCACGGATAGGGAGTGCATAAATGAGAAGGTGAGGGGAGAAGTGCAACCAAAAACGTAATAAGATATTGGTGAGGAGCCGGAATAGGGGCTGCAGCCTGGCACACTCCAGGTAGACATGTGCCAGGGTATCCCTCATGCCGCAAAAGGGGCAGGTGTCTGGGATTGTGGTGAACCGCGCCAAGTACACGCCCGTGCTCACGGCTCCGTGAAGGAGCCGCCAACTGACATCCCCGGCGGGCTTTGGGACTAAGATGGAATATAGGCTGGCCCACCGGGGCTCTGCACCCTCCAAAGGTGGCAGGAGGTCCCGCCATTTTGTATCGGGGCGGGACACGAGGGTGCGGGCGTGAAGGGTGTGGAACACGAGCGTGTAGAGATGTTTTCTTGGCGCGGTTTGAAAACAGACCGGCTGCATCTCGTGCAGCCGGCTTCTAGTGAAGGGGTGAAGGGATCGGTTGGGTCCACGGGGGAGGGGTCCAATTAAAAGGTCCGGCGGGCCTGGGGTAGTGGGTGGGCGGGGCGTGCCCTCGTGCAGGACCCGGTCGAGATAAACCCGAGCAGCGGGCGGCAAGCGGCCTTCACCTCCTGAAGTATGCATCGGGGAGTACAAGGTCTGGAAAGCCCCATGCGCTGAGCGAAGGTTAGGGGATCCAGCCAGTCTCCCCGGTCATAGTCCAGGAGGTCTCCGACTCTTGTGACCTCTGCCAGGACCAACCTCTGGCGCACCGAGCGGGACTCCGCCACCTGCAAACGGAGCTGGGGGTTGTGTAGCAGGGGCTCCGCGAGGAGATCTGCCCCCTCGGTGGCCGCCACGGACCTGCTCGTTGTAAAGAGTTTCCAGGTCCGGAGGAGGTCCTGGTAGAAGACCGGCAGCCCGGAGAGGTCTCGCGGAAGACCTCTCGGATGGAGATAAAGGAGCTGTCGGTCGTATCGGAGCCCTCGGAAGCGGCGCAGGAAGGCGTGCGCCAGTAGGCTCCACGCCGGACTACCTGCACCATAAAGGAGCCTCTGCAGGGTCTGGAGGCGGAAGACATGGACCTGAGTAAGCAGACATTTGAGGCCCTGCCCTCCCTCCTCCACAGGTAGATGGAGAACCCCTGCAGGGACCCAGTGCAGTCCTGACCAAAAGAACTCCAGAATCGATGTCCGCAGGTTGGTCAGGAAAGCCGGGGCCGGGACCAGGGTGTTGAGCCGGTACCAAAGCATGGACAGGACTAGTTGATTAAGCACTAACGCTCTCCCTCGAAGGGAGAGGCACCGGAGCAGTCCTGTCCATTTCCGGAGCCGCTCTATCACCCCGCCCTCTAAATTCTGCCAGTTCTCCGGCGGAGAGGGATGCGTGGCAGAAAGGTAAACGCCCAGATAGAGCAGCGGACCCGTGCTCCACCGGATGGCTTGAAGCGCGGGTGGGCGGGGGCTCGCCTGCCGCCAGTCCCCTACCACCAAGCCAGAGCTCTTGACCCAGTTGACCCGCGCAGAGGAGGCTGCTGAATAGATGGCCTGGCAAGCCTCCACTCGCACCAAGTCGCCCGGGTCCTGGACCATGAGGAGCACGTCATCAGCGTACGCCGACAGGACCAGCCGCAGCTCCGGCTCCCTCAGCACCAACCCTGTCAACCTCCTTCGGAGGAGACAGAGGAAGGGCTCGATCGCCAGAGCGTAGAGCTGGCCTGAGAGGGGGCACCCCTGCCGTACTCCTCGCCCGAAGTTGACCGGTTCGGTCAGGGTCCAGTTGAGTCTTACCAGACACTCTGCGGAAGCGTACAGCACCCGGAGAAAGTTCACAAACCTGGGTCCGAAGCCAAATGCCTGCAGAGTGCTCATAGATACCCGTGATCCATCCTGTCGAACGCCTTCTCCTGATCTAAAGACAGGAGGGCGAACGACAGACCATCCCTACACCCAAGTTCCAATAGGTCCCGGACCAGATATAGGTTGTCGAAGATACTGCGGCCCGGGACGGTGTAGGTCTGGTCTGGGTGGACCACGTCCGCCAGCACGGACCCTAGCCTCAGGGAGATGGCTTTTGCCACGATTTTGTAGTCCGTGCTGAGGAGCGAGACGGGACGCCAATTTCGTAAATCGCGGAGGTCCCCCTTCTTCGGCAATAAGGCGAGCACGGCTCGCCTGCACGAAAGAGGGAGGACCCCGCTCTGCAAAGACTCGGCCCAGACGGTGACTAGGTCTGGGCCCAGGACGTCCCAGAACACGCGGTAGAACTCCACGGTCAGCCCGTCCATGCCCGGAGATTTATTGGTGGGCATGCGACGGAGGGCTTCCGAGAACTCGGCCAGAGTGAGAGGCAGCTCTAGCCGGTCTCGGTCGCCCACGCTGACCGTCGGGAGCTCCTCCCACAGCACTCTGCAAGCGTTAGGATCGGTCGGCTCCGGGGAGAAAAGGCTTGCGTAGAAGGCTCTCGCCCTCTCGCACATCTCCACCGGATCCGTGAGGGGGGTGCCATCCTCAGTCAGTAGGCAGATGATATGTTTCTTAGCCCCCCTCTTTTTTTCCAGGGCATAGAAGAAGCGGGAGCCGCAATCCATCTCCCGAAGGAGACGGATGCGGGATCGAACAAAGGCACCCCGGGCCCGATGGTCCTCGAGGCTCCGGAGCTCCTCCCGCTTCTCCCGGTACGCTCCGCAGAGGGGTGGATCCTCGGGGCTGGCGGCCAGACGCTTCTCCAGCTCTAAGACCTCCCGTTCCAACTGCTCTATCGCTGCATCCCTCCGTCGGCTGGTGCCCCGGGTGTAGTCACGGCAGAAGAGCCGAGCGCGCACCTTCCCTACGTCCCACCACCGCCGTGCCGAGGGAAAGGCACGCCGCTGCCCTCGCCAGGCCAGCCAGAACTCCCGGAAGGACGCCACGAAGCCCGCATCCTCCAGCAAGCTGTTGTTAAAATGCCAATAGGCCGGCCCCGGCCTCTCCGCGCAGAGGGAGGCTGTCACGGTGGCTATGTGATGGTCAGAAAATGGGGCCGGCCGGATGCTGGAGGAGTGGGCTCGTGTAAGATGAAAGCGTGATAAATAAATGCGGTCCAACCGGGAGTGGCGCGACCGATGGGCCTCCACCCCGACAAAGGTGAACGTGGAAGTGTCATCCGGGTGGTGGTCGCGCCAGACGTCCACCAGGGAGTGGTGTTCGACTATCTCCTGGAGGACGGCGACGGCGGCCGGGCTCTTCTCGGTCCCCGAGCGGTCCCGTTCCTCAAGGGTGATGTTAAAGTCCCCTCCCAGGACCAGGCACTCCTGAGGATCCAAGGTGCCGAGGAAGGCGGATGCCTGCTGATAGAAATGCAGCCGCTCCGGGCTCGCTGCTGGGGCATAGATGTTGACGAGGTTGACTACGAGCCCCTCCATTTGGACCCGGAGGTGCAGCAAGCGACCCGGCACAGCCTCGGCGACCCCCAGCACCTCGGGCCGTAGGTCGGGGGAGAACAGGGTCGCCACTCCACCCGTATGAACTGTGAGGTGGCTAAAGTAGACCCTGTCCCCCCAATCCAGCCGCCAGCTGTCTTCGGCGGTCGGATCCGTATGGGTCTCCTGCAGGAAAACCACAGAGTACCTCCCCTCTCGAAGGAAGGAGAGCACCTGGGACCTGCGGAGACCCATCTTACAGCCACGGGTGTTCAATGTTGCGATGGTAAAGGGTGCCATGAGGAGGGCTGGGGGGGATCCTCGCCAGCAGGGATGCTCGTGGCTCCCGGCGGGCCGCGTAGCAGTCCGTGACCCACCCCGTAGGTGAGTAAGGAGTCACGGAAGTGGCGGACCCGCTGGTAGGCCGCGGCGCCCTGTCTCCCGGTCCTTTTCCCCTCCCCCATGAGGGCCCTTGCGGCCCGGAGGATTTGATTAAAGTCCCCCCATCGCTGGAGGGCAAGCTGGACTTTGTTGCGGGAGCCACGGACGTCTTCTAGGAACTCCCGCAACTCCTCTCGCAGCGCATGGGGGGCTGGGGTTATGGTCTGGTTGCTTCCCGATGGGGCCCTTGGTACAGCCCCCTGGCCCAGCGGGACGGGCAGACAGGGTGCGGACCCCCGACGGGGCTCTTGATGGGTTGACCTGAGTGCTGGGGGCGATAGGGGGCGGCGGAGGGAGGATAGCAGCCCCTGGTGGGTCGGGACGGGCAAACACAAAGGCCATTCCCTGGGAGTCATCTGTTGGAAAGGGGAAGGAGACTGTCCCAGGGGTGGCAATAATATCTCGGGAGGTGGGCGGGAGAAGGGCAGGGGCAGGGGTAGAGGTGAGAGTCTGGGTCGGGAGAGGGCTCTCACCGATGCCGGGCGCAAGCTGTCTGGTGGATTTGGCAGCCACGGCATCAGGAGGTGGACTTTCTTCTGTAGGGTCCTCTCCCGGAAAGGAGGTTGAATGCTCCTCACCAGCGAGGGATGCCCCTGGTGGCTCAGGTTCCAGCCGCATGGCACTGGCCGTCGCCTCAACTGGCTCGGTGGCTCTCCGCAGGGTGTCTTCTGCAGCCGGGTTGATGGAGGAGTCCAGGGGTCCTCGGAGGTGGGAGCAGAAGCAACGGTTACGGGGAGGGGGTATGGGGAAAAGGGGGCTGGAAAGAAGTCGCCCAGATCGAGGCCCGCTGGCATAGGATCGTCCTCCCCTTGGGTGACTGGGGTCAGACCCAGGGCCTCGATCTCCTCATATATAGAGGGGAAATTGTTTTCCGCTACCCCGGGATTCTCCCCGCCGGCACCTGACGCGATGGTTACTTCGGGGCACACTGGGGTTTCAGATGGTGCCTCGGGGGTCTTGGAGGGGAGGGACTCCCGTGGAGGGGAGATACCGTCTTCCAGTGCTGCCACGTCTTCCCCAGCCGGCTCTGGTGGGTGGAACACACCCGTGGGTAGAGCGGAAGGCTCGGCATCGGTGCCCCCCTTCCTGGTCTTCCGGGGGGCCTCCGCGTCACATGGGAGGAGCGGAGCTCGAGCCTTCCGCTTGCCCCGCTTCCCCTTGACTAGGGCCCAGCCCTCCATGGCATCATCCGGGGGCTGGCTAGCAGGGGTTGTGTCAGGGGGCAGAGGCGATGGCTCAGGGACTCGAGGGGGTAACGGTGGGGCAGCACAAGGGAGGGAAGATTCCCCTTGGGGCGGGCCCTCTCCCATGCATGGCGGTGTCCCTGCCGCACCCTCCTCCACAGGCCTCGCCAGATTGCAAGCAGCGGTGGCGGGGTTCTCCCGCTCGTTTGGGCATAGTGGGGGAGGTACCCCTTGGGCCCGAGCGGGAGCAATGGTGGACTGGGAAGGAGGAGGGGCGGTTTCGGGTGCCGGGCAGCCAGGGGCGTCGGCGATGACGGGGTCGGTGTCCTGCCGGGGCTCGGCTGTCCTGGATGCCCCTCCTTCTCGGGCCAGGGGGCAGTCCCTCCGGACGTGCCCCATCGCCCGGCAGAGGTAGCACCGGGCCTCTCCCGTGGAATAATGCACCCTGTAATGGGTCCCCTGGTAGGGGACTAGGAAAGACCCCTCGAGTGCCTCTCCGTCGCGCGCCGCCGGCGGCAGTTGAAGCTGCACTTGCCGGCGGAAGGAGAGGACGTGACGGAGGGCGGGGTCTTTGCAGCCCAACGGGAGAGGGCTGATGACAGAGATGGGCTTCCCCAAGGTAGAAAGGGCGGGTAACAGGGCGGCATTGGAGAGAAAGGGAGGGACGGAGGTCAGAACCAGGCGGACGCCCAGGTCCTCTAGTGGCTTTAAGGGGACGAACACGCCCCCCACTGCCAGGCCCTTCTCCACCGCCTCCTGGGCGGCGGCCTCCGATGCTAGGAAGAAGACGACCTTGCCATACATTTTGGAGGCCGCCACAATGGCCGTGGGCCCCACCACCCTCGCCAATGCCCGCACATAGGTCTCCACGTGGGGCGAGGCGGGCACCAGGAGGCAACGGACGCCGTGCTTCCTGGTCATGGTGGGAAAGGGGCCCCGGCCGCTATAGATGGTAGCGGAGGCGGGGGGCTGGAGAAATGATGTAGCGGCAGGCGGGGGGGCTGCCGCCACCTGGGCGTATGCTCTGGGGGCCGGGGGAGGGACACCTGCAGAGCTGGTGGAGGGAACAGCGGGGAGGGGCCCCCCAGCTGGAGATGGGGCCGGGGCATCGGGGGCAGCCCCTGCCATGGAGGGCCTGGTCTTTTTAGCGGGGCCCTTCCCCTTCTTCTTCCCCTGGCCCTTCCCGCCGGCTGGGAGGACTCCCCCCAAATCTGAGGGTGTGATAGACGTGGCAGCAGTGGAGGTCACCCCGGTGCCCGTCGCTGCTGGTGCCCCAGCGGGGGCGATGGCAGATGGTTTGGCAGCGGACGTAGAAGCTTGGGGGGGTGACGGAGGGGTAGGCGGGGGAGGGAGAGCTCGGGCTACTGGAGAGGTCTCACCCGTCTCATCCCCCGCCATCATGAGCAAGGAGGAAAGGGGGACACCAAAAGGAGGAGGGGAGAGGGGAAGCAGGTCGACCACTCCTCCCCGCTAGGCTGCAGGCAGGGGAGGAGGGCGCCAAAAGGGGTGGGCTGGACGGGGGGCAATCAGGGGCTAAGGGTCAGTCACCGACACAAGGTGGAAATTCCGGCTCCTCTTGGTGCACTATGCGGGGGGGGATTCAACAACATTGAAGGTGCAGTGAAGAGGGTTGCAACTGAAATGGGGAGTTGCACAAGCGCATGGGAGGGGGCATGGGCACACAGAGCGAGGGGCTAAGCGGTCTGGGGGTAGAACAGGGAAACCAAGGGGCTAGCTTCAGAGGCTGGGGCGGGGCAAACAAACAAAGGCTGCAGAAGGAAATGGGCGGGGCAGGCAAACAAACTGAAGCTAGTAAGGGGGGCTGGAGCAAAAGAGGAGGCAAAGCAAGTGGCAAATGGGGCAGGTAGTAAAGGGCAAAGCTGGGGGTTAGGCAGTCCGGGGGGGGCACATGTGCCCATGTGCACTTGCACAAGTCTTTTTTAGCTTGCTGCTGCTTCTGGCCCAAAGGGTGGAAATAGGGCGTGGCAAGCCAAGCAAGCAGCTGAGTCCAGAGGCAGGAGCTGAGGCAGATGGTATACAGCCAGTGGGGGTGGTGGAGGGGGCAGCGGTGGTGGTAACAGTGGTGGGGGTTGGGGGGGACACACAGATGGATCGGGGGCAGCTCCACACCACACCCCCCGTGTCCCTACAAACACAGTCAAAACCCCCACCACAAGAGCACAGTTTGAAATTACTCAGTCTTAGGTCCCCTCCACGGTGGTCTGCAAAGTCTCTAGGTGCTGCCCCACTGGCAGATGATCCTCTTCTTCTCCTCCTCGGGCTTCAGCAGCTCCAGGCAGCGGCCTCTGCAGCAGCAGCAGCTCCAGGAACTCCAGGTGGTGGTCCAGGCAGGCAGAAAGGACCCCTCTCAGGTGGTGGTGGTGTCCACAACAGCAGTGTCTGGGGTCTCTCACTTCTCCTCTCTGGGGAGTGGGCCAGCAGCCCCCCCCCCAGGGCTGCAGTTGCAGCAGTAGTAGCACCCAAGAGTGGGGGTCCAGTAGCCAAGTAGCAGAGAAGGGGGGTGTCTGGCCCAGCCAGGGGAGCAACTGGAGCAGCAGGGAGAGCTTAGGGCCTCGTAGCAGCAGGAGTAGCAGCTTCCCACCTCCCTCTAAGCTAGACGGCTATGGGAGAGCAGTCTTATTGGGATCCGGGAAGTGGGCGGGCGAAGCCCGTCCACTGCTAAAGGGTCCCCCCCAGCCTAAAAGGGGGATCCACAGGACCTAGATACCCAAATAATTCCGGGGGACAACTAATAAAAGAACAGGGACAGGAGTGCGGTCAAAGGGTCAAAAGAAGGGAACCGGACGGGGACACCGAGCAGAGAACCCCGGACAGAGCCCACTGCTCCTCAAAGGCGTCAAGGGAGTCAGAGGACACCGCCCAGAGGAACTCTGCCCGGATACGTGAACGGACCGAGGATCGGAAATAGGCCCCACAGTCACAGGAGACTCCATCGGCCAACCTCCTCACTCTGGTTTTGTAGATGGCCATTTTAGCTAGGGCCAGGAGGAGGTTGACCAGGAGATCCCGGGGCTTTGTGGGGCCACGGATAGGGAGTGCATAAATGAGAAGGTGAGGGGAGAAGTGCAACCAAAAACGTAATAAGATATTGGTGAGGAGCCGGAATAGGGGCTGCAGCCTGGCAAACTCCAGGTAGACATGTGCCAGGGTATCCCTCACGCCGCAAAAGGGGCAGGTGTCTGGGATTGTGGTGAACCGCGCCAAGTACACGCCCGTGCTCACGGCTCCGTGAAGGAGCCGCCAACTGACATCCCCGGCGGGCTTTGGGACTAAGATGGAATATAGGCTGGCCCACCGGGGCTCTTCACCCTCCAAAGTGGCAGGAGGTCCCGCCATTTTGTATCGGGGCGGGACACGAGGGTGCGGGCGTGAAGGGTGTGGAACACGAGCGTGTAGAGATGTTTTCTTGGCGCGGTTTGAAAACAGACCGGCTGCATCTCGTGCAGCCGGCTTCTAGTGAAGGGGTGAAGGGATCGATTGGGTCCACGGGGGAGGGGTCCAATTAAAAGGTCCGGCGGGCCTGGGGTAGTGGGTGGGCGGGGCGTGCCCTCGTGCAGGACCCGGTCGAGATAAATCCGAGCAGCGGGCGGCAAAGCGGCCTTCACCTCCTGAAGTATGCATCGGGGAGTACAAGGTCTGGAAAGCCCCATGCGCTGAGCGAAGGTTAGGGGATCCAGCCAGTCTCCCCGGTCATAGTCCAGGAGGTCTCCGACTCTTGTGACCTCTGCCAGGACCAACCTCTGGCGCACCGAGCGGGACTCCGCCACCTGCAAACGGAGCTGGGGGTTGTGTAGCAGGGGCTCCGCGAGGAGATCTGCCCCCTCGGTGGCCGCCACGGACCTGCTCGTTGTAAAGAGTTTCCAGGTCCGGAGGAGGTCCTGGTAGAAGACCGGCAGCCCGGAGAGGTCTCGCGGAAGACCTCTCGGATGGAGATAAAGGAGCTGCCGGTCGTATCGGAGCCCTCGGAAGCGGCGCAGGAAGGCGTGCGCCAGTATGCTCCACGCCGGACTACCTGCACCATAAAGGAGCCTCTGCAGGGTCTGGAGGCGGAAGACATGGACCTGAGTAAGCAGACATTTGAGGCCCTGCCCTCCCTCCTCCACAGGTAGATGGAGAACCCCTGCAGGGACCCAGTGCAGTCCTGACCAAAAGAACTCCAGAATCGATGTCCGCAGGTTGGTCAGGAAAGCCGGGGCTGGGACCAGGGTGTTGAGCCGGTACCAAAGCATGGACAGGACTAGTTGATTAAGCACTAACGCTCTCCCTCGAAGGGAGAGGCACCGGAGCAGTCCTGTCCATTTCCGGAGCCGCTCTATCACCCCGCCCTCTAAATTCTGCCAGTTCTCCGGCGGAGAGGGATGCGTGGCAGAAAGGTAAACACCCAGATAGAGCAGCGGACCCGTGCTCCACCGGATGGCTTGAAGCGCGGGTGGGCGGGGGCTCGCCTGCCGCCAGTCCCCTACCACCAAGCCAGAGCTCTTGACCCAGTTGACCCGCGCAGAGGAGGCTGCTGAATAGATGGCCTGGCAAGCCTCCACTCGCACCAAGTCGCCCGGGTCCTGGACCATGAGGAGCACGTCATCAGCGTATGCCGACAGGACCAGCCGCAGCTCCGGCTCCCTCAGCACCAACCCTGTCAACCTCCTTCGGAGGAGACAGAGGAAGGGTTCGATCGCCAGAGCGTAGAGCTGGCCTGAGAGGGGGCACCCCTGCCGTACTCCTCGCCCGAAGTTGACCGGTTCGGTCAGGGTCCAGTTGAGTCTTACCAGACACTCTGCGGAAGCGTACAGCACCCGGAGAAAGTTCACAAATCTGGGTCCGAAGCCAAACACCTGCAGAGTGCTCAGGAGATACCCGTGATCCATCCTGTCGAACGCCTTCTCTTGATCTAAGGACAGGAGGGCGAACGACAGACCATCCCTACACCCAAGTTCCAATAGGTCCCGGACCAGATATAGGTTGTCGAAGATACTGCGGCCCGGGACGGTGTAGGTCTGGTCTGGGTGGACCACGTCCGCCAGCACGGACCCTAGCCTCAGGGAGATGGCTTTTGCCACGATTTTGTAGTCCGTGCTGAGGAGCGAGACGGGACGCCAATTTCGTAAATCGCGGAGGTCCCCCTTCTTCGGCAATAAGGCCAGCACGGCTCGCCTGCACGAAAGAGGGAGGACCCCGCTCTGCAAAGACTCGGCCCAGACGGTGACTAGGTCTGGGCCCAGGACGTCCCAGAACACGCGGTAGAACTCCACGGTCAGCCCGTCCATGCCCGGAGATTTATTGGTGGGCATGCGACGGAGGGCTTCCGAGAACTCGGCCAGAGTGAGAGGCAGCTCTAGCCGGTCTCGGTCGCCCACGCTGACCGTCGGGAGCTCCTCCCACAGCACTCTGCAAGCGTTAGGATCGGTCGGCTCCGGGGAGAAAAGGCTTGCGTAGAAGGCTCTCGCCCTCTCGCACATCTCCACCGGATCCGTGAGGGGGGTGCCATCCTCAGTCAGTAGGCAGATGATATGTTTCTTAGCCCCCCTCTTTTTTTCCAGGGCATAGAAGAAGCGGGAGCCGCAATCCATCTCCCGAAGGAGACGGATGCGGGATCGAACAAAGGCACCCCGGGCCCGATGGTCCTCGAGGCTCCGGAGCTCCTCCCGCTTCTCCCGGCACGCTCCGCAGAGGGGTGGATCCTCGGGGCTGGCGGCCAGACGCCTCTCCAGCTCTAAGACCTCCCGTTCCAACTGCTCTATCGCTGCATCCCTCCGTCGGCTGGTGCCCCGGGTGTAGTCACGGCAGAAGAGCCGGGCGCGCACCTTCCCTACGTCCCACCACCGCCGTGCCGAGGGAAAGGCACGCCGCTGCCCTCGCCAGGCCAGCCAGAACTCCCGGAAGGACGCCACGAAGCCCGCATCCTCCAGCAAGCTGTTGTTAAAATGCCAATAGGCCGGCCCCGGCCTCTCCGCGCAGAGGGAGGCTGTCACGGTGGCTATGTGATGGTCCGAAAATGGGGCCGGCCGGATGCTGGAGGAGTGGGCTCGTGTAAGATGAAAGCGTGATAAATAAATGCGGTCCAACCGGGAGTGGCGCGACCGATGGGCCTCCACCCGGACAAAGGTGAACGTGGAAGCGTCATCCGGGTGGTGGTCGCGCCAGACGTCCACCAGGGAGTGGTGTCGACTATCTCCTGGAGGACGGCCACGGCGGCCTGGCTCTTCTCGGTTCCCGAGCGGTCCCGTTCCTCAAGGGTGATGTTAAAGTCCCCTCCCAGGACCAGGCACTCCTGAGGATCCAAGGTGCCGAGGAAGGCGGATGCCTGCTGATAGAATTGCAGCCGCTCCGGGCTCGCTGCTGGGGCATAGATGTTGACGAGGTTGACTACGAGCCCCTCCATTTGGACTCGGAGGTGCAGCAGGCGACCCGGCACAGCCTCGGCGACCCCCAGCACCTCGGGCCGTAGGTCGGGGGAGAACAGGGTCGCCACTCCACCCGTATGAACTGTGAGGTGGCTAAAGTAGACCCTGTCCCCCCAATCCAGCCGCCAGCTGTCTTCGGCGGTCGGATCCGTATGGGTCTCCTGCAGGAAAACCACAGAGTACCTCCCCTCTCGAAGGAAGGAGAGCACCTGGGACCTGCGGAGACCCATCTTACAGCCACGGGTGTTCAATGTTGCGATGGTAAAGGGTGCCATGAGGAGGGCTGGGGGGGATCCTCGCCGGCAGGGATGCTCGTGGCTCCCGGCGGGCCGCGTAGCAGTCCGTGACCCACCCCGTAGGTGAGTAAGGAGTCACGGAAGTGGCGGACCCGCTGGTAGGCCGCGGCGCCCTGTCTCCCGGTCCTTTTCCCCTCCCCCATGAGGGCCCTTGCGGCCCGGAGGATTTGATTAAAGTCCCCCCATCGCTGGAGGGCAAGCTGGACTTTGTTGCGGGAGCCACGGACGTCTTCTAGGAACTCCCGCAACTCCTCTCGCAGCGCATGGGGGGCTGGGGTTATGGTCTGGTTGCTTCCCGATGGGGCCCTTGGTACAGCCCCCTGGCCCAGCGGGACGGGCAGACAGGGTGCGGACCCCCGACGGGGCTCTTGATGGGTTGACCTGAATGCTGGGGCGATAGGGGGCGGCGGAGGGAGGATAGCAGCCCCTGGTGGGTCGGGACGGGCAAACACAAAGGCCATTCCCTGGGAGTCATCTGTTGGAAAGGGGAAGGAGACTGTCCCAGGGGTGGCAATAATATCTCGGGAGGTGGGCGGGAGAAGGGCAGGGGCAGCGGTAGAGGTGAGAGTCTGGGTCGAGAGAGGGCTCTCACCGATGCCGGGCGCAAGCTGTCTGGTGGATTTGGCAGCCACGGCATCAGGAGGTGGACTTTCTTCTGTAGGGTCCTCTCCCGGAAAGGAGGTCGAATGCTCCTCACCAGCGAGGGATGCCCTTGGTGACTCAGGTTCCAGCCGCGTGGCACTGGCCGTCGCCTCAACTGGCTCGGTGGCTCTCAGCAGGGTGCCTTCTGCAGCCGGGTTGATGGAGGAGTCCAGGGGCTCCTCGGAGGTGGGAGCAGAAGCAACGGTTAGGGGGAGGGAGTATGGGGAAAGGGGGGCTGGAAAGAAGTCGCCCAGATCGAGGCCCGCTGGCATAGGATCGTCCTCCCCCTGGGTGACCGGGGTCAGACCCAGGGCCTCGATCTCCTCATATATAGAGGGGAAATTATTTTCCGCTACCCCAGGATTCTCCCCGCCGGCACCTGACGCGATGGTTACTTTGGGGCACACTGGGGTTTCAGATGGCGCCTCGGGGGTCTTGGAGGGGAGGGACTCCCGTGGAGGGGAGATACCGCCTTCCAGTGCTGCCACGTCTTCCCCAGCCGGCTCTGGTGGGTGGAACACACCCGTGGGTAGAGCGGAAGGCTCGGCATCGGTGCCCCCCTTCCTGGTCTTCCGGGGGGCCTCCGCATCAGATGGGAGGAGCGGAGCTCGAGCCTTCCGCTTGCCCCGCTTCCCCTGGACTAGGGCCCAGCCCTCCATGGCATCGTCCGGGGGCTGGCTAGCATTGGTTGTGTCAGGGGGCAGAGGCGATGGCTCAGGGACTCGAGGGGGTAACGGTGGGGCAGCACAAGGGAGGGAAGATTCCCCTTGGGGCGGGCCCTCTCCCATGCAGGGCGGTGTCCCTGCCGCACCCTCCTCCACAGGCCTCGCCAGATTGCAAGCAGCGGTGGCGGGGTTCTCCCGCTCGTTTGGGCATAGTGGGGGAGGTACCCCTTGGGCCCGAGCGGGAGCAATGGTGGACTGGGAAGGAGGAGGGGCGGTTTCGGGTGCCGGGCAGCCAGGGGCGTCGGCGATGACGGGGTCGGTGTCCTGCCGGGGCTCGGCTGTCCTGGATGCCCCTCCTTCTCGGGCCAGGGGGCAGTCCCTCCGGACGTGCCCCATCGCCCGGCAGAGGTAGCACCGGGCCTCCCCCGTGGAATAATGCACCCTGTAATGGGTCCCCTGGTAGGGGACTAGGAAAGACCCCTCGAGTGCCTCTCCGTCGCGTGCCGCCGGCGGCAGTTGAAGCTGCACTTGCCGGCGGAACGAGAGGACGTGACGGAGGGCGGGGTCTTTGCAGCCCAACGGGAGAGGGCTGATGACAGAGATGGGCTTCCCCAAGGTAGAAAAGGCGGGTAACAGGGCGGCATTGGAGAGAAAGGGAGGGACGGAGGTCAGGACCAGGCGGACGCCCAGGTCCTCTAGCGGCTCTAAAGGGGCGAACACGCCCCCCACCGCCAGGCCCTTCTCCACCGCCTCCTGGGCGGCGGCCTCCGATGCTAAGAAGAAGACGACCTTGCCATACATTTTGGAGGCCGCCACAATGGCCGTGGGCCCCACTACCCTCGCCAACGCCCGCACATAGGTCTCCACGTGGGGTGATGCGGGCACCAGGAGGCAACGGACGCCGTGCTTCCTAGTCATGGTGGGAAAGGGGCCCCGGCCGCTATAGATGGTAGTGGAGGCGGTGGGCTGGAGAAAAGATGTAGCGGCAGGCGGGGGGGCTGCCGCCACCTGGGCGTATGCTCTGGGGGCCGGGGGAGGGACACCTGCAGAGCTGGTGGAGGGAACAGCGGGGAGGGGCGCCCCAGCTGGAGATGGGGCCGGGGCATTGGGGGCAGCCCCTGCCATGGAGGGCCTGGTCTTTTTAGCGGGGCCCTTCCCCTTCTTCTTCCCTTGGCCCTTCCCGCCGGCTGGGAGGACTCCCCCCAAATCTGAGGGGGTGATAGACGTGGCAGCAGTGGAGGTCACCCCGGTGCCCGTCGCTGCTGGTGCCCCAGCGGGGGCGATGGCAGATGGTTTGGCAGCGGACGTAGAAGCTTGGGGGGGTGACAGAGGGGCAGGCGGGGGAGGGGGAGCTCGGGCTACTGGAGAGGTCTCACCCGTCTCATCCCCCGCCATCATGAGCAAGGAGGAAAGGGGGACACCAAAAGGAGGAGGGGAGAGGGGAAGCAGGTCGACCACTCCTCCCCGCTAGGCTGCAGGCAGGGGAGGAGGGCGCCAAAAGGGGTGGGCTGGACGGGGGGCAATCAGGGGTTAGGGGTCAGTCACCGACACAAGGTGGAAATTCCGGCTCCTCTTGGTGCACTAGGGGAGGGGGGATATAACGACATTGAGGGTGCAGTGAAGAGGGTTGCAACTAAAAAGGGGAATTGCACAAGCGCCTGGGAGGGGGCATGGGCACACGGAGCGAGGGGCTAAGCGGTCTGGGGGTAGAACAGGGAAACCAAGGGGCTAGCTTCAGAGGCTGGGGCGGGGCAAACAAACAAAGGCTGCAGAAGGAAATGGGCGGGGCAGGCAAACAAACTGAAGCTAGTAAGGGGGGCTGGAGCAAAAGAGGAGGCAAAGCAAGTAGCAAATGGGGCAGGTAGTAAAGGGCAAAGCTGGGGGGTAGGCAGTCCAGGGGGGGCACATGTGCCCATGTGCACTTGCACAAGTCTTTTTTTAGCTTGCTGCTGCTTCTGGCCCAAAGGGTGGAAATAGGGCGTGGCAAGCCAAGCAAGCAGCTGAGTCCAGAGGCAGGAGCTGAGGCAGATGGTATACAGCCAGTGGGGGTGGTGGAGGGGGCAGCGGTGGTAGTAATAGTGGTGGGGGTTGGGGGGGACACACAGATGGATCAGGGGGCAGCTCCACGCCACACCCCCGGTGTCCCTACAAACACAGTCAAAACCCCCACCACAAGAGCACAGTTTGAAAAATTACTCAGTCTTAGGGCCCCCTCCACGGTGGTCTGCAAAGTCTCTAGGTGCTCCCCCACTGGTAGATGGTCCTCTTCTTCTCCTCCTTGGGCTTCAGTAGCTCCAGGTAGCAGACTCCACAGCAGCAGCAGGAGCTCCAGGAGCTCCAGGTGGTGGTCCAGGCAGGCAGAATGGACCCCTCTCAGGTGTTGGTGGTGTCCACAACAGCAGTGGCTGGGGTCCCTCACTCCTCCTCTCTGGGGAGTGGGCTAGCAGCCCCCCCGGGGCTGCAGTTGGAGCAGTAGCAGCACCCAAGAGTGGGGGGTCCAGCAAGCAGGTAGCAGAGAACGGGGTGGGGGTGTCTGGCCCAGCCAGGGGAGCAACTGGAGCAGCAGGGAGAGCTTAGGGCCTCGTAGCAGCAGGAGTAGCAGCTTCCCATCTCCCTCTAAGCTAGACGGCTATGGGAGAGCAGTGGGGAGGGGGGGGGGAGAGAGAGATTCACTCCAGGCTACACCAATCCCTGGTACCAGGATCAGTGAAATGGAAGCTGCTCCAGGTCAATTAAGACACCTGTGGCCAATTAAGAACTTTCCAGAAGGCAGGGAGAAGGCTAGGTTGATTGGGACACCTGAAGCAGGGGCTGGCTGAAACTAGTTAAAAACCTCCCAGTTACATAGGTGGGTGTGCATGTCAGAAGTTGTGGGAGGAAGTTGTGCTGTTGGAGAGGCTGAGTAGTACACACCATGTCAGGCACAAGGAAGGAGGCCCTGAGGTAAGGGTGAAGTGGAGTTTGAGGAAGTGAGGGCTGCTGTGGGGGAAGTAGTCCAGGGAGTTGTATATGTCATGTTTCTAAAAGGTCAGCTACCATAGCTGATATTATTAGGGTCCCTGGGCTGGAGCCCGGAGTAGAGGGTGGGCTTGGGCTCCCCCCCGCACCTTTGCCCCCTGTTTAATCACTGAGACTGGGAGACAACAGAGACTGTGCAAGGAAGGATAACTTCTCCTCACCTCTCTCGCTGGCTTATGATGAAAATGGCTCAGTAGACTGTGACCCTTGTCTCTAAAGAAAGAAGAGTTACGTGGAGGGTCACAGTGAGCCTCTGAGGCTAGCAAAATCCGCCAGGAAATGCAGGACCCACAGAGGCAAGGACAGAGCTTTGTCACATAAGCCAATAAATGTTTTTTAACCAGAATAAAAGTAAACAGGGGACCCTTAGCAAGGGGATTTGAGTACAATGTAACATTTGCTCCCTTATTTGTTCATGTGTTGCCTGAATATCTAGAGCCTGATCCAGAGAGAGCCCACTGAGGTAGATGGAAAGACTGAAGTAAATGGGAGTGAGTAGTCAATCAGGACTTTATTTCACAAACATTGTCTTGCATTTATGATTTAAAAAGAAGGCAAGTGGTAATGGTAGCAAAAAAGAGTTTTAGAAGCTTGGAGTCATGGCTGAGTAGTGCAGGAGGTGCAATTAAGTATACAGGAGGAATGAGAGTTCTCAAAGTTGTCCATCCTAGCTTCTGTTCCCAAAGGTGAGCAAATGTTTGTAAGAAGTGATGGGGCCCAAATCATGGATTTTGGGGTCATTATCCAGTGTTCAGGGCTATTGGATACAGAGGTGTTACCCCGGCCCATTATAGAGATGGAGACAAGCCTTAATGTTTGGATCAGACTCCAAATTTCCCCATGGTTCAGAGGTGCTTGCATCTTTGTTCAAGCTCATATCTAGTGCTAAGACAGGAAGGGATGGCAAGACATAACTCCGTACTCTGGGACTTAATCTACTAGAAGAACCAGGCCTAGTCAATAAGATAATGCATCTTACCAGTTGTTGCTTCTTATCAAAAGGACCAAAAATGGTAAACTGAACAACTTCCCAATAGTTACAAAGGAAAATCTGATGTGCTTATTTAAAATATGAAGGACTTGATTCTGTCCCAAGTTACATTGGTGTAGATGATACCTCCAGTGAAGGCAATGAACACAAGGGAAAAATAATGTGAAATCACATTGGTGTAAGTAAGATCCACCTGTTATCTCTTTTCACAGTCCCAAACTGACCTGTGTGACGAGAGTCAATTGCACTAACTTGTACAGTGCCTAGAATAGTGGGAACAGTCTGGTATCCTGTGTGGGGGCAAATGTAAGTGTAAGCAGAGTCAGGATGAGCTCTACCCTGATATCTGGTGGTGAGTCACGGTGGGTTGTGGAAAAGAACTTCAGGGGCTGATCTCATTTGCATAGGCACACCCACCCTGCCTAGATGGTCACTTTGGCTGCTGTAGGAGCCCCAGTTTCTCTGTTATTGGGGCAGGAATAAACTGTTATCCTGATTATGTGAATCAAGGACAGTGGAAATGTACTTGGCCTTTTGTTATGATGGAGGGACTCACCATCAACTAAGCAGCACTTACTAGGCAAGGGTCATAGGTTCCAAACCCCAGTGAATGGAGAGAGGCTGGGGACAGGTATTAATACTTGGTGGTATGGGCCCCCTGGTGAGGGCCTTACATGCTAATTGCACTTCCTCCTCTCTCCACTGTGGAATATCAGAGCTAATTTTGATTCTATTAGGAGTCTAGTTATAGGCTGCTGAGCTGAATTCACTTTGGGCTAATGATGCATCAGCACTGAGGCTCTACTACTACAAGCTCAAACTCTGGGGCTGCCCTGATCAGGGACAGAGACTTTTGGGAATTTGGGTGATTTTGGGTTGCTGAACTCAAGAACCAAAGGGAAAGGACATGCCCCAATTTTCTTGGGGTGGGTTTTTTGCTCATGTGTTGTGTTAGGAATCCTGTTGGTGGTGTTTCCCCAACATAATGCCACATTTCAAAGTAGCAGCCATGTTAGTCTGTATTCGCAAAAAGAAAAGGAGTACTTGTGGCACCTTAGAGACTAACAAATTTATTAGAGCAAACACATTTTTTTCCACCAAATGCATCCGATGAAGTGAGCTGTAGCTCATGAAAGCTTATGCTCTAATAAATTTGTTAGTCTCTAAGTTGCCACAAGTACTCCTCTTCTTTTTGATAATGCCACATTGTTTCTCTCTGTTATTAAAAGGCTTTTTGCTACACTCAGACGCTGTGCTTGCGAGAGGGGAAGTATTGCTTCTTTGAGGCGCCCAGCAGGGGTGGTATATGTTTGTCCCAGGTCACTGGGTGGGGGCTCGGGCCGGTTTTGCAATGTCTTATTGGAATAGAACCCCTAGATACTGAACCCGGGCCTTATTGCTGCCAACTCTGATGGGCAGAAGGATTACATTTTAAGATTGGTGCCTGCAACGTTCAGACTGAAACAGCTAAAGCCATCCTCATCAAGCAATCAAAAAACCTGAACATGGATATCTACATATTTATCTGAAGTGCGCTGGCCAGAAAGTGGTGAAAAGAAAACTGAGGACCATATGTTTTGGTTCTCAGGCCACTCTGACATGTTGCTCCAGCAAGGGGTGGCCACTGTACTTCCATACAATGCCTGATGGGTGTTGCACGGTTGGCAGATGATTAATGAATAGCTTATTGTGCAAATGTTTCCATCTCACTGTTTACCCCTCTTTCCAGATCGCTTTCAAATGTTGAACATACTGGTCCCAGTACAGACCCTGGGGAAAATGACTATTTACCTCTCTCCATTCTCACCATTTATTCCTACCCTTTGTTTCCTATCTTATAACTGGAGTGCCTGGCAATGCTTTCAGGATCATCTAATGACCCTTAATCACCCTGTCTCTGTTTATAAACTCCCTGCCCCAAAGGCAGAAGCTGGGAGCAGCACAGAACTCATCACGTAGCACTCAAGCTGTTACAGTGCCTCCTGCCCCCAAAGGCACCCCTGCTAAGGGGGTGAATAAATTACCCCCTACTGGCATAAGTTACACCGACATAAGTGCTGACAAGAGCTCCTGCCAACATAGCTTATGTCACTTGCAGGGGCTGGAGTAGTTAAGCCAATGGGAGACCTCTCCCCCGTCCACTTAGAGTGGCTCCATTCGAGAGCTTACAGCAGCACAGCTGCATCACTGTAAACTCTCTAGTAGCTGTGCCCTTAGAGGGGGGATATTGAATCACAAGAATCCATACTAGCTGTGAGCATCTTCCTGTCATCACAGTGCATGGTCCTATCGGCATCAAAGCCAACAACACAGCTGCAAATAACTTATAAGCAACAGCAATCAATCCTTAATGAAACTCCTGAAATTTGCAGCTGCCAGTGATGTGATTGGGTGACAGAGGAGCAAATCAATAAATAATCACACGGAGACCTGGTACGGCCCAGATGGCTTCATTGGAACTGCTTGTCTGTCAACAGACATGGATGTAGAAGTTCACCAAGGTGTTGAACTTAAAACTGACCATCAGCTTCTAACAAAAATGCACATCTATCTTCAAAGACAGGCAGTTTCTGGGCTGAAAGTAGTGATTCACCCAAATGCTCTGATTACAATCAAGCTATCAGGTGGCTTTCAGTTCTGAACTGCTTAAAGCTATTGAAGGAATAGAGAGCAAGATTTCAGTCTCTCTCTGCCACTTGATGAGGAATGGAGCAGTTTCATGTCATCAGTGCGATAGGTGTTGGAACTAGAGGTGCTGTTGCACCCCCGCCTTGAAGTGGCTTCCATCATATATGGGGTTTACAGTTTGGTTCAAGGGCTCTCCGCACTCTTTAATCAGTGCTGGCTGACTGCCTGTTCAGTGGTGGGGTCTCAGCCCTTCACTGATCCATGGATGATGTTTGAAGAGATGATCAGTGTGGTCAGAGCTAACGGGGGGGAACAAGGCTACAGGCTGAGTCTTCAAAGTTTGTCAAGAGCAAAAGCAAAGGCTGAATGGGTCCATCTTTGGAATGTCTTCATGTAAGGAACCCTGTTGGCAGACTCAGGCAGCCAGTTTAGAACAGGCTGACACCTGACACTATCCTTGCATCCCTTATTCAGCTTTGATGTTTGCAAAGGAAAGTGGCCCCAGTTTGTCCAGTAAACAATCAGGATGGAAGCTTTGGCACCTGCAGGATCAGTTGCATCAATAGGAAGATCATTTAAAGATATTCCTCAATTGTCTGTTGCATGCAGTCCCTCTTCCATTTGAAGAGGGGCAGGAAGTTCTGAAAGTGCCACCTTCCTTCAACCAAGAAGAGATCCAGATCACTGTTCCCAAGTCTGGGAAACCACAAGGGGTTTTTGACATCACACTTGAGTTCCTGAAGACAAGTGAGTATTGTTGTTCCCTGGCTCTTCCAAGCCATCTGACATAATATCCTCCCTGATGACAGGAAGAAGGGTTGTGTTCTACCTCTGTTCAAAAAGAGTGATATAACTGAGATATTGCACTGCTGTTTGTCCCTGTGCCAATCTTTGCTTCTATGTTAATGTCTCCAATCAACAATGCACTTCATGACAAAGGCCAGGATCCTCAGTGCCATTTTAGACATGGTGGTTCCACTGTCGTCCAGAGCTTTTAGCTTGAGACAGGTTTTTGAAAAGATGGCTGAATTTAATAGCTGTGTGCAGCACTTGGTATGGATTTCTTTCATGCCTTTTATTCAGCATGCTGAGTGAGTTGGTGGGATCTGATGAGATGACTCGGCATCCCTGGGAAGATGGTATAACTGAGAGAAGACCTTTATAATGGAGCAGAGAGCAGCATTCAAGGTCAATGGCAGATACATGACATGGTTTCCTATCTCCACAGGAGTTTGGCAAGACTGTACTATCTCCGTTCAGGATCAGCACTGGTTGGCTGATAAGCTTGAGGAGGCAATTGTTCAGCTCACCACCAACTCCATCCTGCTCCTAGACCTCAAATACACTGATGACATTGTCTGGGTAGGTTTGGTGTATTGCTACAGCTGGTGACCAATTCAAGCAAGAAGCAGTGTGTATTGGTCAGTTTTATCTGGATTAATAAACCAAAGTCCCTGGGCATTACTATCAAGAAACATTCAGCTCCCGATTACACCCAGCTTGTATTAACCAATCTGGACAGGACATTGAGCAGGTGACAACTATCTCCTATTTGCATGGCATCATAGACAGTGATGGAGGATGCTGGGAAGATGCCGACGCTCATATCGGCAGTTACTGCCATGTTTCAGGTACTTCAGCAGCCTCTGCGGAGGATGTCATGACAGCTGCTTGCTGCAAGTCTATAGAACCCGTTATGCTAACTCTTGCATGTCGGTGAAGTGTGGGTTCAAGGAAGGCTGAAGACTCTTGGATTTGACTTTTTTGGATTATCATCTTCACCAGCTGCTCTATATTAAATGGCAGGACAAGATCATGAGGGAGGATATTAGAGGCTGAACCCAGCCACTGCCTCCATCAGCACTGATCTGGTTTTGGTGGCTTTCTTGGCATGGATATATTAAAATGGAATTCCACAGCATCTGCACCAAGGAATGCCACTACATGGCTGGCAATTACATGGGCACAAATGGCTTCTGAGGCACAACAAGATTGCCAGTGATGGAGAAACTGAATATTCAACCAGACTACCCTAGATTATCTGGGTCTCTCTGGCCAGGTCCTTATTTGCAAGGAGGCCCCATCCCTTTGGGATTGGCCAGGATCATGGCGCAATGGGTCCCTGATATCTAAATGAAGGCTCTAGGTGCTACCACAGTATAAATAGCACTAATCAATTTCAGATCTAAAGTTGTCACTTGTATTAATATTCTTCCTAAGTAATAACATCAGGAATAAAGCTGAGAAAGAAGGCTCTCCCTTCTTATTTGGTGCAGTGAACTCCCTTCCTATTCCAATCTTTAGACAAGTGTAGTGATAGAAGTTATTCCAAGATTAAAGTCCTTGAAGTCAATAGGCTAGTGTAAATGGGCATAGCTCCATTAATTCTGTGCAGGGTGTAGACCAGAGTCATTAACAAACTGAATAAGGTCTACACATGTGAATGGAGGATCTGGAAGAGGCGGTGGAAACCCCAGTGACTAGGACATTCACACCTTGCAACCAACAGCCAAGAGGAAGTCTCCTCCTGCACTCCACCCTTGCAGGGAAGTACGGCAAAGGCCCTGAGCTGGAGAACAAAGTCAAGAGGTGTTAGGTGGCTAAGCTCAGAGACATGGGATTGACAGACAAGACACCAAGATAGTTCCTAGACTGCATAGCTCAAGGGAGCCCCGGCTTTAGTCAGTATGGACTATGTCTTAACCTTGACGTCTCTATGCTAACCTAACGACTTTCAGATTCTGTATGCAAGGTGACTAATAAATGATTACCATGTTTCTGGCTGAGGAGATCTTTGAGAACTTCTTAATGATTCCACTGCTTGCCAATGGCCTGAATAATAAGACTGGCCTTTAAATACAGTTTGAGTTCTGAGTCTGAAGCTCTTTCCCTGCAATCTTTCAGTTCTAAAGTGTCTGTCTGTATGGTCAGAAGACTGGTGGTAAAAGTCCCAAATCTGCACTGTACTTGAACCAATATGCTTTGTGCTTTAATTTTAAAATGGAATTAAAGGTTTAAGAGTCTAAAAGCCACACAAACGGATTGTGTAGCACGTTTGGAGAGGAAGGCTTTACAGAATTGATGCAGTGAAATAGTTTGCCCAATTTAAAATGATGCATTTCAACATTTGGAGACTCAAAAATAAGATCATGATTTAGTCTCCCTACAAGTTAAGGAAATCGAACCCTTCCCCTTTTAAAGAGGTCAATGCATCCCATTCCCAGTGGTCTGGACTAAGAAAATGGCGGAAGAGAGGAAGGTGTCCTGGGGAATTAAAAGTTGGATGATGGGAGAAAAAACCCAGCACACTAGTCTATTAGGGACCCAGGATCAGGGCTCCCCTTTCTTCCAGCCAATTGGGAGGAATGCTCTGGAGTAGGGCAATAGAGTGTCTTCTGAGAAGGGAGGCGGAGGACTGGGGACTGGCAGTTTTGGGCAGAATCGACTTGGAGGAAGAGCTCCGAGTATGGGAGAAGAAATGGAACTAAATATGAACTGCTGAATCATGATTTGGGGCTTTATGTTGGGAACTCATTGAGGAGTATTTTGAAGTAAAGGACTCTGTGAACTTAATCTGATATTAAACCAGTCCCAGAAAAATGGTGGTGTGAGCCTTAAGAACACTTACGGGGCCTGCAAGAGGGAGCTAAGCTGACGAGGGCAGGGTGCCTTAACTGTAAGGATCCCACTACTTCTGTGAAATGTAGCTACCTCTAGAGAAAATAGCATAGAACAGCAAAAACGGCAACTAAAATTTCAGCTAAGTAGACTATGGCAAACTCCTACAAAAAGTGCTATGGGATCTTAAAATTCCTCAGATAAGAGACAGGAACTTGGTTTTAAGGCCTCACTGAAACAACTGTGTTTCAGTTATTTGAGAGAAGCTCCAGCACATATGAGGCTTGTTGTCCTTGATGCTGCACTGACTGAAGTCAATTGCTTCTATAATGCATGATCAGACTCACTGGCCAGTGTAGGGTTGCCAACCCTCCAGGATTGTCCTGGCATATCCAGAATTAGATTGTCGTGTTGAGATCTCCAGGAATAGATGCAAGCAAAACTGGCAAACCAACACTGCTGTATGTATTGTAATAATACTGGGGTTCAGCGGAATTCTGATCTAGATCCTCAATGGTATTTGGGCACCTAACTCTCAGTGATTTAGGCACCAAAATACCTTCGACTCTGGGATCTGGGCCTCTGTCCCCAAGCTGTCAATTTGTACCTTTTTAAACAAACACTAACCTCACTTTAAATCATGTAATGGGTACAGAAAGAGAACAGTGAGAAATGTTATGGTGCTTAGTATAGTTAACTGTGATGTGCCATAATTTGATACTCTCTGATAAAGATTTAAAAGTGCTTGTAATTATTATTTTTCACTTGATTTTGAAAGTTCATTTCAAACTCTGGTGATCAATGGGTAGTGAATGGGTATCTGAACACTGCAGCATTTACTCGGCCTCTAACCTGACTGCCTCAAGATAGACTTTGAAGTCTTTCCAAATGAGAGCTTCCGCCCCCTCACACAAACTGTACAGTAATTATGCTCCACTTTCAATGCTGAGAAAGGCACTTTGTTTGACAGGGTCTCATCTGTGATGCTTTTATAAATTAATGAAAAAATATTGTCCAAATCTCCAAGGCACATTCCTGCAAGTAGCCTGGAGGTAACGTCTTTGATGGCAAATTTCTTTGGAGGGGGTGTATAGAATTTTTAATGTCTCATCACCCTTCTTCCAGTTACATACTGGCACAAATTAACTGCAAAACATATTGCTGACAAGTGTTTAAAGAGGTCTTGGAACAAATGGCTTGTGTCTGTCACCCAGGCCTATGCTATGAAGCAGGCTATGGATTAAAAACTGGTGAAATGAAATAAGTACAATTAAATCAAAGGGAAATTAAATTCAATTTACTTTACATTGCCCTCAAACTTTCATTGGGCCACAGATTCATTTTTTTAAATGAAACTTGTAAGTACATGTTAGATGTTTCCAAGGGACAAATTGGAAGCTTTGGCTGCTGGATAGAAACCAGATCTGTGGTTTTGGGTACTTGGGTTGGTATGGGAGGCACATTTGGGGTTTTGGCACTGGGGAAGAAACTGAGACTTTTGGCATTGGCTAGCGGCATCTTTTCATTCCCCTTTTAGGCATGAAGACAATTGCCTTTGCATTTATAGAGTTGAATTCCTTATTCCCTACCCCAGTAAACTTTAACAAAAATAAATGGCCCTTTTCCTGGTATCTGCCAGTACATCCATCAAGGATGGATAACCACATGAACTTGATGTTTCTGCTCAAATGATCAGCAGTGAAATAGCTGGCAATATTAGCATTAAATTATTGTAATTAGGCTTCAATTCTCCATTGAGGTGAATGGGGCTGTTGACACTATTTTTTCAGGCTCTCTGGAGAAGAAGGTGCTCAGGATATCATAACCATGGCCTGATGGGATCTGTGAGTGTTCACCAAATCTCAGCATTTGGGCTAGTCTACACGCCACAGGCTTGCCTGATCTAGCTCTGCCTACAGCGCCCTTTAGTGTTACCGAATATATTCCCACAGAAGTTTTCCTGCCAGCGCTGTCCCACCACTTCCCTGAACACCTTTAGCTATGCTGACACAAGCATTCTGGATGGCACCCCAGTATCTACGCTGGGGATGTTGCCAGCATAGCTATGGCAGCTAGGGCATGTGGGTTTTTTCACACCCCGACTGACGTAGCTCTGCCAACAAAACCTTATAGTGTAGATCTGGCCTTAGATTCTGTGTATTTTATATCCCTGTTTCACCATGTCTTTGTTCAGGAGCCATTGGCTTGATGCCTATAGACCTTGTAAGGTGCAGAGGGGTTCAGGAGTACTGCTTCGCTGCTCTAAACTTTTTCCTGTGCATCTCTAAAGGCACAGTAGACTGATAGTTCAAATGTATATGTGCTATTGCAATGTATATGTGCTATGGTGCTTTATTTGGCAGGTTAGCAGTGCTTCAAGTCTTGGAAAGAATAATGGCCCTTCTTTGGGGGTGGAGGGCTCTAATTTCTTGTGATAAAAGAACTAGGAAATCTCAAGCTGAGGCCTGGTCTACATTAGAAAATTGTCTGCTTGAGCCTATAACTCAAATTCCATGCCAGAGGAAATTGGACTGAGCCTGAACTTGACTCTTCAGATCCAAGCACAAGGCTCACCTCTTCAAGAAAGCATTCTCCAAGTAATGATTTTCCAAAAGGAATCTCTGGGTTGCATAGAGCCAGTATAACAACTCTATACCACTCCCCTTCATAACCCCTAGCACAGGGGGATGGTTGGCACCTCTCTATGTGGCTGCTCTCCCTGGCTGCTGAAATGGCCCCTTGGGTCATAGGGCCAGTAAATCAGAGTAGCTACAAGGCTGCTCCAACTTATGCTGGAAGCTGGACAAGACACTGGCTCGCCCCAGAATTGGGATGCTGCAAAGGGCTCCAAGAACTGAGTCTTAGATCTTAGTAGGAGTGATGCTAGTAATACTGTTCCACTTTTTTCTTTTAAAAAAGTAAAAATCAACATCTAAATGCTTTTATCTCTAGCCTATTGGTGGTAGTGGGGAAGATACGAATACCTGTCACCTGTCCCTCTCCCTCCTTCTCCTAAATACTCCACTGCCCTCCTTCTCATTATCATTACTTGCTGTTGCAGCATGGGAAGTGCTGTATTGCATCTGAAATGGTGAGTGTGAGGAATGTGGGGTTTCTGGGAATATTTTTTATTCCTACGTATACCTCAATTTCCCTCCTGGTTTTGCATTGCTCTGCGCTGGTGTAAACGGATATGAGATGTTTGATTCACTTGCAACCAATAGCCAAGAGGAAGGAGAGTCTCTCCTGCACTCCTCCCTTGCAGGGAAGTACAGCAAAAGCCCTGAGCTGAAGAACAAAGAGAGGCTGTGCTAAGAACTGAGCTCACAGAAACAGGGGTTATCATGGGATTGACGGACAGGAAATCAAATGATTCCTAGACAGCATGGCTCAAGGAAGCCCTGGCTTTAGCTTAGGTTAGCCTAGAGAAGCCAAGATTAATGACTTGGAGTCTATGCCAGGTGACTGATAAATGGTTACCATGTTTCAGAAAAGGCTGCGTGGTGTCACTCCAGATCTTACTGATAGCTTTGCCCCCTGAATTGGTGCAATACAAGCCTCCCACAGGAGTTTGACTTGGCTGGATTTACTGCAAGGAGCCAAGTAGAGGGAAAGATCTCTGCTACCCAAAAGCCCAGTTTTGGAGTCATGGAGGCCACAGGCTTCCCCTGTGGAACGGTGTGAATCTTTCTGATTCAGCACATTAAGGGGTCACTCCCAAAGGATTGATTACAGCTTGGGTGTAAAGCAGACTCTATGAATTGGTTATTCTAAGTGCTACTAAATATAGAATAGAATTTTTGCCAAGACTAGATCTACAATAGTAATTGTAAGAATGTATGATAAAATTCTGACTTTTTAATAAGCTATTCAGTTCATTGTTTTCCATTCCCCCAGTGTGGCTGGTGAGTAATACTTCATTAGCAGGTTCCATTCCACTGTCTTCAACAAGAAGGTTTTAGTAATAAAGTTATACGAAGTCAACTGCTCTGTGCAAGTGTCTGAATCTAACCCAGGGAGAAATGTTACTCTTTCTGATGACCAAAAAATCTCTTGGTCATCAGTCTAATGCTTAATGTCTCTTAAAGCCAGGTCACAGGATTACCCCACAGGGCTAAATGTGCTTAGGCAAAACACTTTCTCATGGCCCTGTCCTACAAGCTGCTGTGCAATATCTATCTGGATGTAAAATCCTATGGAGACAAGGCAGGTGTAGTTCTTAACCTTAACTTGCTACACAAAGGTAATGCCATTCTTCTCCCCTCCCCTCCCCCCCAGGATTATTTTGACTAGCCACATCTAGGCTAAAAACTACATGTGCCTTGTCTCCACTTGGATTTTACCGCACCCACTGTAAAGGCTTTGAAGTCAATGGCAAAACTCCCATTGACCTTGATGGTGCATAAGATCAGGATCTTAGAGTAATTGTAATTAGCTTTGATATACTAGAGAGAGATTAACAGGTTATGATCCAAAGCCCAAGCAGGTCAAGGGAAAGACTTGATGGGACAAAGCCTGCAAGAATTACCCTCAGACTCGTAATGGAATTATGCATGTGAGTATGGATTGCATAATCAAGCTTCCATGTTTGCATTTGAATGTGTTCTGAGGCAGTGGTTGTGGTATAGATTTGGACACTCTCCAGTTTGTCCACGTCTTTCTAAAGTGTGGCACCGAGGACTGGAAACTGTACTCCAGCTGAGTAGAGTAGGACAATTACCTTCCTTTTGTAACATGTATGGGGCAATGTTCCCAATTTAATATTAAGTTGTTAAAATAAGGGTGAATAAAAACCACCTTAGTTTTCAGGTTCGAGCCTCTAGATCAGCTACAGAAAATGTATTTAGTAGAGGATCACGAGGCGATATTTTGAATGAAAAAACCGAACTTTGTTCAAAAGGAAACAAGATTAGTTAATCAAACAGGCCTGCAATTACCACTTACACAATATTACACTAAGATACACTCTAAGATAAAAGTATATAATGGGTGATCAGTCCATGACAGAGTGAAGTACAGCCTAATAACCCTAGAACCTAACAGTATGCTTATGTTAATTGGCACTCTCCCCAGTTTAACAAAACTACTCCTTTTTATAATACTAATAAACATGAAATTGTCCTTGAACATTATTACATTTCCACCATCTTCTTCTTGGCTCTATACTATACATATTTAAATTAACATGTGCACCAATGTCCTCCTTAGACTATCAATACAGACACCATTTTAAAAAATACTCACTTTTCAGAAACACTCAACACTTTTCTGAAATTATGTATAACCAAAACATAGCATCAACATAACCCTGGGTCATGACCTTGGTAAAGTCTATTTTTCCTCCCTTATTGTCTCCAATTTATCACTTCTGCTCATGCTAGCAAGCTCAATTTCCCATACTCCTATACCTTTAAACCAAAGCCTAATTTCTATTTAATACTGGCTATAGGTTTCTTACGTATGACACTCCTGTTAATACATCCAGAGCTATACACATTGACTCATGTTCAACTTGTCATCTGCTATAACCCCTGGTTCCTTTTCAGCAGTACTACCGCCTAACCATATATTCCTCATTTTGTATTGGTGCATTTGATTTTTTCTGTCCCAAGAGAAGTTCTCTATACTTGTCTTTTATTTAACTTCACCTTGTTGATTTCAGACCAATTCTCCAGTTTGTCAAGGCTGTTTTGAATTCTAATCCTGTTCTCCAAAGTGCTTGCAATCCCTCCCAGCTTGGTGACGTCCCCAAATTTTAGAAGCATACTTTCCACTCCATTATTCAAGTCATTAATGGAAATATTGACAAATACCAGCCACAGGACTGACCCCTGCAGGACCAATTAGATAAGCCATCCCACTTTGACAGCAAGCCATTGATAACTACTTTTGAGCATGTTTTCACAACCAGTTATGCACATGCCTTATAGTAATTTCATTTAGTTTATACCTTATTTCCCTAACTTGCTTATTGGAATGTAATGTTGAACTGTCAAAAGCCTTACTAAAATCAGAATTGATGTCTGTGTCGTGTATGATGTCTACTGCTTCCTCTCTAACCACTAGTCCAGTAAACCTGTCAAAGGAGGAAATTAGATTGATTTTGCATGATTTGTTCTTAACAAATCCATACTGGCTAATCCTTATGATCCTATTATCCTCTAGGTGCTTACAAATTGACTCTTTGGTACCTGGAAAGACACAAACAAATTATTAAAGTTAGTCTGAGAGGCCTATAATTCCCTGGGTCCTCTGTGTTCCCCCTTTTAAAGATAGGTACTATGTTTGCCCTTCTCCAGCCCTCTGGGACCTCCCCTATCTTCCATGAGTTCTCAAAGATAATTGCTAATAGTTCAGAGATTGCTTCAGCTAGTTTAAGTACCCTAGGATGCATTTCATTCAGCCCTTGATGACTTGAATACATCTAATTTATCTAAATATTCTTTAACCTATTCTTTCCCTGTTTTTGGATTATGTTCCTTCCTCCCTGTTGATATTAATTGTGTTGAGTATCTAGTCACCATTAAACTCTCTAGTGAAGACTGAAGCAAAATAGGAATTAAACGCCTCAGCCTTCTTGTCATCTGTTACTAGCTCTCAGTAATGATACTGATCTCTTTTGTAGAGCGCTTTGAGTCTAAAAATGAAAAGCACTAAATAAGAGCAACTTACAATTATTATAAGCAGAATAAGAGATGCCAGATTACTTGACACATGCTGCAAGAGGGGTCAAGGCTGGTGGCACTGGATATGGTAAGAAGATCTCTACACTGCGTCAGGAAGCATACAATATAATCCTCCCGCGCATTTAGCTACCATCTGCACTGAAATTCAAACTTTGTTTTTAGCTGAAGTGTCATGACCTGAGTAGTCAGCATTTAAAGACATGCATCATTGCTTAGGCTCTGTAATGGTCCTACAGAAGCTTGACTACTGGAAGCTTGACCACTGACTTAGAATAGAAGGAGAACTGAGTCCCAAACTATACTTCCTTCACTTACAATCCAATGTTCTCTCCAGTTTAATGGTTTATGTTAAAACCACTACAAAGTTTGTTTTAATGGAATTGTTAAATTCAGTTTCCCAGAAATACAATGTGTACAGACCCTCTATTATGTTAACAATGTTAGACAGCAGAAAAAAAATCAGGGGTGAAACCCTGGCCCTGACTCCCATAAATCAATGGGAGTTTTTCATTGACTTTGGTCAGGATTTCACACCAGATTATGATCTCAGTTAAAACAAAGTAACTGAGATCAGAAACTTGGCTCCAAAACAGGCTCATTTCCAGCTAGGAACTATGAAGGTGCCCAGTTAGTATGCCCTTAATTTAGGACCTGCTAAGTTCAGTGTGCTGGAGTTTTGTATCTGACCTGTGTGGATTTAGACACTAATGGATGATACGAAAGATCAAAACAAACATCAGAATATTTAGGGGCATGTCTACATGAACACTTACTGTGTGTCAAGCTGGGTATCAGAAAGGAGTGCTAGTAATAATAATAGGGCTCAGATTTTTCTAGATGTGATAGCTGATGGATTCCTTCATCAAGTAGTTGCTGAACCCACTAGAGGGAATGCCATTTTAGATTTGGTTTTGGTGAGTAGCGAGGACCTCATAGAAGAAATGATTGTAGGGGACAATCTTGGTTCAAGTGATCATGAGCTAATTCAGTTCAAACTGAATGGAAGGATTAACAAAAGTAAATCTGCAACTAGGGTTTTTGATTTCAAAAGGGCTGATTCAAAAATTAAGGAAATTAGTTAGGGAAGTGGATTGGACTGAAGAACTCATGGATCTAAAGGCAGAGGAGGCCTGGGATTACTTTAAATCAAAGCTGCAGAAGCTATCGGAAGCCTGTATCCCAAGAAAGGGGAAAAAATTCATAGACAGGAGTTGTAGACCAAGCTGGATGAGCAAGCATCTCAGAGAGATGATTAAGAAAAGGCAGAAAGCATACAGGGAATGGAAGATGGGAGGGATCAGCAAGGAAAGCTACCTTACTGAAGTCAGAACATGTAGGGATAAAGTGAGACAGGCTAAAAGTCAACTAGAGTTGGACCTTGCAAAGGGAATTAAAACCAATAGTAAAAGGTTCTATAGCCATACAAATAAGAAGAAAACAAAGAAGTGGGACCGCTAAACACTGAAGATGGAGTGGAGGTCAAGGATAATCTTGGCATGGCCCAATATCTAAACAAATACTTTGCCTCGGCCTTTAATAAGGCTAAAGAGGATTTTAGGGATAATGGTAGCATGACAAATGAGAATGAGGCTATGGAGGCAGATACTACCATATGTGAGGTAGAAGCGAAACTCAAACAGCTTAATGGGACTAAATCGGGGGGGGGGGAGGGGGCAGATAATCTTCATCCAAGAATATTAAAGGAATTGGCACATGAAATTGCAAGCCCATTAGCAAGAATTTTTAATGAATTTGTAAACTCAGGGCTTCTATTGTATGATTGGAGAATTGCTAACATAGTTCCTATTTTTAAGAACAGGAAAAAAAGTGATCCGGATAACTACAGGCCTGTTAGTTTGACATCTGTAGTATGCAAGGTCTTTGAAAAAATTTTGAAGAAGAAAGTAGTTAAGGACATTGAGGTCAATGGTAAATGGGACAAAATACAACATGGTCTTACAAAAGGTAGATCATGCCAAACCAACCTGATCTCCTTCTTTGAGAAAGTAACAGATTTTTTAGACAAAGGAAACTTAGTGGATCTAATTTACCTAGATTTCAGTAAGGCATTTGATACCGTGCTACATGGGGAATTATTAGTTAAATTGGAGAAGATGGGGATCAATATGAAAATTGAAAGGTGGATAAGGAATTGGTTAACAGGGAGACTACAGCGGGTCCTACTGAAAGGTGAACTGTCAGGCTGGAGGGAGGTTACCAGTGGAGTTCCTCAGGGATCAGTTTTGGGACCAATCTTATTTAATCATTTTATTACTGACTTCGGCACAAAAAGTGGGAGTGTGCTAATAAAGTTTACGGATGATACAAAGCTGAGAGGTATTGCCAGTTTAGAGAAGGACCGGGAAATCATACAGGAAGATTTGGATGACCTTGTAAACTGGAGTAATAGTAATAGGATGAAATTTAATAGTGAAAAGTGTAAGGTCCTGCGTTTAGGGATTAATAACAAGAATTTTAGTTATAAGTTGGGGACGCATCAATTAGAAGTAACGGATGAGGAGAAGGACCTTGGAGTATTGGTTGATCATAGGATGACTATGAGCCACCAATGTGATATGGCCATGAAATGGCGATCTTGGGATGCATCAGGCGAGGTATTTTCAGTAGAGATAAGGAGGTTTTAGTACCGTTGTACAAGGCTCTGGTGAGACCTCACCTGGAATACTGTGTGCAGTTCTGGTCTCCCATGTTTAAGAAGGATGAATTCAAACTCGAACAGCTACAGAGAAGGGCTACTAGGATGATCCAAGGAATGGAAAACTTGTCTTATGAAAGGAGACTTGAGGAGCTTGGCTTGTTTAGCCTAACTAAAAGAAGGTTGAGGGGAGATATGATTGCTCTCTATAACTATATCAAAGGGATAAATATCGGAGAGGGAGAGGAATTATTTAAGCTCCGTACCAATGTGAACACAAGAACAAATGGGTATAAACTGGCCACCAGGAAGTTTAGATTTGAAATTAGACAAAGGTTTCTAACCATCAGAGGAGTGAAGTTTTGGAATAGCCTTCCAAGGGAAGCAGTGGGGTCGGGAAGGAATTTTCCTCCAGGGCAGATTCAAAGAGGCCCTGGAGGTTTTTCGCCTTCCTCTGTAGCATGGGGCACTTGCTGGAGAATTCTCTGCTCCTTGAAGTCTTTAAACCACAATTTGAGGACTTCAATAGCTCAGACATAGGTGAGAGGTTTTTCGCAGGAGTGGGTGGGTGAGATTCTGTGGCCTGTGTTGTGCAGGAGGTCGGACTAGATGATCATAATGGTCCCTTCTGACCTTAGTATCTTTGAATCTAAACCATGATGGGGATGGTCAGGCCTACTGGTTGGAGCATGGGGGTCAGAGTCAGAATGGGGAGTCCACACTGAGGTTGGAGTGAGTCGGGTAACTCTCAGGGAGCTTGTTGCCACCATCAGGTGGGAGAGAATTCCAAACCCTGGAGTGATATTGAGCAGACTAAGCTACTGCTTCTTCTGTGGGGCTTACTCCTGCCCTGGGAGTAGAGACCAGTTCCTGGCTTGCAGACTAGCTGGAGCGCAGGGCCCAGCACATGAGTGACTCATCACCTTGCATTACTACCACCATCACGCAAGGATGCCTTTTTCAATGTCTTTGGACCCTGCTTGTCAGGGTGTGAGTGATGGAATTCACAAAGGAGGTCGGGTGCATGATGTTACCAGCTGGTTCCCATGAACAGTCAGCTGAGCCATACTCTTCCCAGTCCACAAGGTACATGAGTCGTCCTCAGAGCTTAGAGTTCAGAATCTGTCTTGCCACATTCTTCCTGCCATAGCCTGTCTCCAACTGGCATGGGAGGATGGTCCTGTCGATTTAAAGGTCAGCATATTGTTTGTAGTCCTTCTTGGCTGAGCTTAAATGTGCTTTTAATTCCTCTTGAATGCAGTAGAGGTGTTGAACAAAATCGGAGGCTGCAGGGACATGGGAGGCTTGCAGTACAGATGGATGAAATCATGGGTGGAAGCCCTAACTAGCGCACAAGAGACTTTTTGGTGGGTTGATTTGTGATCGGAGTTACTATAAGCAAACTCAGCGAAAGGCAAGAGCTGGACCCAAACATCTTAATGGTGGTTGAAGCAGCAAAGATATTGTTGGAGAATTTGGTTTACCTGTTCTGTTTGTTCATCTGGGGATGGTAGGCAGTGGAAATGAGCAGGTGGTTTCCAGGAATTTGAACAATTTGCTCCAAAAGTGGGTGATGCATCGGATCTTGGACCACAATTTCATATAACCCATGGAGCTTGAAGATCTAGTAAAAAAAAAAAAAATAAGTGAGCTGTTGCTTCTGCAGTGGGGATCTTCTGACAAGGCACACAGTGTTCCATTTTCATGAGGAGGTCAATGATGACCAGTACACCTGTGCAGTCCTGAGACATGGGGAAGTCTGTGCTGAAGTCAATCCATATAAAGACCCAGGGTTGGGATGGGGGGGATCAGGACACCTAGAGGTCTGGCACAGGGGGTCTTTGTCTGGCTACACACCTTGTGGGAAGCAATATAAGATTTGACAAGGAAAATAGTTTTGGCCACCAAAGTTTTGAGAGCAGCTTTGTTGTCTTCCAGTACCTGAAATAGCCTGCTAGAGGGGAATCCTGGCATAGCTGGAATACAGCTAGATGGGGTGGCCCATTGGGAACATAAAGTAACCCATTTGTGACTGAGAAGTTTGGGTCAGAATTGGCTATCATCCATGTCCCTGAAAGCTGATCGTTGGCCAGAGAGGACTTTACAAGGGCCAAAAGATCACTATTGGTCAGTGCGTTTTACAAAATGGCAAGACATCAACACAGTAGCAGATTCAGGAGGGTTATCCCTTTATCTAGGTAGTTCTCCTTGTGGGATGACACATTGGGTTTGCCATTTCAAGTTCCAGGCCAGTAAGTCAGGATGAAGTTAAATCTAGAAAAGAGGGATCAATATATGATGTTGGTTGAGGGCTGTGGCCGTTGAGATGTTCCAGGTTTTTATGGTTGGTGAACACCTAGATTGGAAAGTACACCTTCTTGATGATGGTGCCACTCCTGAAATGCAGCCTTGATGACCAATAACTTATTGTAGATTTTGTAACTTTGTTCCCCAGGTGCCTATTTTCTAGAATAAAAGACATAAGGGTGAAGGTCATTCGAAGGTCCCTGTTGTTGAGAGAATACTGCCCCAATTGCATAATTGGAAGCATCTGTTTTGACAGCAAAGGGTCTAGATAGAACTGTGTGTACTAGAATGGGGGAAGAAGTAAATGCTTTCTTCAGTCTATTAGAAGCCAATTGGGCTTCTGGTGTCCAGTTGAAAGTGGAATTCTTCCATAGAAGCTGGGTAATTGGCAATGCCCCTTGTGAGAACCCCTGGATGAATTGCTTGTAGAAGTTGGCAAACCCTAGGAAGCACTGGATATCCCAGATGCTTTTGGGGGTTGCCTGAGTCAAAATCGGAGCTCTTTTGGGGATTCATACTTAATCTGCTGGGAGAGATGGTATAATGCAAGAAGTCCACAGAGGTGCATGGACATCTGACATGGAGCTCAGAGCCTGGAGGATATCTGAAAAACTGGACATGGAGAGCATCCCATGAGCATGAGTGTTCCAGGTAGGATGAGATGCTGAGGATTATGAAGGACCAATCGGACATGTTGAGGAGTCTGGCTGAACTTCAAGGAAAGCTGTTTGAGGCTAGACTCCTTCTAACTGCACACATTGCCTGTTCCAATCTCCCTTCCCCAAAGGTACCAGGTGCAGGGCGGGGGAGCTCAATATTCCTTCTGCTCAACACCAGAAAGGATACTAAGAACAAAAGGCTGCCATTTGAAAACTTTTGATGGGCAAGACTGCTGTGCTTTCACAGAAAAGCTGACTTGGTTTCTCCCCTTCCAATTTTATCACACCTTTTGTCTAAAGTTGAATTATTTTCCTGCTGTTTCTTTGTACAATAGAAGTCAATGTTTCAAAAGTAAATGTTCTGTTTAGTCCGATCATGAGGGATTGAGGGAAGTGGGGAGGGGTACAGGGAAACTGATGCAATGGAGGGGGTGGTACAATGCAAATAAGTGATGCACATTACTGTGGTTCGTTACTGAAACAGGTTTTCAAAGCCTCCCGGAGACGGAGTTCCTTACTGGTCTCTCCTTATTGCCCTGGTATCTGACTGTTCAAAATTAGCTGTCACCATCTGCCTCCACTCCACACCCCACCCCTGAAGAAACTTCTCTCCCTTTGCCTCACAGATCTTATGGCGTGCACAGGACGCAGTGATAACAATGGAGATGTTGCTTTCACTGAGGTCTAACTTAGTAAGAAAACTCGGCCAGCGACCCTTTAAAAGACCAAAGGCACATTCCACCCCCATTCTGCACTTGCTCAGCCTATTGTTGAACTGCTCCTTACTGCTGTCCAGATGGCCACTGTACAGCTTCATGAGCAAAAGGGTAGGCTGGGTCTTCCAAGATCATTATTGGCATTTCAACATCAGTGGTTATTTTGTGATCTGGAAGGCAAGTCCCTGATTACAGTTTTCTGAACAGACCTGTGTTCCTAAAGATTCCCATATCATGCATCTTTCCTGACCATCCCAAGTTGTCAGTGAATCGCCCCCTGTGATCCACCAGTGCTTGCAATACCATTGAAAAGTATCCCTTATTGTTTATGTACTAGGTGGTCTGGTGCCAAGATAAGGATATGCATGCCATCTATTGGCCCATCACGGCAAAACCATCCACTATGTCTCACACATTGTCCAATCACTACCCTTCATAGAAATCAATTAATGGCCCTGCACACTTGGATCACAACAGCTCCCACCGTGGATTTACCAACTCCAAATTGATTCTCTGGTGACTGGTAGCAGTCTGGTGTTTGCAAGCTTCCACAGAGCGATCACCACTCGCTTCTCCACTGTCAGAGCAGGTCTCATTTTAGGGTTGTGCTGCAGGGCTAGGGAAAGCTCTACACAATCTTTCTGGAAAGTGGCCTTCTGCATTCAACAATTCTGTAACCACTGCATGTCATACCATAGCTGCATAACTGTGCAATCCCACCAGTCAGTGCTCATTTCCCAGGGTCAGAAATGCAGCTCCGTCATGTTCAGCTGCTGCACAAGTGCCAGCAGCAACTGGGAATTTTCATTCTATGGCTTGCAGCAGGTCTGCTTGAATGACATTGCAATGTTCCACATTGCCATTCCTGTCTCTGTTCTGGAAATAGCTCGTGTCTTATCCTGCAGTATCTGTAATGCTCACAAGAAGAGTGCACAGCTGATTGGGGTTCATGCTTCTCAGGTTATGGCATACATGCAGCTAAGCTAGGCTTTTGGAAAAAGGCATGAGAAAGTATTGGTTGTTTTCTGTTGATATTGGGAGGGAGGAAACTGCATCATGGGAGGCCGAAGCCACGTTCCCATTTCCCCACTCCCCCCGTGACAATGTTTTGGTTCCCTAAGGCGTTGCAAACCCTTCCCAAAAACCCCTGCAACTAGTTGCACTGTGGGAAAGCTACCCACGATGCACTGCTCTGTGCATTGATGCACGCGCTGCTAGGGAGGATGCACTCCACTGCCACAATGAGCGTGGTGTGGACACGCACGACCAACTTAATTACTGTGGCAGCTGGTTGTTGACTTACCTTCTCGTTGTAGTGCAGACATGCCCTCAGGATTGGAGTTTGAAGTTTAATCCTAAACTCTCATGCCGGAAGGGGCATAAGTTTGCTATCAGGCAATCCCTCGGCATGTTTCTTTTTCAAAAAACAAGAGAGATCCTGTGGTGTCTTGGAAACTGTGTAAGAGATTTCCTGGTTCTGTTTGGAGGCTCTGTAGGGAAGTATGATATCTGGGTTTTCTGCCATCAGTCAGTAAAGAGCCAGCCTAGAGTGAGGTGAGGTGAGTTGTCTCTGCCTTATGAAGCAGCCTGTTTTTTTATTTGTTTTTTTAATTCATTTATTTTTTGTCCCCCATCAGTGTCATTCCTGAGTGACTCCACCAGGTGCTAATGTCCTAGGGTTTCTGCAGTTGTTAAAGCTACCAATACGAATCCATTTCTGCGCACCACTACTTACAGGCTTGTGACAGGATCAGCCCTATCTGGGGCAAGAGCGGTTTGCTTACAGTGTATCTGCACAGCATGAATATTAATAATATAGCTTTACACATCTCATTTATGGGGCAGAATGAATAAGATTTTTTTTTCAAAGCAAATACAAACTAAAAATCCAAAAGGAAAACATGCCAATTAAATAGCTAAAGGGCTGATTGTGACTACAATCCCATTGACTTCAGTGGAAGTGCAGGCTGCTTAGCACCTTGCAGGAACAGAGGGCTGGAGACCATACCAAAAGATTAAAGGACAAACTCTATACAAGTGAGTATAACCCAAAATATTTATAGGGATTTATATTCCAGGAGAACACAGTAAATAAAGAGAGCCACCTGATGCAACTGTAGTAGATCATATTTACCATGTTGCAGCAGCAGGCATTCATATGAACCTGATAAGTTCAAGGCATGCAGTTCTGAGCATGTTTTGTGAGGTTGGAAATTAAATCGATATGATTACCACCTTCCTTTTTTCCACAAGTGCTAGGTCACCCAAGTGATACAGTTTCTAGGCATCCCTCACAAGTTTAGTAAATGGTGTTAGTTTCATTCTTAGTAGGAACATGCAGGGAAAATGTATGTCGGAACTATAAATTCATCCCTGGTGTCACTGCAGTGACTTCAGTCCACTTTACCTTTGGGCCAAACTCGTCCAGAGTGTGTGCTATTTTCTAGTTATTTCTTCAAAATAAGCTGTTGCCTCATCTAAAATCAAATTTTTTCCAGATGCCTAAAGGACATTACCGCTGCTGTGTAACCCTACAATCAAGGTATTTGAAAAGAAAACAAGTTTGTCAATGTAACATACTATTCTGAATGCCAAATGTTGATGGGGATCAAAAGGAAATAGTAAAATATTGTGCAAGGATCCAAATGGTACCGGAGATAGTGCAATGATACCTTTTAGTTGCAGGAATCTGAGCAGCCTTTAATTACTGTTGCCCTTAACGCCATCAATCTTTATTTTTAGTTCTGGCAGTATGGTTGAAAAGGAGCCCAATTCTGTTCTCACTTACATCCCAGCAACCCTGGAATAACTCCACGGGAGTCACTACGTTACCCCAGTGTTACACCTGTACTACAGCAACACTTAGGAAGGGAGGGTTCAAGCAGCATTAGGGCAGCAAATCTGCATATTTCTATCAGTGGGAGTGACCTCCCTACCCCCATCACACCAAAAGAAGCCAGTGTCCTGAGCTCTCTCTCAAACATGGCTCTTGCATTTGAAGTGCATTAGCACTGCAGCAGTGGCATCCAGCTGGCAATCTTCACTAATGTTTGAAACAGTTTTGACATATTCCCTTATTTTTTGACTTTCCTTTTGTGTCTAGAACTTTAACCACCCCCTTCTGCTCCCTTCTTAGAAGCCCCTGCTTTTCCTTGCTAATATTTATTCAGGCTTTATTTGCATCCTTGTGTTTTGAGACCACAGTTCAGAACTCTACAAAATTAATCACTTCCGCAGGGAACATGAACATAAAATAAATAGGCTCACTATCCACTCCCATCCCCTCTCCCCCATCACTAACTCATGCATCTGCTTGCAATACAAGGTTTCCCTGGCAACAAGTTCAGTGAGTCAGGATGGAGAAATGTCTTGCTCCAAAAATGCAAAGTTTGGACTGGAACTTTCTTGGGAGGTGTTTAGTTATGAGTTTTTTGGGCCCAGCTTTTAAAAATCAACTGGCTAAAGCAAGCTCTCTGAAGCTAGAGATGCAGTATGGTCAAGAGGTGTAGAAGACAGAGAGAGCCTGAGTGCTGAGGCATGGTGTAAGGCTTAATGCCCAAACTAAAGTCAGACCCTGCCCTGCTTTACAAAGCAGATGCCTGCATGCAGATTCAGACAATACATGGACTTGGCAAGAACAGGGATTGTAAAAACACAAGCACTCCTAGGTACTAAGTATTCACGTAAGCACATTCCAGAAGGGTAATACCAGAACACCTTGATACCAAGCATGGTATAAGCACGATCCATGAAGATAATATAGGACACGCCCCTCTTAAAGATAAGGTCAGGATGACAGCTTGATGGATAGAGATGTTGTAATTGAACCAAGATGCATAAGGTAAAGGGTGATAACTAACCACATCAGAGGAGTAATCTGTAACTTGTTTGTATAAACAAAGGTATAAAAGAGGGGTCACAGGGAGTGTGTCTTTGTCCAGGCGGGGGTGGGACAGAAAATCCTGCCGTTCACTGAGCTAAGTCCATTGCAATAACTATGTGTGTTAGTGTGCCTGTAATCATTGAGCCAGGGCAGTAGGACCATGCTTCAAACAACCTGGCCAGGTGCCTTTGGTGCTGAGTTGTCTTGGGCAGTTCAGTAAGGAGCATGCTATACAGGCTATCTGGCCAGAACAAGTGCAGCACCCAGAGAGAGCATGCGTGCGCACGCACAACCAGTAACTGACAAGCCAGCAAAACTGGGTTCTACTTTTAGTTCTTGTCTGATCATAAGCAAATCGCACAGCCTCACTTTGTCCTGATTTCTCCATCTGTAAAAATGAGGATAAGAACATTTTCCCTGTATCGCCTGACTGGGGCTCAGGAATTGTATTCAGGAGAACAAAAGGAATGCAGTTGTGGCTGCCAGCCACTGCACGATTGGGCTCTTTATGGCTGGCCAATGAGCAGCTGTATAAGGGAGGGGACAGTCTGACTCTTAACACCTGGAGAGCATGTTGTGGTTCTTGGCTGCAAGGTGTGTTAGTGTTACTGTGTAACTTATTTCTTCCCTCTGCTGGGTGCACTCAGTCTGTCATATTGAACTTGAAGATTCTGCTGCAGAATCATGATCACCCTAAAAGAGTAACATGCTTTTGTTGTAATTCTTCCTGGTGAGCCAGCTCCTGCAGTACCAGTCAGATAATCAGGACTGTATTTAAGTTGGGGAAGTTGTAGGTTTCTTCACTCTTCTCCCCCGCACACCCCCTTGGCAGAATTTTATCATCCAGGATTTCTTATGCCTGGAGAGAAAAAGCATACATTTTGCATAGTAGTAAATTCTGTCATTTGCTAACTGCAGTCACCTGTCCTAACAGACAATAAAAATCTCAATCTTCACAAGAATGCTGTATTGACTGAACAGCATTATATAGCTGCCTTTTACAACAGCCAGAAAAGAAAAAAAAACAAAACAAAACACCCCCGTAGTCACTGCTATTAAGCTGTCACTATACAAAACCTGAAGCTAGATAAGATACGAGATGTGAGTTCAAGTCCTGGCTCTGTTTGGCTGCTTGTTTGACACTGAAAGCAGCAAGACTTTCAAAAGCACTCACTGACTGTGGGTGCCTTAGTCCAACTTGGGCCTGATTTTCAAAGGCGCTGAGCATCCAAAGTTAGAACTCTAGGTGCTCAGCACTTCAAAGTCAGGCCTAAGGTGTCTCCATTTGACTTACACATCCTATCACATTTCCATTTGTAATGAACATAAATAACTGCTCATAAAAGCCCATTGGTTCAACATATGCAAATAGCAAAGGTGTCAAACAACAAGCATCCAGAAATTTTTACGGCATTCATCTGGTTTCTAATAGTTCAGTAGGCTCTGTTTAGTTTGCTATCCTAAGACTTTGCTAACATCAGGTAATGTGTTCAAAATACTGTCGCACTCTGTAGCACATACCCCTGAATCTGAGTACCTAATGACACTGGATCAGATCTTAAGGTCACTACTCAATTTTAAATCTGGATGAACTTCCACCAGTGCCATTGGAAGTTTTTTTTGCTGGTGTAAGAGCTATGTATGAATTTTGAGGGTTTGGCTCCATAAATAGTTCCCACATCTACCTACTCTTGCCATGTCCTAGGACGGGAGAAATTTCTCTCCTTAGCCTTCTCCCCACTCTGTCACCAATGAACAGTAAGTTTTTTAAGGTGCTTCCATTTCATTTCTACTGTCAGATTCTGACTGTCACTTAACTTTTGTGCTATAGTTTGTTTTGGGGGCTATGGAAGTGAAGAAAATTGTAGCATGCACTTCTTAAAAACGACTCACTAGTAATAGCTAAGGGCTTGTAAATTTGATATCTGGGGCAGTTTCTGGAGTGATGTGTATACCAGATGGGAATAAAGCCAAAGCATTTGATTAGCCTAACTCGGAACAAGAGAGGGTTGACCATCTCTATAGAATATCAGGGTTGGAAGGGACCTCAGGAGGTCATCTAATCCAACCCCCTGCTCAAAGCAGGACCAATCCCCAACTGAATCATCCCAGCCAGGGTTTTGTCAAGCCAGACCTTAAAAACTTCTAAGGAAGGAGATTCCACCACTTCCCTAGGTAACTCATTCCAGTGTTTCACCACCCTCCTAGTGGAAGAAGTTTTTCCTAATATCCAACCTAAACCTCCCCCACTGCAACTTGAGACCATTATTCCTCGTTCTGTCATCTGCTACCACTGAAAACAGTCTAGATCCATCCTCTATAATGCACTTGATTCCATTGAGAATATGACTGAGAAGCATACATCCAAGAGAAATACATCCAAGCAGAATAATAATCCTAAAACTCACCACCAGCAATTCAATGCTAGAGTGAATATGAAAACCCCAAAAGGTAATAACAATGGAGCAAGAGCACCAAAGCCCAAATTCCTCAGGAGAAAAATAAGGAAAGATACAGAATTTATTAAAGTTTCATCTTTGACACTATTGACTTTCTCATATGGATTGCTGCTCTACATCGGTTGCTGTTTCCTTGTAATCTTTCTCTCTCTGCTGCAGTGCCAATAAACAGACATGCTTTCAGTCCCGCTTATCTGCCCACTCAGGGATCCAAAAAAAAAAAATACAATGGGTCTTTCTTTTAGTGCTGTAACTACATTGCTGCAAGGAAAATGGTTGTTACTTTCCCAATGCAGTGGTCTAAATGGTTCAGATTCAAGATTTTACTTGTAAATGAATTACTCTTTCCATGTTTGAGTCGTGCTGGTCATGCGCGAGTCACCAAAAATTCAACTGGTGCCAGTCACCACAGCCCTTCATCTTCCTAACGGTATATGAATTGAACATCCTGCATTTTGTTTTGTGTCCCCCTCAGATTGACTTTACAAAATAAGAGTTCACAGTTCAGTCATAATTAACACTACTGTGAATCAACAAAAAGAAAAGGAGGACTTGTGGCATCTTGGAGACTAACAAATTTATTTGAGCATAAGCTTTTGTGAGCTACAGCTCACTTCATTGGAGGCATTCAGTGGCAAATACAATGGGGAGATTTTATATACACAGAGAACATGAAACAATGGGTGTTACCATACACACTGTAAGGAGAGTGATCAAGTAAGGTGAGCTATTACGAGCAGGAGAGCGGGGTGGGGGGGAACCTTTTGTAGTGATAATCAAGGTGGGCCATTTCCAGCAGTTGACAAGAACGTCTGAGGAACGGTGGGGGGGAATAGTTTTACTTTTTGTAATGACCCATCCATTCCCAGTCTTCCCAATCAGCAGTAACTTTACAAAAAGAAAAGGAGTACTTGTGGCACCTTAGAGACTAACAAATTTATTAGAGCATAAGCTTTCGTGAGCTACAGCTCACTTCATCGGATGCATTTGGTGGAAAAAGCAGAGGAGAGATTTATATACACACATGTACATGCATTACTATAACTACAATACCCACCTGCTGAAGTGAAGAAACAGATTGACAGAGCCAGAAGAGTACCCAGAAGTCACCTACTACAGGACAGGCCCAACAAAGAAAACAACAGAACGCCACTAGCCATCACCTTCAGCCCCCAACTAAAACCTCTCCAACGCATCATCAAGGATCTACAACCTATCCTGAAGGACGACCCATCACTCTGACAGATCTTGGGAGACAGGCCAGTCCTTGCTTACAGACAGCCCCCCAATCTGAAGCAAATACTCACCAGCAACCACACACCACACAACAGAACCACCAACCCAGGAACCTATCCTTGCAACAAAGCCCGTTGCCAACTCTGTCCACATATCTATTCAGGGGATACCATCATAGGGCCTAATCACATCAGCCACGCTATCAGAGGCTCGTTCACCTGCGCATCTACCAATGTGATATATGCCATCATGTGCCAGCAATGCCCCTCTGCCATGTACATTGGCCAAACTGGACACTCTCTACGTAAAAGAATGAATGGACACAAATCAGACGTCAAGAATTATAACATTCAAAAACCAGTTGGAGAACACTTCAATCTCTCTGGTCACTCGATCACAGACCTAAGAGTGGCTATACTTCAACAAAAAAGCTTCAAAAACAGACTCCAATGAGAGACTGCTGAATTGGAATTAATTTGCAAACTGGATACAATTAACTTAGGCTTGAATAGAGACTGGGAATGGATGAGTCATTACACAAAGTAAAACTATTTCCCCATGGTATTTCTCCCTCCCACCCCACCCCCCCACTGTTCCTCTGATATTCTTGTTAACTGCTGGAATTAGCCTACCTTGCCTGTCACCATGAAAGGTTTTCCTCCTCCCCCCCCCCCCCCCACTGCTGGTGATGGCTCATCTTAAGTGATCACTCTCCTTACAGTGTGTATGATAAACTCATTGTTTCATGTTCTCTGTGTGTGTGTGTGTGTGTGTGTGTGTGTGTGTGTATATATATAAATCTCTCCTCTGCTTTTTCCACCAAATGCATCCGATGAAGTGAGCTGTAGCTCACGAAAGCTTATGCTCTAATAAATTTGTTAGTCTCTAAGGTGCCACAAGTACTCCTTTTCTTTTTGCGAATTGAGACTAACACGGCTGCTACTCTGAAACCAGTAACTTTACAGACATCACTGAAGTTACACTGGTGTAAACCTGTGTACGTAAAATCAGAATCAGACCCAAGGATTAATATGCTCTACATAGACAAGTGGCAGACTCATCCTTGTGAGGCTTGTCTCTCTCCTATTCGGTTGCTGCTGGAAGAGATGTACCCTTGATGTGGTGCTGGCTGACCTTCCCCCAGTGCCCTGGGGAGGTAGAGGGGCTGAGAGGGCCATGGCCCCCTAACCCATCCCCTTTGGGGTGATTTGCACCCCAGGGATGCATAGAGGGATGGCCATTACACTTCTGCAAGTGCAAGGACTTGGATTGGGATGAGAAACTTGGCAGCCTCCTTCTGCCCCTGCACTCTAGCACATGGGTGAAAGACAATCTGCCCCAAGAAAACTGGCTGTTATGTACCCTGTTTCTTGATACCCTGAAAGAGAAGGGAATCCCTCTGTCCCACTTTGAAATGTGCCAAGCATTGCTAAGAGCTCAGATATGTATTATGAATGTGATAAATATCTCAGTAGCTATGGGGGAACCTGTCTAAAAATAATGGCAGATGCACAGCACCAGTCAAATACTGGCCAAAAAGAAGCCCCCTCTATGTGAAACTAAACTACTAATTTAATCCAATGAAGTGAGCTGTAGCTCACGAAAGTTTATGCTCAAATAAATTTGTTAGTCTCTCTAAGGTGCCATAAGTATTCCTTTTCTTTTTGCGAATACAGACTAACACGGTTGCTACTCTGAAACCTACTAATTTACTGTGAATTACCATTCCTTGGGGTATATTCACTGTTTGGCATTAATAGGAAAATAATTTACTTTGTAGTACATTTAATGGGTTGTGGGAGAGCATCTAAAAACTTCATTTGTTTCTCCATACTTCTGTCTTTATCCTGATTATATGCTTGAATGTGTTAAACGTTTCAAAGACTTGGGGAAAATACCATCCCAGTGGAAATAAAATGTCTCTATGGAAATATTTTCTTGGAATTTGCTAAATTAAATTGTGATTTTATGTAAAATGGAAACAGTAAATCTTTTGTTAAGATTTAATTTTCTCACCATGAAATTAATTGTCATCCCTTAAATTGCCAGTATGCTAGGATGCCATGTACTACACTTATGTGATTGCATCTTGCATTGTGGAGGGGAACTCTAGTAGAAGACCTTAAATCTCTTATATGATACATACTGGGAAAATTGTTTCCACTATAATTATGTTATCAAAGAAACTGATTCATTAGCTGTAACAGTAGACAACAGAATGTATTTAAAACCTGCCCCTCTTGGAATTTGAACTAAAGTGATGCCATTTTCAGTTCTAAATTGCTATAAACAGTGTATCTTTTAAAACTGCTTTTCATTTAAATTAAAAGCTTGATCCTGATGATCTTGTTCACATGGGTGGTCATGTAAGGGCTCCAGAACTAGGCTGTAAATGAATGAAAGCTATTCTTTGCTATATAGAATATGAGATTCCTGTCTCTGTTGCAAAATGCTGAAAGTAGGAGTCTTAGATAAATCAACAAACAAGATGCATCCTAAAATAAGTATAGTACTTCTCTTGTGAATGTAGAACGTCCCTCGTATGGGTCATCAGTGGGGTTTGAATCGGAGACCTTCAGCACTAAAATGACTTTCAGTTTTTGTGACCTGAGCAAAAAGAATAATTCTCCTCTAGATGGTAACGATAGTAGTAGTTTCCACAAAGAGACCAAGAATTGTATCCCCCAAAGTTGTGTATCCCTTGTAAGTCAAGCCCTCCGGCCATACTAGAGGTAGTAGCACAGGGTTTTCACTATTGGTAAACCACCTTAAAGCTGCTCATGGTCTCTTCAGGAGTGACCTCCCCAGGATATACTCCAACACTCACCCTTCGGAGTTTAAAATTGTCTTTCATCCAGACTAGCTCCTTGTTAGTATCTCTAACTACAACTGCCTGCATCTTTTTTTCCAGAAGTCTTTAGTAAAAGAACTGTGAGATCCCATTTCTGATCCTCTTGCACCCATATGACTTTGTTTAATGCTATCATCTGGAGAAGTGCTGTTATGCCCCTCCCTTTGCAGGGGTCATCATTTCCTTTCAGATGACCACCTTTTTAGCTCAACTCTGGCTAGGACTAGCAGGCTGAGTGCTCCCTGGTGCTCACCACCAGCCCAGGCCTTGGTATGACCTAGAGCTACCTTGAAGTTGCTCTGTCGTGCCAAAGTTGCACTATTGACATAGGCCTCTTCTTCAGTAGGAAAACAAAGTATGTTCTTACCTCTATATTAGATAACATCTTGTAACTAATATGAGGTAAAATCCTAGTGAAGGCAGGGCAGTTTGTAGTTTTAACAAATGATTGTGTCAGGGAGTCAGGCAACCTGTGGAACTGGGGAACTTGGGAGCCTAACGGGCTGACCACCATGCTTGCTGACCTGATTTCCACCAAAACTTTCAGTGGAATCAACAAGTTCCAGCAGAATTTTCTGATGGAAAACTGTTCCATCAGGAAAGTTTCATTCAGCTCTAGACCTCCTCTTCCTAGACTGCAAACAGCTATGCTACAGGGCAACAAACTCATCTACATTTCCTAATCATGTCCTCATTTAAGTTGATGGGGATGGGGGGGAATGCTCCCATTGATACTGAAATAAAAAAAACATGAATGCTGGTGGTTGCTGATTCACTATATTTTTTTCACACAGCACTGTAATGCTAATATTCAGTAGCTAGCAAACGATTTTTGTTGCATACTATTTATAGCAATCTACCATTTCAAAACTTTAATGTAAATAGAAAATTAAAAATCGGCACCCACTCCCATTTAGTATTTTTTTTCTTCTTTTTGGTGGGAAGTAGTTTGTTTTCAATCCTACATTGAATTGTTTAATTATTTAAACTGAGGGCTTGTCTGCACTACAGTTTATGAATAAGCCATTCCCTGTGAGTGACATAAGTTACATCTACCTAAGCGCCAGTATGTCCGGGGGAAAGCTTCTCCTGCCGACATTGAGGGGAATAAGTCTGCTATCCACCAATTCTATAAATGGATAGGTCTGTAACGTGAAAAGCAGAACATATGTAAAAAACTAGTCATGACAAAAAGTAAATACAAACCATGTTTCAGTAAGTTGATTACACTTTGTTCTGTTACGCATACCACAATCTGATCATGACCTTTATGAAAATGATTAATTCACCCAAACCATAGATTAGAGAGAAAATAAGACTGGAGTAGTGATGACAATAAAAAGATTTTGTCCAACCTCAGGGGAGAAAGTACTTTTTAAAAAAATACACTGTTCATAAATCAAAATATTGGGTCTGGCCTCAAAAAAACAGCTCAGTAATTCAGCCCCAGGTCTGTATGACTACTAAATAACTGTCTAATGGATCTGTGCCATTGAGTTGGAAACATACCATTAAATGAGAATTCATGGTAACTCACTGCCAGAGCACGAAATCTACAATCATTCAAAAATACAAATTATAGTCTTCAGCATTTTATAATTACCTGGTTCAAAAAACCCTTAATTTTTCTTTTTCTTTTTTTTTTAAATAAAGATAAATAGTCATAAAAATGTCTAAGCCCTAATTTGGTTCCCCTTTCTGGAAGCTAGTTAAGACACGAAAAAAGTAATTTTTCAGGATGATACAGACTTGCACAAATTTCCACAGCATAAAAGCCTGGAAAAGTTTTTACTGAATCTCTTAGCCCATTGGTCCTTCCCTTGATACAGAATTCTCCAGTTTAGAGTCTTATTCAAAAAGTGCAGAGGCCTCATGTCCTAAACTTATTTATTTTAAAGTTACTATGTGCTGTGATAGTTTTTTTTTTTTTTTCTTCATCTGCGTATTACACTCCATCAATTATACAAGAAATGCACTTCTGGAAAAGATTGTATTTATTTCACCGTTTGCAACAACACCTTTTCCTTCTTGCATAAGGCTAAGCAGTCTGATTAGCATAGTAATCAGTTTAAATATAAGTAGGCTTGAAAGGATTAGATTTATAACAGTAATCAATATCACAATATGCATGCAAACCGACAAATATTTTCATCCACAATAATCAAAATTTACACATAGAGAAAGTAAGAAAAATGCAGCTTGGGAACTTATTACAGTCAAAATCCAGTGCTTTAGACTTCTGAATTAAGCTTGTTACAAATGGACTAGCAAATGAATAATAAAAACAGGTATGATTGGTTGATGTCAAAATATACAAAGTAGATATTCTTGCATGTGATTTTTGACAATTTTTCAGTGGTTTATAAAGCTTTAATTTTTGAATTCAACATCTACTATTATGAAATTGTTTTTCCCCCATAATTTCCTGTAACTGAAAAATTTAAATTGATAAAAATCTTTAAAATAAACATAGATATTGTGATGCTGGTAAACCAAGGGCCAGCATTGGCCAACGTTGTAGGTGCTAACAAAGGACTGACAAACTCGGAGCTGGAAACCAAATCAGCTCACCCAAATGTAAATTTTGTTCAGAAAAGGTATTAGTTTTATAAGAATGTATTTAGTGTTTAGACTCTATAAAATGCTTGTAAATTGCTGCATGTATTAATCTCGCTTGTAATATCTGTAGTCCAGGCTATAAGGAAATATGCTTTATCATTTTGAAAATGTTTGCTCTGAACTTGTGAACCCAGACATAGCAATTGTCCCCCTGCCCATTAAAGAGGATTAAGGGGCCACTAAGAAGATTAAAGGGGCCACTAAGGAACATCACAATACAAAGGACTGGTGAATGGCCCCATAACACCTTGGAAATGCTGCCTGCAAGAGAGCTCATCTCTGGAAGACTAAATATAAAAGAGAAAATTAGGTCACAAGAGGATTTTTCATCTCTTTAATGTTTGGACTCTCACAGGGTCAGAGACACTAAGCTAAAGCAGAGATCCCCAGGTTCAACCTGGGTCTGCCCTGAAAGATATTTTGAATGGACTGATTACTACATTTCTTACCTTTTAGGAACCATAGATAGTTAATCATATGTTATCTTGCTTTAACCTTTAAAAACTCATTTTCTTTTCAATGGATAATAAACCTTTTAGATTGGCTAAAGATGTTATCTTTGGTGTAAGACCTAGGGTACCAGTTGATGTGGGTAAGTGACTGATCTCTTGGTACTGGAAGCAACCTGAACATTTTGTGATTTTTGGTGTAAATGACCATTTGTCACTAAGCCCCAAGTTCTCTATTCTGACCCTAGGCCCTATTCCTTGCATACCTTTTCACACTTAAAGGCATATATGGACTGATCTAAAGGCCAATGAAATCACTAGGAGTCTTTCCACTGACATCAGCATTTTTTGTATCAGATCACACCTGAGGGCCCCTACCTTAAGATGAGTCATGGGGGAAAAGTTTACGGACCAAAAGTTCCAATAACTTAGATGAGCCATTGCACATTTACTTTGCGTGCAGAATTACCCTGATTTCATGTATATCCCTGAACAAACCAGCCTGACTCCAACAACCTGTCTCTTGAATCTTTATAAAAGGTTACAGATTTCACATGTCAATTAATGAACTAAGCTAAAACAAATATGGATTTCCAGAGAATGGGGAAAATGAATATAGAAAATTCACATGGACTGAGTTACCAGCAAGCAGTCCTTTAACATATGTATATTAATTCTAGCTGCTTTTCAATATACTATTTCACTTCTTCATAGGCAAAGGCTTAATTTTCCAACACTATCAATCCCTTAACTTTCATAGGATGAAAACATTCATTTCAAATGTGATTCCCCAGCCCCTACCTTTCTTGCATCTTTCTTCTTTGAACAGTCAGGGTTATATTTTTTTCATGGCCAATTTTGTTTTCACCCACAGCACAAAAAAATCTTTTTGCTAATCCAGATGTCAGTAGATTAAAAATATCCTGCAAAGGAACTTTCAAAACTTGGATTGTCTTTTTTCTGCGATGGTATGATAGACTGAAAAGTTTGGTTGGTTTTTTTGTTTGTTTTCAATGTAGAAATTTCAGGACCATCAAGACTGACCTTCCCTGTCATTTCTGGAGGACCTCTGGGAGATCTCACGGAAGTTTATTATGAATGCTAACATGTTAATTAAAGGAATATGGGTACTGACACTTTAACAATGGTTGTCTTTATTCAAAATGTTAGTCATTCACTGAAGTAAAATAGGTATTAACAAAAAAGGGGAAGAAAAAACCTTTACACCCTCTTTCTCTTTTTGCATCTTAAGAAAAGCAGAAAAGGTACACGCTCAATTTTTCTCCGTGAAGGTCACTTTTAAAGCAAGTTAGTTTTGGTCACTCAATACAGCTGTACTTGAGCATCTTCCTACTACAATTTATAAAGCAAAGTGTTTACATAAAATAATCCTCTAAAATCAAATATTGATTACAGATAAAGGACTAAATTCAGCCCAGCATATACTGGCTATATATTTAAATCAATTGGAGTTGCAGGTGCATGTCTCAGGACCAGGTCCTGAAGTATTTTCAGATAATCTGGCTGAAATTCTATTGTGCACCTCACAGAGGTGCAACTCAGAGCTCAGAGTCCTGGGAAAGGGTGTACAAAGATAGCTTTTAGCCACTATCTGAGCCTTTGCAATTTTGGGCTTTTCCAGCATCCAGTACCACCCCCTCATTATAATTTAGGCACCCCTTGATAGGGCTATCCTCAGTTAAAGCCAGCTGCCAATAGCTGCTGACAAGGAGAATGCTCATCATGCTGTGGGTTCCCCCTTCCTGTCCCCATCTGGGCTTGTGCGGTGGGTTGGCAGGGACCTTGTAGAGCAGCCTAGGGCTGCTTTACACAATGCCTGCACTGGAGGAATTCTCCCTTGGTTTTTCCTACTCTCCTGTATGCTCCAGCATTGTACGGGAGCTGTAGTGGGAAGAAGAACTCCTCTTTCGATATTTAAAATGTGTATGTTAGTATTTAACCCTATTCATGTCCACCAGCGTCACCAGGATGCTTCCGCTGTTTTGCACCACTTTCATGATGCTTGGTGAATCTGGCCCTTGTTCTTTTACTATTGTATTTTTTTTCTTTTCTAAACACTGCATAACTTGTTACTGACCCCAGTAGTGGAATTCCTTGACTATTACTCATTTTTATTTTAAAACTAAATTCCAGAACCAAAGCATGGAATAGCTCTAGGTCACTTTTGGAAATAAGTCTTTGAGTCCTAAGTCACTTAGATGGGTTTGGAAATTTACCATATGAGGCATCTTCCCTCATTTCCTTTTTTAATTCCTCCATATCTCTCCTATTTCTCTTTGGGTATGTCTCTTTTATTTCCATTTCCTTTATATTTTGGGGAGTAGTAGCAGACCTGGCTCTCCTCCTTTTCTAAATCCCAGATTGTTTTCTCATTGCTTCCTCCTGTCCCCTTTTCTCCCCAGGTCCCTAATATACTTCACTCCTCAGCTATTTCACTGTTCTCTCATTAATGCTTACCCTCAGAATGCAGGATAGATTTTACAACCCCATCCTTCCTTCTGTCCTCCCTCATATTCACCATGTACCGCAGGTGGCAACTTTAAATCAGGTTGCATTGTTACCTGAATGAGCTAGGGGGCTACCCATTGGCATTTCACCTTCAATTTCTGCTACAGTATGTGTTACATTTAATATACGGCCTTGCCAGGAAGCATACCATAGAAGTGATGTACAAGAAAAATACTGACAAATGTTAAATCTCTTTTCCCTGCCACCTTTAAAATGCAAAAATAAGAAAAACTTAGACTGTAGTTTTGATGGGACCCTTTGGGATGAGATGTTCCATATAAATGTAAGATACTATTTCTATTTCCTTTCTTTCACCAACTTTTGTAAGTTTTCCTGGTTCACAAATCTGTGCCACATCTTGTACTCACTGGGTATGTCTACATTGCACAAAACCCAAAGCAGCATCTGCAGCGAGCCTCAAAGCGCTCACACTATGGAGATAAAAATCATAGAATCATGGACTTTAAGGTCAGAAGGGACCATTATGATCATTTAGTCTGACCTCCTGCACAATGCAGGCCACAGAATCTTACCCACCCACTCCTGTAACAAACCCCTAATCTATGTCTGAGCTCTTGAAGTCCTCAAATTGTGGTTTAAAGACTTCAAGGTATAGAGAATCCTCCAGCAAGTGACCTGTGCCCCACGCTGCAGAGGAAGGCGAAAAAACCCCATGGCCTCTGCCTATCTGCCCTGGAGGAAAATTCCTTCCCAACTCCAAATATGGCACACTACACCTGTAAAAATAGCTCTGTAGACATTCCTGTGTGGGCTGGAGCACAGGCTTTGAAGCATAGGAAGTGGGTTGGGTTTCAGAGCGCAGGCAAGAGCATCTACATGGCTATTTTTACAGGCGTAGTACAAGCCTGAGTCTGTAGACTCAAGCTTGGAGATTCACAGCCACAGGTGTTTTTTGCAGTATAGACATACCCACTGAAATCAGTGGGAGTGTTGTCAATAGGATTTCAATAGGAACAGAAGCAGATGTGTTGTGCTTTTCATGCATCAGAGTATAAATATACTTTATAAACTGTATCACTTTCTCTCTCATGTCTAAACTGCTAGAAGCCAAATATATCTTGCCTCCTGACAGATCATGAAAAATCACCTGTATGATTGAATTACACTAGACCTTTCTGCCCCTTAATCTATGTTGTTTTGCACACCATTCAAACACTGGAATTATTTTATAACATTTCCCCTGACCCCTCTTCATATGGTGGCAGCCTCATTGCAGAATGCTGAGAGAGAGAGACAGAAATACTCATATATGTTTGTTCAATTTCTAATTCTCAAACTTCTGCTACTCTCACTATAGTGATTGCAAAAGGCTCATTCTTTTTAATAATTGTAATAATTCAGTGTTCTGTGTAAGCAAGTTATTAAACTGGACCAGACTGCAGAGATAAATTAATTATTTAATATCTTTAAATCAACTATCTTGGTTAAAATTTCCATAGAAAGTCTGAGTAAAGAACTAAAACATAGATTTCCTAAAATCAGCAGCAGAGAGACCAAGACACAAAAAAAATCCTAACGTGATAGAAGAGGGTCATCTAATTGTGCTTAAGCAGAAGTAATTGTTGTAGTGTATAGGCCTCTGTCTTTCCCGCTCCCTGATCCAAATTGGTGCTCTGCATAAGTAGCTCTGGAGATTAAAAGAGAGTGAAATATTATTATCTGACATATGAATTCTTATGTCAGTACCTTTCAAGATTTGAATTTTTATGTTTAATGTTCAGTAACTTCTTCAAACCATCCAACCATTAATAAGAGGCTTAATTATTATCTGGTATATAAGAATTATGCACATATGTCAGTAGATAAAGAACGGGGATCCCGGGCAGATTTTACAAACAGCTTTATGTGTGTAGTTTTGCACAAACTAGAGTACCTGTAACAAGAATGGATTTTTCCTTTTTCTTTTAACATATCTACACTTTTAATCACATAGATTAGAAGTCCCGGGATGAAATCCTGGCTCCATTGAAGTCGGTGGGAGTTTTGCCATTGACTTTAATAAGGTCAAGATATCTCTCTTGGTCTTTAATCGGAGAAGGAAATGTAACCCATTCTCCTTATAAATAATACACATTGGTTGGCCCAAATGCCACATCCGACAATACTGATAATGCAGTGTTTGGGGTGTGAATAGTGTAGTGCTACTTAAAAAAAAAAAAAAAATAAGGGTGGGGGGGCTCAAAATGCACGTGAACATGTGTTCTGTAAATAGGATTGCCGTTCAAGGTTATTTCCCAAATACACACCTATGTTAACAGTTATTTACACTAACGGAATGAATCATCCAGCATTTTAGGTTTCTTGCATGAATAATTTTTTCTCTCTCTCTCTCATTGAGGGTTTTTTGTCTCAGATTTGGGTTTTGATAGGTTTAGAGGTATGGTTGGAGGCTCGGAACTCCTGAATTCCATTCTCCATTCTGTCTTTGGCTCCCCCTGTGGCCATGGGCAATCATGAGTTTCTCTGCCTCAGTTTTCCCATCTGTAAAATAGGGCTGCTAATACCCATTTACAGTACAAATTTCACAGAGATATAATAGAAAGTAACTGATGTTTATACAGGACAGTAACACTGGAGGTACCACTTTCTTAGTGAATGGCCAGATTCTCAGCTGGTGTACACTGTTATAGCACCATTGACTTCACCTGAGCTACAACAATTTACAGAAAATGAGGTGGATAAGGCTAAGGGGTAAAACTATGGTCCTGACTACCTGTGGTTATTAAACATCCTGTGGCACTTTTCATAAAGGTCAGAGTGTTACCCCTAGAATTCTTGGTCAATTCAAACTTGGGTAGTTATAAACAGAGGATAAAATCAGGCCATGTGCCCTGAGGAGGTATCGAAAGTGGACATTGAAGGCAGCCTATCATCAATTAAAAATAATTATGTCACAATAATCTTGTGAGTAACACCTGGGATTGTTTTTGTTTTATTTTTTAAACTGTAATCAATTCTCAGACATCACTAACAAATTCAGTTGTTTAAGATTAAGGTCACTGGATAAAATCCTAGTCCCAGAGAAGACAATGGCAAAACTCCCACAATTTCAGTAGGGACAGGAGTTCACCAGTTGCATTCCAACTTCTTCTTTAAACTTCAGCACAGTCTGTTGGCATTAGAACACTATTCTCAAAATCTTCTCCGGGCAGTGGTAGATCATTAGAGAAATTTAACACAAAATTGGACAAAGTAATTGCAGTGAACAGTCCTTCACTGGTGGGGGGCAGAGGGAGAGATTACATTAGATTACCTAAAATGTCTCCATAATCTTTCTCTCTATAATTCTGTCACAGAATACATTAGATGCAGCAAATACTTATTAGGTGTCCAAATGTCTTTTAAGAGTGCAGCAAAATCAAGATGAGAAAAACTTCTATCAGGACAAAGCAAAGTGTGCATTTTTTTAAAAAAAGTGCATGCAAATTACTTTAATCAGTAGCCAAAAGAGTATAAATGCTCATACCTGACATATAAGCTTTTTCTATACTCCAGGCTTTACACCAGAAAATTCACATGCCCTAAATTACTTTCTATGAAGACAGATATTGTATGGTGTTTTTCACTGTTTGGTAGAAACTATTTTGAAGTATGGAGTCACTATGGTAACCACTTTTGAGCTCAGAATCATAAAGCAGTTGTGATCACTATCAAAAATGTATGTTTTCTAGCAAGATTGGTTTTGTACTGTAACTCATTTTAGGGTGCATGTCTAAGCCACGTTTCATTGGCCAGAAGGGGTTGACTGTAATTAAGTGATAAAACACCCTGAGGCAGTGTTTCTGGTAAGGATTATTGCACATCTTGAACATATTGTCAGAAATGATGCCCGTTAACCTCAGCCACCCAAGAAGGTCCGTAATCTCTAAGAAACTGCCTGGAATGCCCTTTTCCTGTTATGAAAGGGAAATAATAAGATAAATAAGGCCTACAGATAATTCTAATTTTGACTCAATTAGATGAACATATCTAACACTATATTGCATAGAGGGAGATACAAATTCACCATTTTAAGCAGGTGTAATTCCAGTAAAGTCAATGGAGCAGCATTTACTTACACCAGCAATTAATTTGCCATGTGGTGTTTGGCACTGTTTATTTTAATTATTTAAATTAATTTTAAAAATCCATTTACCTCACACAAAGCATGTGGATTCCTGAAACAGCACTTAAATACATAAAGATCTATCCTAGGTCACTATTTTTAACTAAAAATCAGTTATTAACACTAATTATTAACACCTACTCTAATGGGCAGCTTTGAAGATTTTCCATCAGCTCAAGTAGAACAGCTCTTTGAAGAACTTTGCTCCCTTCTTCTGTCTCGGGCACTAATACTCATCAGTTCAATTGCTAGAAAGGTCAGGTTCCTGCATGGAAACTAGTATGGACAGTTGGTATATAATGGGGATTTACAAATGGAGCAAAAAAGTAGAGTTTTGCTTTGTAAATTATTGCATGGCTAAAAATGCATATTACTCAAAATGATCCTGATCTTATTGCATTTGAAATCAATTGCAAAATTCCCATGGACTTGAGTGAGAGCAAAATTAGACTTGTGGTTGTGTGAATAGATACTCCGCTTAGCATTAATGGGTGTTTCCCACATGTATAACTGATGCAGGGGAAATACCCTCTGTTAATACTCACCATTTCTAAATTAATAATATGGTAGTTGCCTTATCCCTTTCTCTGTGGTTTGATTCTATTCAAAGGCAAAACAGCCAGTTCCTTCATGGAAGTTCTGGAATTCTTTCCTGGTGTTTTTCTATCTTTAAACTAGAGCCTATTCATCCTCCAGCCAGAGCAGTATTGGAGCAAATTTTCTTCTGTGTTTATGTAAATAGCAATAGGACTGTTTGCCCAAGTGTTTTGTTTTCACTCTTAGAACAAGGGAGGCAGAACAAATGTTTATATTAATAAAATCTGTTTAGACTATAGTATTTTTCTTCAGTCCGTTTCTTTGTAGTGCAGCTGGGAAGCCGCAAGGACAACTGAGTTCTTTCTCTTAGAAATGAGTTTACTGCTCAGTGGCAGTTATTCTGACAAACATTGTTATAGAGAGTTTTTAGTGCTGAGAACGAAGGGTCTATTCTCCCTTGTGAAAGGAGAATAGACTCTTTCCTGTGCGTAGGTGGCTGCCAGATTAACAATAATCCATCAGGTTAATGAGCCACAAACTAATAATCTTTTGGATCTGCTCCCGTCAGCAATCGACCCAAATGACTCTTGATGAATGAGAACTTTTAATTAATGAATGAATGACCTACATGCAAACGAAACATTTTTAAAGTAGGATGACATAGAACATTGTACTCTGACTTGTCAGCAATCTGTATTTTAATCCTTCCCCAGCTCCAGTACACACTCACCAAATCACACGAATAAAATGCTCTAAAAATCCCCTATTGCATTTTTGTTTTCCCTGATAAACTCCCACCAAGGAATTTGCCCTGCTAGCATTTAGAACAATTGATAGCAAGGGGAGTGGGTGGAAAGATTCTGAAAGAGCAGCTCTGCTCCCTGAACTGTAGGAGAATCTCCATTAGCTATTAGCAGGCAAGACCACTAGAGCAGGGGCTCCCAAATTTTCATCATAAAGTGAACCACAGCTTAATAGAAAGTCTCTTGTGAACCTTTCCCTGCTCTTTTTTGATTCGACGAACCACCCGTTAAATAACACACCTGTGGTAAACAAGGGCTGTAGTGATTGTTAAGAAATTATCTAATGTATTGTTGCTTCTTTTAGTGCAATGTAGCAACTGAAAACAAATAGACTCAACATCACCTGTCCTGCCAGCTCATGGTAGGGCAGTATACACTACTCGCCTCCCTCCCCCCTCCCCCAACTTAAAGTAAATTTCATTTCCAAACCTAAATTTAAGCAAAAATTTGACTGTCCTTATGTTTTATGTCCTTATGTTTGTGATGGCTGGGGCCAACATTTAAACCACCATGATGATGTCGTCTTAGTTCCTGGCATGAGTTAAAATTGAAAGGCCTGATTCTCCACAGCCTTGTGTAGGCATTCACACCTGTCCAAAATGCTACCCAAATGAGAATGTGTGCACAAGATACAAAGCAATAGAGAAGAAGGCCCAAAGTATTGGCCTGGGTTTTATACCTGGACTCTGGATGTCTTGGCCCTTATAGCTTTTAGTGGGGTGTTTTTTCTTTGGGTTTTTTGCTGTCAATGATATTTTAAAGAGCAGCAAAAAACATGGAGCAAAACCTGAGTCAATCTGCAATTTTTTTCCTGCATGCTGTTTGTTTCCATTTGGGTAGGGAGGGTCAGGGAATAAGGGAAAAATTGTCGCTGTCCCCTTCACCCACCTTAAAACTCTTCCCTGTCTCTAAACTGCAGTAAACATATTTTGGAGCTGTTGGTTGAGGTGATACACTCGCAACTTCCTTGTGGATTACTATAAGTGCTAAAAGTGGCCAATTCATATAGAACAGCACCCCCAACCCCACGTTCCAACCAACTGCCTGCAGACTCAGCTTCTAATTTGCTCCCTGTGTTTGAGAGTACATTGAGTAATGTTAAGGCCCTTACCAAGAACCAGCAGCTATTTACAGCGCTGTAGTAAACACACTAGAGGTACAGCTCTTCCAAAAGAAATGAACTAGAGTCACCTCATCCACTCAAACAGAGATGTAATTTTCAGTACAAACCGTTGGTATACAAGTTTTTATCAGTCAGTACACCAAATATCAGAGTAGCAGCCGTGTTAGTCAGTATTCGCAAAAAGAAAATGAGTACTTGTGGCACCTTAGAGACTAACAAATAATGCTCAAATAAATTTGTTAGTCTCTAAGGTGCCACAAGTACTCCTTTTCTTTTTACACCAAGTATCTGTTTATAGCCCGGTTTAGCTCCTGTAATAACTAACTTGCAGGCATGATTTGAGAATTAATACCCCAGTTCTGCCCAAGTGAAGCTCATTGGAAGTTTGATGCCACATTTATTCATGATTGTACAACACTTTGAAATCCCCCCTTTGAAAGCACGAAAGAAGTGCATATTATTATTAACTGTAATACCATGGGCCTGAGCCTGATCTTACAGTGATGTAAATTAGGAATAATCAGAGGAATTTAATAGAGTTATGCTGGTTTTACTCCAATGTGAGATCAACACCAGGCTCCGTGTATCCTTTTTGCATTATTGTACATCTGTAATAGGGCAGCCACCCCTTCATTCATAAACAACAGCTGCTGCATTAATAAAACATGCTGCGTTAATAATACAATATTAGCCCAGTAAGCTGCAGCTTGAAAATGCCTCTGCATTGCAGGAGAAACATGCTTCAAGAGTCTGCCTCTACAACGACAGCTGTCAGAGTGGCCGCCGTGTTAGTCTGTATTCGCAAAAAGAACAGGAGGACTTGTGGCACCTTAAAGACTAAAGACTAAAATTTATTTGAGCATAAGCTTTCGTGAGCTACAGCTCACTTCATCGGATGCATTTGGTGGAAAAAACAGAGGAGAGATTTATATACACACACACAAATCAGACGTCAAGAATTATGACATTCAAAAACCAGTTGGAGAACACTTCAATCTCTCTGGTCACTCGATCACAGACCTAAAAGTGGCTATACTTCAACAAAAAAGCTTCAAAAACAGACTCCAACGAGAGACTGCTGAATTGGAATTAATTTGCAAACTGGATACAATTAACTTAGGCTTGAATAGAGACTGGGAATGGATGAGTCATTACACAAAGTAAAACTATTTCCCCATGGTATTTCTCCCCCCCCCCCACCCCCCACTGTTCCTCTGATATTCTTGTTAACTGCTGGAATTAGCCTACCTTGCTTGTCACCATGAAAGGTTTTCCTCCTTCCCCCCCCCGCTGCTGGTGATGGCTTATCTTAAGTGATCACTCTCCTTACAGTGTGTATGATAAACCCATTGTTTCATGTTCTCTGTGTGTGTGTATATAAATCTCTCCTCTGTTTTTTCCACCAAATGCATCCGATGAAGTGAGCTGTAGCTCACGAAAGCTTATGCTCTAATAAATTTGTTAGTCTCTAAGGTGCCACAAGTCCTCCTGTTCTTTTTGCCTCTACAATGACAGAGAACTGAGGGCACTGGGAGAGGAAACGAAGGGGACACCGGGGCAATGCGGGCGAGTGCACAAAACGCTCATTTAAAACTCCAGCAGCGCGCACAAAGCACCCGGGGAAACCAAATGAAATAAAAATTCTACTTAAACCAACACCAAACCCCCCCCCCCCCCCCCCCCAAGCACGCGGCTGCCGAATGCACGGTCAGGGCGGCGGCGGCGAGCGCTGCCAATGCCTCTGCGCGCTCCGCTAGGTGAGCGGGGCACGCGGCAGGCGATCCGCCGTCCCGCTCTCCCAGCGCCCCCGGATCTTTTTGACCCTGCCGCGGCCCAGGGCCTGGCTAGACCTCACCCTCTCCTGCCCCCGCCCGGCGCCGGCGTCTCCTCTTTCACGTGAGGGACTAGATGAGTCCTGCCCCCTCCCCCCGGAGCCTCTTGGACCGACAGGGAGCGGGAACGGGGTGGGGAGAGGGAGGTGCACGGACAGGTGCGGGAGGGGGGATGAGAAGGGCATATAAACTGCTGCTGCCCTGGCCGCAGGTTGAGCCCGGGGGGGTGCTAATGAATGGCAGCTGTTAGACCGGCCTTGTGGGTTTGCATTTGTTTGGGAGGTGTGTACTTCCTGTCACTGAAACGGCCAGCAGCTGTTTGCAAGATAAATATTGTACTTCTGTGAAGTTTGAGCAGGTAAGATGAAATCATGTGGGCTGATTCCCCTGATAGGGGAACTGACTTTGTTCTTCATCTGCTTGAAAGCCGTGCCTCCTTTCAGTAGGAAGGGGGAAGGCGTTCATTTGACCCAAGGGGGGGAAATATATATATATATATATTTCAGGGGATGAGTTCTGGCAGCGTGTCTTGGATTGTGTAGCTAGGCTCTGAGACCCCTGTTTTCATCTCTTAGCAGGCAAGTGTTCCTCCCCGAGAGCTGCTAGGGGCTGATGCTGCTGTAGTGTCTCTTAATAACTTGCTTTGTTTGTAAGTATGCTCCCCTGTGCTTCCCTTTCAGTAAACCAGGAGGGCGTAAAGATCTGTTGGAGGTTAGCCTGTGCTTGAAAAATGGTTGTAACTAGCAATTTAAGCAGTAAAAGCCCTGCATGCCTTTCAGAATTGCTACACCAAGGCTTTCACCACGCAAACGTAAGCGGTGAGTACCTTTGACCTTCTCAACTCCTCCTTTTTCCCCCCCCCTTGCCCTTTTAAAAAGTAAGGCTGCAAAGGGGAAGGAGGGGTCCATCCCCCAGTGGTGTTATAACTTATTATGTGCTAGTGCAGGGATGTTCATAAATGGGGGATAACTGAGCAAAAGTTATGCTTGTGAATTATTACATGATTACAATGGGGGGGGAATGATGATGTGGAATTTTGTAGTGCTACCTCTGACTAATACTTTAGGGTTACTAAAATGATTTTCATGGCTAGATAAGGTAGCTGCAAAGATGATCCTAATAATAAACTTTTCAGAATGAGTGGAAATCAGATTTTTTTCAAGAATTGCAGTGGCTTATCCTGACTCACAAGTCTATTTATTGCCATCTATAGTGAAACAGTTTAACTGTCTCAGCATATAAACCTGTTATATTACTTATGCACTGGCAGTATACTTCACATACTTCAGTAGCTTACTAGGATGAGCAAGTTAATTTATTCCATGTATGTATTAAACAATCCCAGCCCTTGGCAGCCTGCCACACTAAAGACTGATCATATTAGAAAGCAGATGACCCAGTGCAAAGCTATCACTTCTCCTTTAAGCAGACTAACTTCATGTTTTCAATGGGCTAGCTTTTTATCATCCTGCAGCAATAAACATTAGTAATGGCTGTGAAGTCCTCTCCCCAGTGGAGAATGACTTCAGTAAGTTTACGGTAATAACCAGCATAATCAACAGAAGTATAACTGTACTTAGACTGACCACAGACTGCTGTTGGCAGCACACACATAAAATACACATAGTTTTAATTTTCTTTCATGTAAGAAACCACACTACACTGACACTGTAGTACGCTCATGCTGACTTGCTGACTATCCCTAGTTAATACTTCAGGAAAATTAACAGGTAGGTTTGTTGGCTGCCTCTTGCCAGTTACTGGTATGTTACTATGTCTTTTTCCTCCTCATGTCTTCTCATAATTAATTCCCCTGCAGACTTTGACTACTGGGATTACGTTGTGCCTGAACCCAACCTTAATGAGGTGGTGTTTGAGGAGAGAACCTGTCAGAGTTTAGTTAAAATGTTGGAGAACTGCCTATCCAAATCAAAACAGACCAAACTTCGCTGCTCAAAGGTTCTGATACCAGAAAAACTAACCAAGAGAATAGCTCAAGATGTATTGCGGCTTTCTTCAACTGAGCCCTGTGGCTTGAGAGGTTGCATTATCCATGTCAATTTAGAAATTGGAAATGTATGTAAAAAACTGGATAATCTTATCTATGACCCCAGTGTTGTTCCTACTTTCGAACTGACACTTGTGTTCAAGCAGGACTGTTGCTCATGGCCCAGTTTCAGGGACTTTTTCTTTACCCGAGCTTGTTTCGCGTCTGGCAGCAAACGTACTCTGATTCTGAGTCCTGGGTTTCGGCTTATTAAAAAAAAACTTTACTCCTTGATTGAGACAGTCATTGAAGAATGCTAGAAATCTTGTTGCATGTTTAAAACTGAGCCTGTGGTTACTAACTAAAATTTCTAAGTGGAGTTTGATATCCTGAATTTTTAAGAGGTACCTTGCTTTTACAATTTGATTTCGTGCACAGCAACCATTGTGCTCTGTATGGGCTGTGCAAACACCCCAATGTGTAAGCCTTCAGGTTGGCATAAGACATTCCCAGTGCAGCTAACTGCCTGCCTTTGCTGGGTGCGTAAAAAAGGCAGGAACAAAGCTAACGTTTTACTTGAAACTTGTGGTTAGCATCTAGTTGACCTGTCCTGTGGTCAGCCTAGGAATTGTTACTGACCATTTTTCTATAGAAAGTTCTTATGCCATGGAAATAACTCTACCAGCATAGGTTTATAGTTCCAAAAAGTTTCACAGAAAACTCTAGAGCTCTTGTTAAAGTATTGTTCAGCTAATTAAATGTAGTGTCAAACTCTGCCACCCAAACGAAGAAATAGATCTTGCCTCTTAAAAGGTAGCAGGCTGATCAACCTGGTGCAAAAGTAAATATTTCACAATTTTTCCTAGGGGTTATGTAGCAAACATAATTTTGCTCAATCTTAAGACTATGCCAATTCGCACTGCAATCTCAGCAATGTGCACTTTTAAACTTTTGAAGTGTTAGGGGGGCAAATGATTTGTCAAAACAAAAGTCAGTTGTGTTGGAATATTTGCTTTTTAAAAACTGGAAAACCAATGCAATTTGAGCAGCAAACATGGAATTAAATGCAAGGTAACTTCTGAAGCAGAAATGCTAAATCATTGTCTTGGAAACACTTGCCTACCTCCATGCCTAGTTTTGAAAATGGAATATGTCTGCACTCAGAGATGCCCTCTTTTTCTTGGCAGAAAACTGAATCCTACTATTCCCTTGCCACACCCCTTCCTCTAAGTGGAACCAAGAAACACTTTAGTTCTCTCGCTAGCTCCTCTCCAAAGTCTGGAGGATTTTTCTGTTCTGGCATGGTAGCTCAAACTCTTCAGAGGACACGTTGTGGGGGTTTCAATTCTCCATACCACCATAGTGGCCCCACTTTTTGGTTCTGGAATGGCCTGGCAGTTTTTCCCTTTCATGACCCTGCCCCCTTCATTCTCTGAGGTAGCTAAAGTTTAGCTAGTGTTCAAGCTGATGCTTATGTTGCTGCTCGAATGACTTTCCCCCTCATCTTCCCGAGAGACTCCCATTTCAATGTCACACCACTTCTGCTGAAAATTAACTCCTCTCTCCATGCTCAAACAAGCTGACCAGTTGGCCTAGATAAAACACAGGAATTTTCAAAAGACCATGAAAAGAAAAAATGTGACTGTCACTGTCTGTAACTGAAGCAACGTCTTTCATATCCAGCCAGGAGCATATAGCAACACTATGCAATATGGGGGTGAGGGGGTAGAGGCTTGCCTAATCTTTTAGTCTATTTTCCCTGCCATGCTTCTCACTAACAGTTCTCTGGCTATGTGCCGCTCTTCTGAGGGGGAGAAAAAGCTGAAAGATCCACCATGTCTTGGTTGCTGGCACTTAGGTTTCTCGGAAGATGACTATCAATGGATAATAATAGAGGGGAAAGTACCTTGGCAGACACATACCAAGTGTCTTGGCTCCTTGTAGTCATTCTCTTGAAGACTTATCTTGCAAGTACTTAAGTAATATCCACATGTATGAGACACTTGTGGCATAATTTGACACTTACCAAGTGTGTGGGTGAAGAAGGGGGAAATGTGTGTGTTCTCCATCAAGTTGCATATTTGGTATACAGTGTAATCGGTTTAAGTGGATTACAGAACTGCACTCTTCTAACGTTTGGAAGTTACTGCACCACACAGCTATTAAGCCTTTAACTTATCAGAATTGGACCATTGTAAACTGACTTGTTCTGCACTTTGTACTGCTTTTAATGTTTTTAATTTTAATGCCTTAAATGGTGGTGTCACTTTGTATTGTTGGATCTCTCTGCACTGATGTATAGATGTTAGGTCCCCCTCCCCCTGAACTGTTCTTTGGCTTGCCTTTTGAACTTCAAGATAGCAATTATTTACTGGCACTGTTCTTGAAACTGATTCCTGTGCAAGAAAATGGGTTTGTCTATCCTGACAATAAAAGTTATATTTTTAACTTTCAAATTTAGGTTGTCTTTGAGATCATTCTTCTCTAACAGTATTCATACTATGGTAGTTCCCAGGAACCCCAGTCATGGCCTGGAACCCCACTGTGGTCAGTGCTGCACAGTTCCTGTCCCAAAGAGCTTATGTGGTAAAGCATAAAACAAGCAACAGGTGGATAGAGGTAGACAAGGGAATATAAGGAAACGATGAAAGAATGTTGAAGCTATTTGTCCTGACTTTCGTTAAGCATCTGGTTGGGCAGTGCTCCGTCTTTCCTTCAATTGCCACTAATCTCCTTTCCTCACTGCAAAGGCCAAAATGGCTACCACTCACCCCCACTGCAAGAACAGCAGACATGTTTGCCAAGAGGATGTCTGCAGTAAGGGTGTTAACCCTTTATACAATGGTGATGAGCTTCATTAGAAGGGAGGGATGAGTATCTGAGGGGTTGTGAGATGAGTGAGGGGTTCAGTATTCATTATTATACAATATAAAATGCCTTCCTGTGCTCTCTGCGCTTGGCACATATCATACAATATTCTTTCCAGGTTGGCTTGTGGTGATGTCCACTACTGCAAATATCAAATGCTTCCTTAATCAACTACACAAATAACTATTTATAATGGCTCAAACTCAAATGAGGTGGACATGTTAAACTTTTTTGATCCTTTATGTAAGCACTACCTTGAATGTTACTAGAGCCAGTGAGAATGGAAGAAGCCTACCAACTTGTCTAGTAAACGTAGTGTCTGTCCTCCACAAATACAGCTCCCACGTATGTTCTAGCCATTTGTAGATGACCGGTGCCTTCAGCAAACCACCCTGGCAACAGACACCCTGGTGGTAAGTCTCGGTGACCAGGAATCGACTAGGCATGGAAATCAGCTGGCTCTTCTAGGGTGGGGAGGAGCTAATGCTGAAAGCATTTTCCCTGTTCAGGGTAGAAGCTCCAGTGTAGTAAGTCCTCTATCTTTCACAAACATGTGGGTCTTTTTAAAATAATGGATTCCTCTCTACTGGACTAGACTAGTACAGAGGGGTCCATTAGAGAGTATGAGTGTAGCACTACTAGATGAAAACTTTAAACTTTTTTTATGGGACCTGGTGATTGATAGAGCAGGGTGTCTAAACCTGCTATTTTGACTAAATTCCACTGTGATAAACTGCTTTTAATTATGCTGGTTACCTTTTAAAACTTCCACTGTTCGTGGGGACTAAAGTATCACTTTGTATTGGGGCAGTGGGGGGAATCTGTTCACTGTAATGTTCTGAAGCAAGTATTCTTTGCTTATAGGGGGTATATGCTGGAGGCAGTTGCCCTGTATAAAAAATAATTCATTTAAGCAGTTAAATAGTTTATACAACTATCAAATATATTTCAGATTTAGCTACTTAACCAGAGTTTGCCTGACTGCATTATTGCTGCTGATCTCGAATGTCCTACTTTATTAGGGTGTTTAACTTTCTCTTACTGATGGTCGGTGGCAGTCCTCTTTCCTTTTCTTCTGTTCTCCCGCCCCCTCACCCCCCTCCATAATACTAGAGAGACAAGGTAGGCAAGTTAATATCTTTTCTCTTTCACCAGAGGAAGTTGGTCTAACAAGCTTTTGAACTTGCACAGAGCTCTTCTTTAGCTTGAAAGACAAGTTTTCACCAATAGAAGTTGGTCCAATAAAAGATATTACCTCACCCACCATGTCTCTCTCATATCCTAGGACCAGATAACTATACCAACTCCCCATGTCTCTCACTGGACCTGGCTTGTCTTTAATGGTTGACAAATGACCCACCATTTGATATAAATATTTAAGTAATCATTTTAATTCTTAAAATCAAGCTAGAATTGATTTCCCAGTCTCAGGAAGAGATAATGGAACCATCACCCTTTTGCATACTGTCTTGACCACTATACTATACACTTTTTTTTTTTTTAAATAAATTGGAAAGAGCCTGTTAGCTCCAGTGATGACCAAAAATAGCATAGAGGTATGGCAGTTCTAAAAGTGCCTTAAATGTGGTGGTCTAGCTCTGTGGCTGGTGCTTTGCTGGAGGCACAGATTATTCTCTCCTCTCCTTCCTTAAGGATCTGAAAGAAGAGCAAGAAGCAGGGCTTGGACTCAGGGACGTTTTCCTACGTGCTTGAGAACTTAGTCTGAGTGGGGAAAAATAGCTGTGTCCTAAAACTTTACCTCACCTCTTCCCCTAGCCACACAATTTTCTTGAATGCATCTTCACACATCTCTTGCCATCTCCTCTAGCCCTGACAGGAGCTAAGGAATATAACAACCATAATCACTGTCCATCCCAGTGCTGTGCTGTTATACAGGAGCTTATCCTCAGTTGAATCAACTAGGCTGGTGTGTATAGCTTCCCCTTGGCAAGAGAAGACCTGGTATTTCTATGCATAACCGGTGATAGGCTGGATATCATAGAGAAATGCTTCAAAGGGGGCTTAGGGATTGAGGTGCAGCACCTATTGCTAACCTGCAAAAACAAGTGAGAGCTAGCATTGCCCAGAGGAGATCATTTGGGTGGCAAACAGACTGGGGGTGGCATGGAGCTGACACCCAGTAATGTACAAGCAAGTCTGTCTGTGTGTCTCCCTCACTGGAGGCATAGGATAACAAGCTGACTCTCAGTCCTGGGCACCTAGGAAGTGTCCATTATCTATGTTGCTTAATGCGTTAGAAGGCAACTAGATAGCACAGGGAGGGCCTCAGTATAAGAACCTGAGTAGACACTGCCTCCATCCCAACAGTTCTATCCTCACCTTCCCCCCCAAATACATTCTACACTGTCAATAATCTGTTACATCCTTCTGAATAAATCTCTTTAGACCCTCAAACTAAATCACTCAGTTCTACCCCTGCACAGTTATATTCACATTCATGCACTTCAGAGCGTCCCGCCTACTCTCCTTGCCTCCCTCCTGGGCATCCAGGGGGCCCTTGGCTCCCAGTTCCTCCTCTCCACCATTGAAATCAATGGGACATGTGCTTGCTTTATATTAGGTCTGAATACAGCCCTAATGTCTTCTCTATACCCAGTTCTGTACTAACCAGCCTACTGGCAAGTAGCTGCTGCCCATATCTCTAACCCAATTGCCATTGTTGTCTATAATTTGTTTATAACCTGTTTTACCAAGAAAAATTCAATGCAATATAAATATCTTGTTTTCATGAATGTCATGAGGAAGTAAAAACAATACAGCAGAGGTTACAAACATTGTCAAGCATCCAAAACAACACAGTTTGAGTTAAAAGTCACATGGCTCGAAGAATGGAACCATTTTCTTTAACATTTGCCTTAACTCGGGCTATGGCCAGGTCACAGCTGCTGCACATGATAGTGCAGCAAAAGTGCCAGGAAGTTTCCTTTTGTGTGACAGCCAAAGTTTGCAATTAAGCCAGATGCGAAGAACCTTATCCAATAATGAGAACATTACCTGTGTGTGTGTGTGTGCGCACAATTATCAATGTGCATTCCTATGTTATTTTCTTAGTTGTATCAGTGGGCAAGCAGTGTGTAGAGACTTGCTGCATCTAGATTTATTATCCTTTCCAGTTCATTCCATGTAATGTTTGTTCTCTAGCAGTAATTGGGTTATTAATACTGTGAGATTAGTCGTGCATTTTTTTTACATCACTCAGCAAATACAACTGTGTAAACAGGAACCTGATGGACGGAAACAACATTTCTATTTTCAAAACTATTTTTCAATAAGGTGGTCTGTTTTATAGTTTGTACACGCAGTACAGGTTTTAATAAACCCGGATGTGGCTTCAGTATTCTGTTTTCTGCCAACAGAAATATATCTGTTTGAAAGTTATTAAAATCCCCAAATGCCCTAGGGTTACAGTGGTGTAAACAAAACTTGGGCTGCAGAGCTTTTTGCCTTGGGACTAAGCCAAACCCTTCACATGTGCTGGCAGAAAACCCACTCAGGATCCTTCAGACCAAAGGGAAAAGTAGTAAACAATCCCATCAATCACTAGGAACTGCTAAGCATTGAAAGGCATAAGTTTCAACCACCAGTATAGAAAGACATTGACAAATTGCAATCCATCATCCTCTTCCCCCTCCCCACCTCCCATGCACACAAAGGCTCTCATTTAGCTATGTAGCACGGCAGAAATATGTATCTGGGCTAGTGCTAAGTATGAATAAAGGGTAGGCTGATTGATTTCTTTTAAAAATACAGAGTACACAAAGCAACAACCTCCAAGACTCTTATTTATTTTATTTACTAATCTGTAAGGACTGCAGGCTTTGCTCCAGTGAGCCAGCAGTGGAGAAAGAAACAAAAGATGCAATCTATTTACTCACTGTCTCCTGGTGCCCATGTTATAATTTTGTTTCTGGCTGCAGCATAAGATTGCTTACTTTATAATCCTGGATTGGATTTCTCCCACCATCCTGTTAAAGGGCTGTTGTAAAGAGCAGGCTGTTTTTAGTAGGACATTGCCTTTCGGGCAAGGAATCCAGTGCGCCTGTCACTGGTGGACCTTTTTAAAGAAAGGTTGATCTGAGACGAGAGAGTCTCTTTTTCCTGTTGGCATCTGCAACCTTCTAACTGAGGCTAATAGCGTTGTGTTGGACAAGTTACAAAAGAAAAGAGAACTGCAGCAGCTGCATGTACAGTATGAGTTTTGCTCTACTCCAAGGCGACTATCATTGCTGGCAGTTTCTGTTCTCTGTCCAAAGAGAAATCTCCAAAGCTCCAGATCATATTCCACACACACCCACACACATGTGTATGCCCTTTTCCTTCATGCCTCAACACACCTTCAGTCAGGATGGCAAACAGCTCTACTGTTTCTCTTTAATGGGCAATGGAGATATGGCTCTGTTTGCTAAAAGAGAGGATGCTCCTTACCTTCATGATTCCATGTACACCCATCTCTGTATGTTCACAGATGAGCCTCCTCTAAATGTAATCTCCCTCACATTGCCACAAAAGGGTAGGCTGAGCAGTTCTTGTAATAACATCTTTCAGGCCATGTCAGACGCTGGCATTCCTTCCAGATCTCTTCGGGGAGTTTGGCATTTTCTTATTATTCATTCAGACCAATGACTAGTTCCAATATGGCAACTTCAGTGTTCCTTCACTATAAAAGGTATCACTTAAGGTACGAGTGTTGTCTCATTCATAGTGTGGTGCCATAATTACTTAGTTTTATTTCATGGTTCTCTCTTCTATACCACTGCAACATGGTATGCTCATGCCTAACACTCATTACCAATTAGTTATTTTTGACATGCTTCCTCCACTTTCTGATGTAAAAGAACTATTCCAGATCTCTAATCCACTTTAGAGGAGATATTTTGTAGGCCTGAGGCTCAAGTCTGGAAATCTCTGGAGCTACAGCATCCCTCTGTATGGATGTTAAAGCTCCCATTACATGTTTTTCCTTTTGACTTCCCAAAGTATTTTGTTGCACACTGCACTAGTTGTCCACCGGGTAGCTGTCTATCTCCCAGAGGTAGGTGCATTTCAGAGGTGCTTTACATGCATAGTTTGTAAAGAGCTTTTGGTTTATTTGAGATACGTTTTAGTTTTGTTAGTGTAATATATGATAGGGTGTGATCCGAACACCCTGGACCATTCCATAGTTTGGTTTCCTACAGTAGCTTTTATCCAGTGATCTCAAAGCATCCCAACATTAAATCCAACAACACATCTGTGAGGTAGGTTAAATGCCATTGCACTCATTTTGTGGATGTGGAAACTAAGGCTCAGAGAGGTTGAGGGTTTGGTCCCACCAGAGCACCCTCAAAGGTCACAATGTCAAGACTGCCCAGCACCTCATAGCATTGGGTCCTAAATGACCTGCCTAAAATCACATGTTGGGTCAGTGGCTGAACCAAAAGTAGAAGTCATGATTCCATGTATTCTAACGATTAGGTGCCTAAGGCAGTTTATCCTGAAAAGAATGTCGAAAACCATTCCATTTATTGCGTCTGCCAACTGCTTGCGCTGCATTACAAACCTATAATGAAATAATGCTAAAACAAATACCTCTTCTCCATTAACTCTTTCAGGGACATGCCCCTTCTTTTAAGGACAAATCCAGTGTTTTGAATTGCAGGTCCAGCCCAACAGATGTCTGAAGATGAGGGTTAATAATGTTAATATCTGTAAAATATATTATCAGAAAGTTTAATATGAACTATTACACTATTGTTGAACAAAATATGTATCTAGAATTTTTGTGAGAACTGGCTTGCTTACTTGCTTTCTCTCTTTCTTTCCAAACAAATATATGTTCTTCCTTGTCACCAAGGAAATGCAATGGGGAGGGAAGGCTGGTGGCAAATCACAAAAAGTCCAGTTTTCTGCATGAAGCATGTTAAAGTTGTTTTGTCCCCAGATTAAAAATTGTGATTAGGGCAAATTGCAAACAAAAGAAATACAGGTTTCAGAGTAGCAGCCGTGTTAGTCTGTATTCGCGAAAAGAAAAGGAGTACTTGTGGCACCTTAGAGACTAACAAATTTATTAGAGCATAAGCTTTCGTGAGCTACAGCTCACTTCATCGGATGCATTTGGTGGAAAAAACAGAGGAGAGATTTATATACACACACACAGAGAACATGAAACAATGGGTTTATCATACACACTGTAAGGAGAGTGATCACTTAAGATAAGCCATCACCAACAGCAGGGGGGGGAAGGAGGAAAACCTTTCATGGTGACAAGCAGGTAGGCTAATTCCAGCAGTTAACAAGAATATCAGAGGAACAGTGGGGGGTGGGGTGGGGGGGAGAAATACCATGGGGAAATAGTTTTACTTTGTGTAATGACTCATCCATTCCCAGTCTCTATTCAAGCCTAAGTTAATTGTATCCAGTTTGCAAATTAATTCCAATTCAGCAGTCTCTCCTTGGAGTCTGTTTTGAAGCTTTTTTGTTGAAGTATAGCCACTCTTAGGTCTGTGATCGAGTGACCAGAGAGATTGAAGTGTTCTCCAACTGGTTTTTGAATGTTATAATTCTTGACGTCTGATTTGTGTCCATTCATTCTTTTACGTAGAGACTGTCCAGTTTGGCCAATGTACATGGCAGAGGGGCATTGCTGGCACATGATGGCATATATCACATTGGTAGATGCGCAGGTGAACGAGCCTCTGAGAGTGTGGCTGATGTGATTAGGCCCTATGATGGTATCCCCTGAATAGATATGTGGACAGAGTTGGCAACGGGCTTTGTTGCAAGGATAGGTTCCTGGGTTAGTGGTTCTGTTGTGTGGTGTGTGGTTGCTGGTGAGTATTTGCTTCAGATTGGGGGGCTGTCTGTAAGCAAGGACTGGTCTATCTCCCAAGATCTGAGAGAGCGATGGCTCGTCCTTCAGGATAGGTTGTAGATCCTTGATGATGCGTTGGAGAGGTTTTAGTTGGGGGCTGAAGGTGATGGCTAGTGGCGTTCTGTTGTTTTCTTTGTTGGGCCTGTCCTGTAGTAGGTGACTTCTGGGTACTCTTCTGGCTCTCTCAATCTGTTTCTTCACTTCAGCAGGTGGGTATTGTAGTTGTAGGAATGCATGATAGAGATCTTGTAGGTGTTTGTCTCTGTCTGAGGGGTTGGAGCAAATGCGGTTATATCGTAGCGCTTGGCTGTAGACAATGGATCGAGTGGTATGATCTGGATGAAAGCTAGAGGCATGTAGGTAGGAATAGCGGTCAGTAGGTTTCCGATATAGGGTGGTGTTTATGTGATGTTCTCTGTGTGTGTGTATATAAATCTCTCCTCTGTTTTTTCCACCAAATGCATCCGATGAAGTGAGCTGTAGCTCACGAAAGCTTATGCTCTAATAAATTTGTTAGTCTCTAAGGTGCCACAAGTACTCCTTTTCTTTAAAAGAAATACAGTTGGTAATTGCTCCAGGGACACGGGCAAAGCAATCTGTAGCTTGTACACTGAAAGTTTATATGTGCCATTGTGATGCTTAAGAATAATCTGTTGTATTCATGGGGCATTTCACAGTAGATCATTAAAAGAATTCCCAGAATCATTTGTGTGCAGGGCATTGACTGCTTTCAGACATTTAGTCAATGATTTGTTCATTACCATTACTGGCACTCCTGCCAGAAGCAACCATTGTTCTGCGTTAACTTTTAAAGAGACATAAAATAGTTATTTTATCCATTTACAGTATTTGGGTCTCCATCCTGTCCCCTTTCAAATCAATGACAAAACACAACAGTGGAGCAGGATCACTTTGTGGGAAAACTGGCCCAAATCTCCTTCCTTACTCAGGCAAATCACCACAATGGAACAAAAGTTCTTTGCTGCATTGTGAACACTGGCAGAGAACTTTGACTGTCCTGCACATGGCCATAATGTCCGGCATGTCTCCATGTAGCATCCAAGAGCTGCACACTTTTTTTTCAATTTATGAGGACAGAGGATGCTATTCTGTCAGTATTAGGATCATACTAATTAGAGATGGAAGAGATCATTTAGAGAGCAAAAAGAAAAGGAGTACTTGTGGCACCTTAGAGACTAACAAATTTATTAGAGCATAAGCTTTCGTGAGCTACAGCTCACTTCATCGGATGCATTTGGTGGAAAAAACAGAGGAGAGATTTATATACACACACACAGAGAACATGAAACAATGGGTTTATCATACACACTGTAAGGAGAGTGATCACTTAAGATAAGCCATCACCAACAGCAGGGGGGGGAAAGGAGGAAAACCTTTCATGGTGACAAGCAGGTAGGCTAATTCCAGCAGTTAACAAGAATATCAGAGGAACAGTGGGGGGTGGGGTGGGAGGGAGAAATACCATGGGGAAATAGTTTTACTTTGTGTAATGACTCATCCATTCCCAGTCTCTATTCAAGCCTAAGTTAATTGTATCCAGTTTGCAAATTAATTCCAATTCAGCAGTCTCTCGTTTGTTAGTCTCTAAGGTGCCACAAGTACTCCTTTTCTTTTTGCGAATACAGACTAACACGGCTGCTACTCTGAAACCTGTGATTTAGAGAGCAGAGTTCCTTCCTACGCCAGGACAAGATTCAGTTCCCCCAGGCCAAGAATTCCACCTGAAGCCGGAGTATCTGTACTGTTGGACTATTTTTCTGCTTCCCTTGTTCCCCACAACCTGAGCAAGCCAGTCTGTGCTGTTCTCCCTAGATCATTTTTATTTTTCTCACACCCACATTTCTGAAACTCATGAGTATACTTCAAAGATGACTGCTGAGCTAGGAAATGTTTTCTGCTCAGTCTAACAGCATATTCCTGAGCATTTGTGTCTGCAACAGAAAGGCAGGCAAGCAAGGAATCCAGGGAAGATTCTAAGTAGAAACTTTACAGAGAAGCGGAGGAAGACAGAGTGGCTTCAGGGATAATACAGAACATTCCATTGTTGAGTGTTAGAAGAAAGTGATTCTTCCTTTAACATTGTCACAGTAGTACTTGTCAGTTCCCTTGATTTGTGCCTGCCCTGGGTATTTAAATCTATCCCAGGCGGGCTCTGAGTCTCAGACCTGGTCTACACTAAAAAGTTAGGTTGAAGGAAGCCGCCTTAAGTCGCCTTATGTATGTGTCTACACTACCGGGTCCTTTACTCCGAACTAAATTGCGTCTAATGTCAACTTCTGTCACCCACCTCTACGAGACGTGTAGTGCTTAATTCAATTTCCATGGGTCGACTGCGAGGTAGTGCAGACACATATTGTGTAATTTGACTTAATTGGCTTCCAGGTGGCATCCCACAATGTTCATCTGTGACCCCTCTGGAGATCATTCTCAACTCTGCTGCACTGCAGCCAGGTACAGAGGAAACAGCCCCTCCCCTGCTAAAGCCCTGGGAATTTTTGATTTCCCATTTCCTGTTTGATCAGCATTGGGAGCATGCCAGCTTGAGCACAGCTGATCATGGAGACTGTACACCCCAAACGTGCTCCAGCCTGGCCTGTACATGAGATGGTGGATCTCATCGCTGTGTGGGGAGAAGAGTCTGTGCAGGCAGAGCTCCGATCCAGCGGAAGAAACACTGACATCTATGCAAAGATTGCTCGTGGAATGGAGGAGAAAGGCTACATGAGGGACACACAGCAGTGCTGTGTGAAAATAAAAGAACTCCGCCAAGCGTACCAGAAGGCAAGGGAGGCGAACAGTCATTCTGGTGCTGAACCCCACGCATGCCGGTTCTACAATGAGCTGCATGCTATTCTTGGGGGTGACTCTACCAGCACCCCCACAAGCAATGTGGACACCTCACAGGTGTGTGAGTCTAAGGATAACAAGGAGGATGATATGGTGGATGAAGAAGAGGAGGAAGAGGAGAATTGGAGACAGGCGAGTGGTGGATCCATTCTCCCCGAGAGCTAGGAAATAATTTTAACCCTGGAGCCAATTTACCCACTCCAAATTGATTCCCCACTGACCGGTAACTGTCTGGTGGTTGCAAGCTTCCAACTAGTGATCACCGCTCGCTTCTCTAATGTCAGAGCCGCTCTCGTTTTCATCCTGCTAAATTGCAGGGCAGGGGAAAGCTTTGCACAAAGTTCCTGGAAGGTGGCCTTCTGCATTCAAAAGTTCTGCAGCCATTACTCATCATCCCATACCTGCAAAACGATGCGGTCTCACCAGTCCGTGCTTGTTTCACGGGACCAGAAACGGCGCTCAAAAGACTGCTGCTGCTCTGTGATTGCTAGCAGCAACTGCGAATTATTTTTTTCAATGGCTTGCTGCAGGGCTGTTTGCGGGACATACCCTACTTCGGCTCTGTAAATACTGCAGGAGAAGGCGCAAGGTGTTTGAGATGCTCACAGCAAGAGTGCACAGCTGAGCAGGCTCCATGCTTCTGGGGTTATGGTGTATGTGCAGCGGTTTTTGTACATGCAAAAATCACTGGGTTATTTGCTGTTGAGCACAGTGCATCATGGGATGCTGACGCAATGTTCCCATTCTTCCCTGTGGCAATGTTTTGGTTCCATGAGGCATTGCAAAAACTTCCGAAAATATACTGCAGCAAGTTGCACTTTGGGATAACTACCCATGATGCACTGCTTTGTGCATCGATGCTGGCATTGCTAGTGAGGATGCACTCCATCAAGACAATCAGCATGGTGTGGCCACACACCATCAATTTAAATAATTTTGGAGGCTCAAGGTCGCATTAGATAAAGTGAAAGCAGTACTCTGCTAAAACCATATACAGTAACTCCTCACTTAAAGTCATCCTGGTTAACTTTGTTTCGTTGCTGATCAATTAGGGAACATGCTTGTTTAAAGTTGTACAATGCTCCCTTATAACTTTTGGCAGCCACCTGCTTTGTCCACTGCTTGCAGCCCGTTGGAGCTACCTGGTGGGGGCTTGGAACCAGGGTAGACCAGCAGCTCCCTATCAGCTCCCTGCTCCCCTAAGTTTCCTGTGCAGCAGCCGCCCAGCAGGCTACCAATTGTCAGCAGTTCAGCTGTCCCTCCCCATACTGCCCTGTGCTGTTCCTGCCCTCTGCCTTGGAGCTGCTCCCAGGAGCCTCCTGCTTGCTGGGCAGGGGAGGGGGGAATTGGAGGGCTAATACAGTGTCCCTCTCCCCCCTACTCCTGCCCCCCGCTTACCTCTTCTCCATATAGAGCAGGGTGGGCTCCAGACAGAGGGAGCTTGCTAGCCTCAGCTGCAGTCTCAACTTGCTGATCTACTTGAAAAGGCAATGTACTTAGTGTCAGCATACTTAAAGGGGCAATGCACATCTCTCTCTCTCTCCCACACACAGGATGTGTGTCTCTGTGTCTGTCTGCCATGCTGTCTCCCCTCCCTCCATTTGTGCTGCCTTGTAGAGTGTGAGGCTACATTAACAAAGTGTTAACCCTTGAGGGCTCAGCCAAATGCTAATTCATCATTTAGCAGTAAGGCATTCCCTGGGGAAATATCCCACCCTCTTCCACCATCTGACTTCACCACCTCAACCAAGCTTCACAATCATCATTGCTGTGTACAGTATTAAATTGTTTAAAACTTATTCTGTGTGTGTGTGTGTGTGTGTGTGTGTGTGTGCACGCGCGTGCACAATCTAATCCTATCTATTTTTGTCTGGTGAAAAAAATTTCCCTGGAACCGAACCCCTTCTATTTACATTAATTCTTATGAGGAAATTGGATTCGCTTAATATCATTTTGCTTAAAGTTGCATTTTTCAGGAACATAACTACAACGTTAACTGAGGAGTTACTGTACTGCATGCTCTGAGAAGCAGGGACTGCTGCTGCCCAAGCTGCACTTGGCTGCAATTATGTTCAAAACCAGCATTTCCATTATTTTAGATGAGCAAATGGGATGCCTGTGGGAATAGTTCGCTATTTGACTTTTAAAAATCTACTATGCTATGAAGCAGAAGCGAAGGGGGGCTAAGATGGTGTTGAATAATTTTGACCTCCCTTTTCTTTTTAGCTGCAGGCTAAGAATGAGGCTGATCATGTTCTGTGGGAAAGGTCCCATTAACTTCGATGGGAGTAGGGTCTAACCATAAGTTCTTCAGTGCCCTTTTTAGCTTTCTGAGTAATTTTATGTGCAACAGGAGAAAGATAAGCTGGTAAATAGATACAATGCATTAAAAATACCTAGAAAGTAAATTGAATTATTATTGTTTGTTTGTATTGTAACAGTGCCTAAGGATCCAATTCAGGATCAGGCTTCCATTGAAGGAGGTGCTGTACAAATGCAACAAAAATGCAACAAAAGACACAATAGTCACACCAAAATGCTTTTAATGCGCTTGGGGTTGGGGGTTTTCAAAAAGCCCAACTCTCCTTGAATTTCAAGGGGACTTGGGCACCTGAGTCGCTTAAGTCCTTTTGAAAAATATTCATGTCTCCATACTGTGCTACCCTGCAGAAGTTTATCTTATTGACTCCACTATATTATAATAATATCCTTATATAACACATTTCATCCATACTTCTCAAGGTGCTTATTCTGTATGCCACATTCTATATGCCAATTTTCAGAAGTTCTGAAACCCTGCAATTTCCATTGATTTTAATTGGCATTGTGGGTGCAGATGACCCTGAGTCCCCCTTCACTAAAGTTGTACATGCCCAGAATACCATTTGACTGAACTACTTGAGTTCCAGTTTCTTCTATTCAATCAGTTGCCTCTCCATCAATTTAATTCATGTCAACTGCACAGATATCTGTGAGGTGCTCACATGCTACGCTGATGCAGACCTTTGAACAATTTGCAACTAATTAACTAAATATGGCACATATAGGGCCCAGGCACCAGGGTACCTTGGCACCAGTTTCTTCCTCTCTGTCCGCTTATTACATCTCCCTTTTTAGTGCCACTATCAGGGTACACTTGCCTCTCTGAGGGACTGCTCCAAAGCAGGAAAGATTAATTTCAATGGGCTTTGGCTCAGTAGCCCTGAGTTTTGGGTGGAAAAACCAAGGTTTGTCTTATGCATATTCTTATACTGGCTTATAGTATGCTATCTCCTGCATGACTCATGTCATTCTCATACCTCTCAATCTGCCAAGGCCCAAATGTGGGGGAAATGTTGGACAAAGACCCAAACCGAGTGACACAAACGATTTATTCATGTGGGAAACTCAATATTCTGTGGGATTCATAGATTCATAGATACTAAGGTCAGAAGGGACCATTCTGATCATCTAGTCCGACCTCCTGCACAGCGCAGGCCACAGAATCTCACCCACCCACTCCTATGAAAAACCTCACCCATGTCTGAGCTACTGAAGTCCTTAAATTATGGTTCAAAGACTTCAAGGAGCAGAGAAGCCTCCCTCAAGTCAACCATGCCCCATGCTACAGAGGAAGGCGAAAAACCTCGAGGGCCTCTCCAATCTGCCCTGGAGGAAAATTCCTTCCCGACCCAAATATGGCAATCAGCTAAACCCTGAGCATATGGGCAAGATTCACCAGCCAGATACCCAGGAAAGAATTTTCTATAGTAACTCAGATCTCATCCATCTAATATCCCATCTCAGGGGATTAGTCCTATTTACCCTGAATATTTAAAGATCAATTACTTACCAAAATCCCATTATCCCATCATACCATCTCCTCCATAAACTTATCAAGTAGAATCTTAAAACCAGATAGATCTTTTGCCCCCACTGCTTCCCTTGGAAGGTTATTCCAAAACTTCACTCCTCTGATGGTTAAAAACCTTGGTCTGATTTCAAGTCTAAACTTCCTGGTGGCCAGTTTATACCCATTTGTTCTTGTGTCCACATTGGTGCTGAGGTTAAATAATTCCTCTCCTGTATTTATCCCTCTGATATATTTATAGAGAGCAATCATATCTCCGCTCAACCTTCTTTTAGTTAGGCTAAACAAGCCAAGCTCCTTAAGATTCATTCATTTAGTGTAAAGAACTTTATAACCACATTTTCATGGGTCTTTATTAATGATGTAAATAACTGTCAACAATAAAAGTGAGGGGGACTTAAGGACTAAAATGAGTGATGTCCCATTTGAGAGCTATTGTCAGGCCGAGCGCATGGAGCCAGAGTTGGAGGCCAGGAACCAGACATGGAATCAGAAGCCAGGAACCAGTAGCAAGGCGAAGGAGTAGGGTCTACTGTAGCAGCCAGCTGGGGATCTGCCGAGTTATACAGATAACTTCCTGGTGTCCCCACCAGGCTTAAGTAGTGCACTGGACCAATCAGGGACCCGGGAGTGCTACCAAGCAGGCCCTTTGTGGGTGGCACATTCTGTGGTGCTTGAGCCCACAGTCCATCGATTGCTGCTGCACCAGAGCTGTTGGAAGGTGCTGTGAATGTGGCAGTCACCCAGGGATCAGCGGACCCAGATTCTAACCCTGCAGATTCTCACAGGTATGGTTATTCTAGAGGTATTACCAAAAACAGGTAAGTCAGTGGCGTGACATACTCTCAGGTGCTCATAAAGAGCTAGACTGTGGCCAAGAAGGGATGGGATGCAAAGAGATGCTGTTCCCAGCAGCTCCTCATGGAGTATGTATTGTCTCTTGTCACAAGGTGCACTGTGTGGTTTCCTCTCATGGGCCAATTCTGCTGGGCAGTGTGGAGTTGCAGGATTATGGCCCACCCCTCTTGCCCCGTAAGAGGTTTCAAATGCCAGTACTAGAACCCCATGATCTTATAGGCTGGGAATGGAAAGACTGAGAAGAACCTGTGCTTTTTGTTGCCTTTCTTCTTCCAACCTGCTGTGCACCCTTGCAGGCACAGACACAAGTTAGTTCAAATGTTTACGTGGCTTTTTTGCAATGATTGTTTTGACTCAGCAAGTTAGATCAAGAAAGCGTCTAATGACCTTCCAGCAGGCATGTTGCTGGATGTCATGGTGGATAGATGTCGTTTCACTCACCACCTGCACCATGTCCTTGATATTTGGCCAGGTGACTTAAATATCATAGCAGCAGTTGTGATTTTCATATAAGCATTGTCCAGCTCCAGGACAGAAGAATAAGGTATTTCTGAAAAGACAGGTTTATGTACAATCTAAAATATCCATTTATGGTAGAAACAAGAAGATATTCTTGGGTGTCAGAATATTCACCAATGCATTCTCATTTTATAAATGAATCTAAGGACAACAAGGGCATATGCTTTTTATAATTTATGGGTACTGATAATCAGGAAGTTGAAAGGTCTTCATGCTCAACCAGGGTTCATTACTGAACACTTGGTGGTAATATGTTGCCATTCTAACAGAATATGAAAAAAACATTGGTGTCAAAGGCTCCGTCATTATATGAGAAACAGGATAATTTTGGTCTGTATCTTGAATTTTGTCAGAGAGCAGTTGTGTGCTGATTTGAAGAACTCCATTACTGACAGGTTGTGAATATGTTGTTCTCACTGCAGTGAGGAGAACAATGAAATTATTTTATTTTATATACATCTGACACATGAGAAATCAGCGCTTGCTGTTAATGGGAGCCTGGAGCTCTCTATTCAGCTGAGTGATCACAGAGCATTCCAGTCTGGAGGGTGACTTTTCTGCAACCACCTTACACAACAATTAGAGCCACTCTACACAGTTAGGAGGATGAGTGAGTTCCCAATGTACATTTGTTGACTGCAACATGGAGTTGAAAACTAGATTCTGTTCTGCAAACCTAGCCATCCTAAAAATGGGTGGAGCATTGTATCCTAGTCATTAGGGCCCTACCAAATTCACTGTCCATTTTGGTCAATTTCACAGTCATTGGATTTTTAAAATTAATACATTTCATGATTTCAGCTATTTAAATCTAAAATTTCATGGTGATGTAATTGTAGGGGTCCTGACCCAAAAAGGAGTTGTGCGGGGGCATCACAAGGTTATTGTGGGGGGGGTTGCAGAACTGCTATCCTTACTTCTGTGCTGCTGCAGGCAGTGGCTCTGCCTTCAGAGCTGGACAGCTGGAAAGCGGCGGCTGCTGGTCGGGAGCCCAGCTCTGAAGGCAGAGCCGCCATTAGCAGAAGGAAGGATGGCATGGTGTGGTATTGCCTGGTAATCCCTGACTTCTGCATTGCTGCCTGCAGAGCTGGGTCCTCAGTCAGCAGCCGCCACCCTCTGGCCGCCCAGCTCTGAAGGCAGCAGTGCAGAAGGAAGGATGTCACGCTATGGTATTGCCACCCTTACTTCTGTGCTGCTGCTGCTGTTGGCAGGGCGCTGCCTTCAGAGCTCGGCGCCCGGCCAACAGCTGCCGCTCTCCAGTCAGCTAGCTCTGAGGCAGCACAGAAGTGACGGTGGCAATACCACAACTCCCCTAAAATAGCCTTGTAGATCCTCCTTCTCCCCCCCCCACAACTCCCTTGGGGTCAGGACCCTCAATTTGAGAAACTCTGGTATCCCCTATGAAATCGGTACAGTGTAGGGTAAAAGACCAGATTTCACAGGGGAAGACCAGTTTTCACCGTCTGTGATGCGTTTTTCATTTGGTAGGGCCTTACTAATCATTTTAATAGCAAGTCAAATTACAAAGATTTTGATCCTAAAAAAACATGAACTAAATTTGTGAGCAATCTTTATTGGTCCTTGTATGTGGCTATTAGTACATTTCCGGAAGGCCTTGATATTGGTGAGTGGTGGAAAAGAAGATAGTGCTTAACCAGTATTTGTCTGTCTCATAGTTTTGTGCAAATGAAACATTTCTTCTCATATCTGAAGACCTTGTAAGAGCTACTAGACACTCGTAGGAAGTATTAATTTGATTGGAAATCAATATGATTATAAATGAACTCTGTGAGGAAGCCAGATTATGCCAATGCTCTTCCCTTTCCACAAATACAGGGCTTGATCTTGTGAGGTGCAGAGCCCCTCCTGGTAAATGCTGAGCTCACTCACCTTCCAGGATCAGAGTGATGATTGACCTGGGGGCCCTCGATAACACACAGGATCAAGCATTACAATTACACCTGCATGTTTCCAGTATACTTTTTGCGAATCTTTTCATGATGCAGCAATTATACGTACATTTTTACTTTGCTGGCACAGTTTCGTCATGAGGCAGTGTTTACCCAAGATGTTCAATGGTATAAATTGCACATCCATGGAATAGTCTGAAAGCCAGCCCCCTTGCATTCTGTAAAATCTTTGACTCTGGAATTGTAGAAATGTGTATCATGGATAGTTTATGACAAATCTTAGGTTTTCAACCTAGTTTCAAATCTCTCCTCAGTTGCTTTATTTCCCTGTTCGTGGTCACAGCTAACAGCTGATCTCTGAGACTGGCAGATGATGTGCCACAGAGTATCCTGCTTGAGTATCCTGCTTACAGGCATGTCTTAGAAAAGGGGCTTCTGAAGAGCAAGGGTGATAGCCACAGCCAAGTGTTTAATCTTTTGGAAAGACACACTGCATGGCTTGAGTCCTTAGCACTTTAATAAACTTGGTTCCGTTTAAGGAAAGTATTTAATAGCTGGGATTATCTGTAAATATGGCACAATTCTTTTTCCTGGCGACTGGTGAAAGCAGAGGGCTCACATTTAGCATTCATTAAGGACTTCTCCGTCCTTAAATCATTTGCTGCTCAGAAGAATAGTGAAGCAGAAGGTCTGAGGCTGAGTACCCAGATCACTCAAGAAGTGCTTATATATGACACTTAAAATAACCAGTGGAAGCATAGAGTGTGCTGTCTGAATTCCAAGTTGTGTGGTGGTTGTCTCATAATTATGTTTCAGAATCCCAACTGAAGCTCAGATTGTTTCCTTAATTCAACAATTTCATAATTAACCATATGTGATGTAGCAAAACATATGCAATTAAAAATCATAATGAGGGCTACAAATTTTGTTTAAAGTCGATAAAACTCCACCAAAGCAAACATTTCAGATTGTGTTTGATAAAATGTAAATGCCAAATCCTCAGTTGGTGTAAACTGGGGTAACTCCACTAACTTCAGTGAAGCGGTGCCAATTTACAGCAGCAATGGATCTGGCCCTAAATTTCTACAGCATTAAAAACTGTTTGGACAGGGGGCAGTAGATCCTGAAGATCTCTCAAGCTCAACAAAGGTTCATTCCTTGGATCATGGAGCTTCAAAGGGGACCAATTTTTATGATTCAAAAAACCCAATCTGCTGTGATTTACTCTGCGATTTTTAGATGTAGTTCTTACAATAGCCTTTTCATTCATTACACTGCAGTTTTCCATCCATTCGAAAAAAGAGACGTTCTGAATCATACCTAGCAAGCAGAACTTCAGGAAGAAAAGAGTTTAGCATCATAGTTCACCCTCACATTAGGAAAAAATGTCTGCCTCATTTATTCTTCCAAAAAGGGGTATAGTACAGTTGTTCCTTTTATTTTTGCAAGCAGCTTATGAGCAAATGAAATAAAGATGCTAGTCAGATATCAGGCCCTGTTTCAACAGCCCATCCTCATTTAGCAAAGCACGTAAACAGGTGCTTAAATGCTTTGCGGAACTGGGGCACTAAAGTGAAATTCGTCTGGCATACAGTTTCAAACTGGTATTTGCTGGACTCAGCTCTTGCTTGGCAGCATCTGTGATCCAGTCCCTCTTACCATTTTAAAAGTAGATTTGTGCAGAAACACTCACACTTGGCTTGGAAATATTTAATAAAGGTCCTATGGAGTGTGAGTTACAACGCAGTGGACAGGCATTCTGGAAAATAAATGAGAATAAGGTAGCATTGTAGATGACTCATATCTTTGAAATCTAGGTGGGTTTTTTTTAAGTTAACAGCATTACCGAGCAAGCCACAAATGAATAAATAGCATTCTGCAAAATGGGTTGACAGTCTTTTGATTGAGTAAACTCTCATTTTTCAATGGCTTTCAGTATTAAGTCCAGGACACTCTTCCAAAGTAGTCACAATGAAGACTTTGATGGCTAACTATTCATTTAAAAACAAAATTGGCAGTAAAGAGATCCAGTCCGTTTTAAGCTTTAACAGCATTTATCCTAATTTTGTTAAAGTGACTTTTTGCTGTAGCTTAATTAAATGATTGGTAAGTGAAAGATCATAGAGAAATTTGCAACTACTGAGATATGAAGAGACACTAAACAACCATTCCAGAAGCGTCAGAAATGTCATGTGTGTGGTAGAGAAAGGTGGGGGCAGGATTCCCAGGTTATATGTTTGGACATTTTTAAAACATTATCCAATCCTTGCATTTTTAATAGTACAAGTGGTTGGTGGAATTTGATTGTGCAGCAGCTATTTGGACAGAGATTCTGCACCTGTGTATAATAAGAAATGCACGTATTGATGCTTTATTGGCTGAAAGGGACTGAAGGTACGCTTGCTTGCTACAAAAGGCAATGCAGCAAATAATTGTGCTGTCACTTTATCCTTAATGTGAAATTGGCTTTTAGGATGCATTCTCAAGCAGAAGCTTTTAGTAGTGATTTCTTGCTGCATATTAGTAAAGGGACACAAATGTCATCATAGCAATGATTCATGACTGCTAGGAGCAATTCACATTTACTCATGGGGGCTAAATTTGGCACAACTCACAACAGTGCTCTCTGCCCAATATTCAGATTCCCAGCAGCTCTTTGAATCTTTGGGATTTCTCCATTTCACTATCCTTCAAATGTTCCCAGTCTTAATTTTGTTATCAATAACTTTGTTTGTTTGTAGATGTATTGAATATTACTAAATACAGATGGTATAAAATGCAGTATGTGTTTGTACATGTGTACAAAAGAGACATTTACAATGTGCATGGATTTCAAGACCTACTGTTATTAACTCAGCAGCAAAATACACACACGGTAAAGATGAAGAAAATCAGTTTTAGTTCGATCATATCCCTTCCCCCCCAAGATTTGCTTTGTCTCTTCCTTCTCTGCCTTTGATGCAAACCTGTAGGGTTTTTTAACATTTTTTGTCATTAGGAATACCTGGCTAGAATGATCACAACACAGTGTAATCTGAATCTGGTTGTGCTATTTTCAAGATGATTAATTTAGATCTCAAAGTGTTAACTTTGGTTGTTCAATTATGCTACACTTACAAAAACAGTTATGAAAGGACATCATAGCTACAGAATTTAAGCACATCAAAATTTGGAGATTCTCCTTTAAGACTGGCAAGGAATATTAACACTCAATAGAGCAGGAGCAGTCTGTACAGATAAAATTTTGTAAAGTTTCCATGTTAACCCCATGCTTTCAGTTACTCAGAACTTTCTAAAACTCTTACCTTTTGGACTCACATTTTCTAAACTTAGATTGTGCACAAAGCCAAAGCATTGGGGCAGCTTGAACCAAAGATGATTCAATTGTTGTTGTTTTGTTTTGAGAATGAGAAGAGTGGGGAAAAAATACTTCCCCACGATGTTCAGATTTTAAAAAATTCTTGCCTCTCTATTTTTGGGCTACCCAACTAGGGTGATGGCAGAAAGTTGAAATTTCTCATGGAACTATCCCTCATTGAGGAAAAAGTGCCTTTGAGTGAAAGTTGGTCTGACTGAATTACGGCCCTTGAAAATAGCATACTGCAAATGCACAGAACATTTCACACAGGACTTTTTGTTAAACTTGTACAGAGTACAGCTAGAGAAGGTTGTGGTGTACCTAAAGTTTGCAGGAGAGGGGCTTCCTACTGACAACCGCCTAAAATATGTTGATCCAGGGGATTCCAGTGGAGTCTAGCCAACAAACTAGCAATAGTGTATGAGAAATGCCACAATCTGGAACTATTTGGCTTGATGCTACCCTGCAGTAACAAATACTATACATACACTTATGCAGTTCTGAATACATCCAGTAGACAGCTGTGACACAGATGCATTGACCAGTGTGTTACAAATAACAATCTACATTTTTTTTCATAATTGCCCTTATACACTATTAAAGAAAAAATATTGTAAGATTTCAATATTGTGGCCCCCATAGATCCTTCCACAGACGATTGACCTTTCTAACCTCCCAATGCCAAGTTCATACCTCCCCTGTGGCAATTAGAATACTTGATTGCATGAAAAATTAATATTAGGCCAGTATTAGTGAGATGAGGGAAAATACTTGAATGAGGCCGCTTTGTTACTTTCCCCATTTTTTATGTTTGCTGTTATTTCTTCTCCCTGGATGTAAGACTGTTTTTATTGGCTCTGAAACTCCTCTGCTTGTCTGAAGCCCCCACAGCTCTAATCTGTCCAGGTCACTTTGCAGTTCAGTTCTGTCCTTCTGTTTGTTCACTACCAATCCAATTCAACATCATAAAGCTCATTGCAGTTCACTTAACAGCAAACTCCTGACAAAGAAAGGCATGAAGGAGCCAAAGCAGTTTACAGGGAAGTTCTTACGTTTTCATTTTAGTTTAGTGGTCCTAAAAGAGTCCTGGGCTGGGCTCTGATGAGCAGGAAGTTCCACCAGTGAGATAGGAGAAGCTTCATGGACTGTCTGAGACCCACTCATAAATTGCATGTGGTTAAATTATATATTAGAGGCCAGATGGTAGCCATAAATCTGGCACATCTACCATCTACTCTGGATAGGATTCTCCCTACCCAGAGGATTCTTGGTGTGGGTATAGAGACAATGATCATAATGGTTCCTACACCTGCCTTCCCAATCTCAGTGAAAGGGGCATGGCTGAGGCCCCAGTAATTCCTGACTATTGGAATAGCCCTTTAGGGTCATGTGCAACGGGGCTTAGTTTCGAGTAGCCATGATTCTGCTCTGACGTATCCTGGAGACCAGACTAGCCAGCCCCTAACTGGGCTTAGGATCAGCTGAGCTAAAAAGCCATTTGTGGACCATTCCTTCCAGTCTTGCACAGAACACACCACAGCTGCACCAGCAGATCTTGGCCTACATATTTTTTAATCATTTTTTTAGTCATTGATAGATAGGGAGATTCCTGAACTTAAAAAGAGGTTTAATCTGTGAAATCTTGACTTAACTAAAGCTTGTAAATGGTTTTCATCGCATGCTTTGAAACCCCAGTTATTTCCCCAAAACACTTAGGTGCTAAAAATAGAACTTACAATGCAAAGCGGGTTACAGCCTTTCCTGTAACTGTGCTATTGTGAAAACTATTATTTATTGATTGTATTACAATAGCACTAAGATGCTCCAGCTGCAATCAGGCGTCATTATGCTTGATGCTGTACAAACACATAGGAAGAGATAGTCCTTGTTTGTGTGAGAATGTGTAGGGCACTACTTGGTTCCTGGTGAATAATTCCAGCTGAGCTTTCCTCTGCTCTTGCATGGGTGATCTGGTGAACTCCTGTAATAATGGCTGCTTTACAGATGGAGGGGGAGAGAACACCTTTGAGGAGGAAAGGATCCCCACCCAGAGATTATTGTACTGTTGAGCTTCAAGTTGGGACTATTTTGTGTTTACTTTCTGGTTAGGTTAATTTATTTTATTTTAGTGATAGTCTTTAAGGAAAAGATCTTGCTGACTGACTTTTTCTCCCCCCCACCCCCGAGTTATTCTGCTTGTTTATATCTGATTCGATCCTAACTGCAACATCTGGATTTGAGTCTGTGTTTGTTTTTATATCAAAATCTTTCCTTAGTGCTTGACATTTATGTGCCTCGTATAAAACATACCTAGAAGATTCCTTGTTTTTCCCCTTCTGATAATCTGTGGTGTGCTGAAGTGGGTTGGTTGCTCAGATTCAGCCTTAACTTGAAGTTGTGTGCTAAAAGCCAAGTCTCAAAAAAGCAGCCCTTCCTAATTGTTGTAAGTGCAGTTATACTAGAAGCTTTCCTCATTTGTTGTGTTGTTCAATGCTACATAATTTTGTGATTCATTCATATATATATATATACTTTAAAAAAAACCCAATCGTTTTAGAAAATTTGCCCATTGCCTCTCAGCACTAAACTAACTGTGTGTGTGTACTGAGAGATAAGTGGTTCTAATGATAAAGAGACAAGCTACCCCTTATCTGAAGTATATACTCTCTTTCAATGCAATTCCCCCTTTTCAAATGCTTATAATCTCAAAAAGCTCTAAATATCAGTCATTAGACCTCTGATCTTCTCCACGGTTCCCTGTAGCTGTTTTGTAAATACACACAGTAGCAGATGGAAAATGCTGTCTTAAAGCCTGGGCTGTTCCATTATTTTGAAAGGCACTGTCTTGGAAGTACTCCAGGATGGCAAAATGTGGTTTGTCAAAGGTTCCGAAAAATCAGCAGAGTCCCAGATGGCATTGTCGTTTGTGTGTTACACATGACACTTTTTTTCCACAACAGAGGAAATAGGGTTAGAGAGAGGGCCCAGATTAGTGGTAAAGAGCCATTTTCTCCTTTGATTTACCACAGCGAAAATCAAGAGTAACTCCATGGCGTTATTTTGATTTTTACATCATGTGATGGGGCAAGGCCAGATGGCTATGGAAGAGTAGTGGGAAATAGATATATTAGCTCCAGGCTAAACAAATCCCTGGTAACAGGATAAGTGAAATGGCAGCTGCTCCAGGTCAATTAAGACACCTGGGGTCAATTAAGAACTTTCCAGAAGGCAGGGAGAAGGCTAGGTTGATTGGGACACCTGAAGCCAATCAGGGGCTGGCTGAAACTAGTTAAAAGCCTCCCAGTCAGTCAGGTGGGTGTGCATGTCAGGAGCTGTGGGAGGAAGTTGTGCTGTTGGAGAAACTGAGTAGTACACACCATATCAGGCACAAGGAAGGAGGCCCTGAGATAAGGGTGAAGTGGAGCTTGAGGAAGTGAGGGCTGCTATGGGGGAAGTAGCCCAAGGAATTGTACATGTCATGGTTTCTAAAAGGTCAGCTACCATAGCTGATACTATTAGGGCCCTGGGCTGGAGCCTGGAGTAGAGGGTGGGCTTGGGCTCCCCCCCCCCACACCTTTGCCACCTGTTTAATCACTGAGACTGGGAGACAACAGAGACTGTGCAAGGAAGGATAACTTCTCCTCACCTCCCTCACTGGCTTATGATGAAAATGGCTCAGTAGACTGTGACCCTTGTCTCTTGAGAAAGAAGGGTTACGTGGAGGGTCACAGTGAGCCTCTAAGACTAGCGAAATCTGCCAGGAAACACGGGACCCACGGAGGCAAGGACAGAGCATTGTCACAATCAATATTATTAAGAAAGAAGCTGGCCCAATTCCTTTTATTCCCAAGTAATAATGGATATTTCATTCAGTCAGCGAAAGTCATTACAGAATCTCATGGTACCGTCAGGTTTAGGCACTAGAACAATTGGACTGTGTTGCGCAGGGGAACAGCTTCCGGGTACTGGGTTGCATAGTCCAGTACAACAAGCACATGTTGGTTGCCCCGAGCAGTCTTCTCTAGGGGCCCTACCAGATCCATGGCTATCCGTTCAAAAGGAATCTCTATTATTGGAAGAGGTATCAAAGGAGCCAAGAAGTGCGGGTGAGGGCTATGTAACTGACACTCCAGACAAGAGGTGCAGTATCGCCAGACATCTTCATGTACTCCTGGCCAGAAGAACCTCCACAGGATCTGTGCCTGGGTTTTCTCCACCCCTATGTGTCCTCCAAACAGGTGACTGTGGGTGAGATTCAATATGGCTTTTTGATGTTTTCATGGCACCAGAAGTTGTTGTATCTCTTGCTCCTGCATTTGTACCCACGCGGTACAGGAGATCTTTCTTCACTTCCCCCCAAAATTACTCCATTTCTCTAACTTCCTTTCTAATGATGCTTCTTGCCTTTAGTCAAAGAGAAAAGATGAGCAGGCCAGGTGCTGCCTTGACATTCTGTACCCATAATGTAAGCCTCAATTCTGCTTTTACTGAGGTCAGGGAGAGCAGGATCAGGGCCTCAACTGGCATGGGAGGCGGTACCCCGTCAGAATTGGCTCAGCCTTCTCACCACAACCAAATATAAAGCCATAATATCTCTGTTACAACTAGCCTCATCATCACTTCCAAACTTGGCTCTTTCATTACTGCAGCATCTCTAGTCCCAAAGCCAATGTTTTTAGGCCAGCCAGAACCTAACTTTATATATTTGCTGTTCCCCTCAGGAAAAGTGCTCGGAATTAGAGTTTTTGGACACCCAATTTGAGACCCCAAGGGCCTGCTTTTCAGAAGTAATGTGCGTCCTTAGTTCCAGTTAAAGTCAACAGAAGCTATAAGTGCCCAGGAGCTATAAAAATCAGGCCAAAAGTATCTCAAGCTGGGCTTCAGAGGCTATTTTTGACCATTTTGACCTATATTTAAGGCTACTTTGGCTTTAGAAGCCACATTTGATTCCTACAGAGACACTACACTAGAAGCACATGCTAAATTTCTGGAAGCTGAGTTTAGTTCCCAGTGAGAATATTCTTTTTTTAGAAAAAGTCCTAGAGGGAAAGTTCAAAGACTTTCTGTATCTAATCTATGTATGTTATTGCACGGTCTCCTATCACCTGGGCATCTTTTGCTGGTGTCTTGGTGAAGGGCAATGCTCTCACTGGCAGAAAAATAGACTTTGGCAAATGTACATGAAAGTTGTAACTGGAGGAGCATCAGAGAGGATGGAAGAATAAATAGCTACATATTAACATGCAGACAATACTCAGAGCTATTTTGAATTTGACATTTGACTCTTTTCTTGAAATAATTAAATCTATCGTCGTTATTCCTATTAGGTGGTGAGCCAATGGGTAGCCTCAAATGTTTAATTCCCAGGAAATGTTGAACTTCAATAATTGTATTCAACAACCCTGGGACAATGAAAGAGTAATCACCAAAGTCTGAAAGAACAAGAGTTATTTCTAGGGTCATTGAGCTCACATATTACCTGACCCTAGGCAAAGTAACCCAGGCTCATCACAGGAGATTAATTTCATTAAAATAGGATTTCTCCAACCTTCAATTTGATGAGGCTGTATTATTCCAAGCCAAGATGTATGATGTATTAAGTGGGGTTGGGTGTGAGAGGGGAAGTCTCATATATCATTTTCATGAAACCTGACCATTTTTTATCAGCTCAAGCTCATAACTGAAACCAAATGCTAGTGACAAATTGGAAAGTTTTGTGAGAAAACTGTGACCAAGAACTACCATTGAATTAGTTTGTTCCAGATCTTTGTGGAGATCTTTTCCTTATTTAGGTGCCAATCCTGCAAACACTTATGCATGTGCTTAACTTTAAGTGTATGAGACAGTACTCCCATTGACTTCAGTAGGACCACTCATGTACTTTAAGGTAAGCCCGTGCAAAGTGTTTGCAGAATTCAGGCCTTAATTTTGATTTTTCTTTTTTTCTATTTTTAACCGCTTCTGTTGCCTGCATTAACTCAAGTTTTTATCTTATAATATGTAAGCTGAAACCTTCTGAGGTCAGTTTGCAATGATCTTTATCTTGTGTGCTTGGACTTCACAATGAAATAAGAGTGTAAGCCATTTCAATCAGTCTTCATCTCCCTTCCCCACCTTCTGTTTTGCTTGGCCCCAGTCTTCCCTTTCCATGTAAAAAAATGAATGGGGTGAGTGGCAGAAGAAGAAAAGTGTGGTTTGTTAAGAGCTGTTTTAGCATTACATTTTCCTGTTGTGTTGTGGAACATTCAATGCTGCACAAGGGGTTATGATGGGGCCAGCAAGCTATGCATCAGCTTAAGATCAGCTGGTCTAAAAGCAGTAGAAACCCCCCAGGTGTTACGCTGCTTGTTGGGTAGTTTCCTTTCCTTTAAGCAACTTCAGTCTTCTCCAGGCTTCCTACACCAGCAGCATGTTTGGCCTCCGTTAGCCAGAGATGGAAAAAGTCACTTTTGGTAACTGCTATTGGCTGTTCATGGTTGTGAACACTAGAGTCGAGAATGACCCCAAAGCCCTTTTAGCACCAGCATCATTGTCTAAAATTTTCCCAACATTCTATGGGATTTACACATTTGTTTCGGGCTGGGCTTACGTATGGTGCTTAAAGTTAAGCATGTATTTTGCTGAACTGGAACCCAGATCCCTTAGAGGGGACAGTCTGTACAGTCTCAGGGACCCCTCTCCACAGAGCTATGGCATCTACCCTTTTGTGCCCAGCAGAGCCTAGATATAGACTCAGCTGGAAGTGCAGGGGCAAAACCTTCTATGCAATAGGCTCTGGCACACTCTTCCCAAAGGAAAACGGAAGAGTCCTATTTTCATCATCCTCAGTTTCCCTTATAAGGCCTACCTCCTGGCCTAGCACTACCCAAAGAACTAGGGCAGAAGGAAATCCTACTGCATGCAAACTATAGGCAGCACCACAAATAAACCAAGAGTAGGGTGTCGAATTTGCCTGCCCTTTTGCACATCTCTTTCTTGTAATACTTGCCCAGCACCTAGATAATACTATGCTAGGCACATTAGAGATGAAGATAGACTCGAGCTGCTACAATTAAATAAAATTAAACTGAGGAAACAATCTTTTAAAATACAAATATAAAACAATAGAATAAAAATATGTGCACTCCTAGCAAACTTCAGTCATTTCAAAAAACACAAAATGGGCTCAAGCCTGTGAGGAGCTGAGCTTCTCCCAGAAGATACTGGGTCTCAACTGCCATTGGAGTCAATCATTTACAGGAAGGATGCTCAACATCTCACAAGATGGGATTCCTCCTGTGCAAACACAAGTCAGGAGGTAGGCTGTTTCTTTGTTTGTTTTGGGGGTGTTGGGTATTTCTGGGGGTTTGTTTTGTACCTTGCGTTATTTCATTGTTTCCTATTTGTGTGTATGGTTGTCTTTTTTTTTATTTATATGAATACTGTCCTTCCCATGCCACTGCTTTTGGATTATCTCTTTGACATAAGTGTTCTGCTCTTCAAAGGTCAGAGGGGGTCGTCTGTAGGGCAATTAGCTTCTTGTAACTCTAGTGGCCTCCCTCAAGCTTTTCCTTAAATCTCACATCCCCACCATCCTTCCATTTCCAATGAAGACTAGTTCTGTCTGCTCTGATCCTCCTATCCGATCTCTGATAGTTTGCATTTTCTCTGCCTTAATTTGCTTATTATAAGATCCTCTGGGCATAGACCTTTTCCTTATTCTGTGTTTGTAAAGTGTCAAGGACTCTGCTCTTAGACCATGAAGATAAATCGAAGGGAAAAAAGTTTCCACCAGCTATGGTTATGATGCTTCACATGGGTGAAACAGTTCAGTTCCAGGTTAGTTACAGCCACTAAGCCATTCCTTTAGCATGATATATTTTGTGTTTGCTTTTTTGTGGCACAATTGACTGCAACTACTGCAGTGACTTTTTGTCACTGGATTACTTTATTGAGATGCTTAATCCACAAGAGACTTTGCGCAAATGATATGCGGGTATATCTTGGCAGTAATAATGTTGTATTGATGTTTTACTACAGTGTTAACCCTGAGCTTGATGAGATATTACAAACAGCATTTATCTTGTATTGTATTGCTGATATGCATTCTCTTGCTTGGAGCTATCTTAACAAAATGGTGGCTGATACTGGATAGAAAGCATTGTACTTCTTGTGCCTACAATATTTATAAAAAGAAAAGGAGTACTTGTGGCACCTTAGAGACTAACAAATTTATTAGAGCATAAGCTTTCGTGAGCTACAGCTCACTTCGATGAAGTGAGCTGTAGCTCACGAAAGCTTATGCTCTAATAAATTTGTTAGTCTCTAAGGTGCCACAAGTACTCCTTTTCTTTTTGTGAATACAGACTAACACGGCTGCTACTCTGAAACCTACAATATTTATGTTGCTCTCATTTTCCATTTTTGTAATTTCTTCACTATTTCAGCTTTGTTGCTTCCCTTCCCACAGAATGGAGGATCGAGATACAGGATGTGACATGCCCTTGTATTACTGAGACATTTCTTGCTGTATGGTTAGGATTTTCATCTCTTATCCTTGGAGCTGCATCTATTGAAATGCACTGATCTTCAATGCTCCAGTTTTTATAACCTTTTCCTTCATGCTGTCTAACACAATGAAACAATAATAAAATCAACATTTCTTCTAAAGAACAACTTTATATATTTTATGTTTGAATTTCATATAATTTCCCAAATAATGTATATTTCAAGCAACCACTCCCATGTTGTGTATATTGGGTCCACTTTATTTTTTGAACTGGCCAATAAAAATAAGCCTCAATTATTTGAATGCCAGTGGAGAAGAGAGAGGATTGAATACGTTTGGATAATTGTGATTTTAGATGATCCGTGAAATTTTCAATGTGCTGAATAGATGTTTGTGTTTGTGACCCTATTTTGTATAATAGGAAGTTTTGGATAACTGAGCTTCAGACAATTAAGGTGGAACTGTATATTCAGAGATTATGAAAATTGAGATAGAACTGCTATATCAGATGGGCAATTACAATGCTCAAAACAATGCCTAGCATAGAGCACTGTATTGCAGTAATATAAATATTACGATGGTATGCAGCAAAGTTACTGAAGGGCAAATGCAATAATATCTTACGTTTTATATGTTGTGTCTTTCATGGTAAAGGGTTTCACAAATTACATAAACAGTGGTGACCACTGAAATGTAGCCACCTCTGGGAGGGTGGGCAGCATCAATCATCTTGCTATATCTAATATAACAATAACAAGGAGGGAACTCTCTCTCTCTCTCTCTCTCTCTCACACACACACACACACACACACACACACACACACACACACACACACACACACACACCACCTCTATTGTTATGACCATTATCTGGCACCTTTAATGGCCACCTCATATAGATGGGACTATTACTAAAGTCTTGTCTAAAGGACCCCAACACAGTATGCCATTTAACTATATTGGAGATGATCTATAGAGCTTTCCTGGTGTCAGAACCTTCCTGCAAGAGGTTCCTCTTGAGATGGTTCTCCAATTATTTATAAGTACGTTAAGGTGGTTCTTTGATACCTTATCATTTTAAATCTGAGTATGGATCGTGATTTTTGTTCAAAAACGTATAGGTTTTGACCATTGACTGAATTCAAAGTAGCAGCGGAAGGACTTAGAGAGAACCATTCTAGCAATACAGCCAGTGTAGAATGCACTGTCATAGTTCTGTATGAGAGCTCTTCAATTGCAAGCTTCCTTGCACACAACAAAGAAAACATGGTTGTGTGTTTGTATTTGTGAAGATAAAAATGTTATGTAAATCCATATGCAAAATAGGAGCAACCCTTCAGTTCCTGAAAATTGCCAAAGCAGCTCCTGTTCATTCAAAATTTGGGTATCCCATTCAAGCTTCTGTAACAACCTACTATTCTCTTGGAAGAAAAGTAGCCATGGAGGTGAATTTAAGCTGAATAGGGTTTCATGGACTGCAGATATTCTAAAATCATCTAGAAAGGTGGTCTGCCACGCATCACATCCCCTGGAAAGAAAGATCCCAGGATGACCAGTCAGCCCATGTGAATGCCCATAAGTACTATGATTACTGAGAAATCATAGAAATCAGAGACATGTAGGGCATCTGTCCGTCCATGGGTGAGAATACTATTACTGCTCTTTTATTTGATCAAATATTTAAATATCTGTAAACTGTTTATAATTATTTATTTAGCTGCACTTTAGTCACCAGTTTTCATGACACTTGACAGAAGCAGATATTGTCCCACCCCCAAAATGCGTGCAATCTAAATGAGACAAACACGGAAAATGGTGACGATGAGCAAGGAAGAAGGAGGGATGAAGGAAACAACAAATAGGATGTGAAACAAATATTAGTGGTAGAAGTTTCCAAGAAAATAAGTTTCAGAGTAGCAGCCGTGTTAGTCTGTATTCGCAAAAAGAAAAGGAGTACTTGTGGCACCTTAGAGACTAACAAATTTATTAGAGCATAAGCTTTCGTGAGCTACAGCTCACTTCATCGGATGCATTTGGAGTGAGCTGTAGCTCACAAAAGCTTATGCTCTAATAAATTTGTTAGTCTCTAAGGTGCCACAAGTACTCCTTTTCTTTTCAAGAAAATAAGGAAGGACTTGTCAGGACTCTAGTATCGAACACACACCTGCTAGGTCCTTAAACTGGCAGCCTTAGCTGCTGTGCCATCAACCACTGCTCCTGGCCATCAGCCGTAGTGCTAAAGGCCCACAGCCCCAGGCCCCAGATTGGCTGGACAGACTGCATGCTTGGTGGGTACCTGTGAAGACCCCACCAGGAAGAAGAAGCTGTCTGAGAAATAGACCATTGCTGCTGTTTTCTCCCTATGCTGCCTTGCGGCCTCACTTGACCTCGCCGCCCTAAACTGCTGACCCAGTCCCTTGGATGAATCTTCCAGCTACTGACCCCTGCGAGAACTCTGACCGTTGTCCTGGACTGCCTCATACTGATCGACCTCCTGGCTACTTGACCCCCACACACACTTGACTGTTGCTCTAGATTGGTGCTTGGCCACCAGGCATTACGTGGCTAGAGAGGAGAAGCAAATGGCACTAGAGGAGAGATCAGATGGGCAAACCTGACTAGAAAAGGCAAGGAGAAAGAATGCTTTGCAATCATGGAGAGACCTGATCCAGTGCCCTGCGAACTCAATGGAAAGACTCCCAAAAAATGGCTTTTAGATTGGGCCAAGGGAGAGGGAGAAATGGGGCCCCATGAAATAGATACAAAAATGCAATTCGTGAGGAAGACACAGGGCCTCATCTAAAGCCCTTTTGAAGTCTATGGGGTAGACCTTCCATTGACTTCAGTAGGTGATGGATCAGGCCCAAAGGGAATAGAAGAGGAACTGGCCAACCAACAAGGTAGAAAACAGAAGTCAAGACAAGAAGTTTAAACTCAGTATGGAAAGAACTTCAATATAGTGCAGCATGTGAGTACCAAATTACAGCATAAATGTATGTAGAACCCTGCAGCACAATGAGAGGACAATATACTCTCCTCTCCATACTTGTGTATGTACAGTACATTAAAGAAGACAAACCTCACTGAGGTTTTTTTTTAAAACGCTTTTGAAGATTACCAATAAATAGGTGAAATTACATGGATTTTCCCTTCTATAAATTAACACTTATGAGCTTTTAGGCTAAGATCAAGCATAGTTTAATATCAGATGTGATGTGCCTCCTATAGCCTAACAACTTGCAGGCAGATGAACTTGAGGGACTGGAAGTCAGGTCAGGAGCAGGTCCTCCATCCTTATCTCATCGGGTTCATATATAGTGAATCAGTTAGAATAAATGAAAAGATGCTTCCAAGCTGGGATCTTATTTGCCAGTGTTCAGACTGGAAGGCAATTTTCTAGGTAAGCTCTGGCAGATAAAGCTTGGAGAAATGTATTTTAACTGAAGGTAGAAACCTTGAAAGGCTGTCGAAATTTTTACCAGATTGCTAGAATTATTCATTCTCTCTTAAGCTGTGGATGATCCTAACGTTTCGAAGTTGAAGTCATCCTCTTCTTCTGCCACAGTGCAAAAGCATATGCCAAACAGTGACCCTCATCCTGAGGCAACAGCTATAGCGTTGTCCACTTTTAAATGGCAGCACAGAATAAGTTTAAATCCTTTTTGATCCCATCTCCACCATCTCCCAGTAAGGACCAGTAGATCTGCACTTGTTACACTTTGCTAGGTAAAGAGTTGGGTGTTTTTCCTGCATAGACCGCTCCAAGGCAGTTTCTCAATCAATTTCAAAGCAATTGTCTTTAACTCTTCCTGCAAAAGGAGCAAGATCCATTACATGTGTTTGTCTTTCCGCATGTTGTCCATCCAGCTTTTGTAGTTGCATTACAATTTTGTCAGGTCTCTTCTTAATAAAGATCAAACTGAGAAAACAGACAATTACTCGTAATACTTAGAGATACTTAGATAGGAGGAAAGGTTGTGTATGTTTCCCTTTTTATGTGGTGAACATAAAAAGGATGATTAGCTCTAAATTATATATTAATGTAATCTCTCTGATCCATTTTGGAGGGGCAGTTGTCTCAAATAGTGGAAAAACTGGCTCTGATTTCAAATTTAAACCCCATGTTACAGACACTGTTCACTTCTGGGGTTTTGAAGGAAAAATAATATAGATAATTAAAATACCTGACTTTGAAAAGTGGCTATTCTGCTTGTGCTTTGTTGTTAGTTTGTTTTTTTGTTTGTTTGTTTGTTTTCTTTTTTTTGCAACTATTCATAAAGATTTTGGCTACAGAGTGTATGTACACAACAGATGGAAATGGATCACATTGACTTTGTTAATGTATCTCATATACTTTGTTGACTCTGGGAATGCCCCTAGGATCATCACAATTTAGAATACCTCAGTACATTATAACTGAGTGGGAAATTGTAGTGGACGAGGATCTGACTCTTTATATAACACTATACCACTATCTTTTAGCAGTTTGAAGGAGATAAGCGATGTCTCCCTAATGGCAATAAGAGCAAAGCTTTTAACTTGTGTACTAGCTGGCTGTTTGAATTTCAAAATTACCTGGCCCTGACTGAGGTTATTTAGAAGTTACAAAAGAATTGGAATATTTATCTACAACATGGTGTCTTCATATTGCTCTCCAAGTGATAAGATAAAGGTGAAGTAATACAAATATGACCAGCTAGACCCTGAGCTGGTGTAAAGGGACATTCAGTGAAACATTGAAGTAAATGGAGCTGTGGCCATTTACACCAGACAAGGATCTGGCCTGAAATTGGTATCTGTGAGTGCAGTTGTGAATGATTACACTCCATCAGCAGCAAGGACTGGGCAGCAACAAGATACCAGACCCTAGACTCTTAAAGGAGTAGGAAAGTGCACCCCTACCCCTACCTTAAGGATTCCTGCCCTGTGTCATCAGGATTCTATTTGCAGAAGAGATGCTCCCAGCATCTCTGCTAATCCTTGTTCCTTTGTCTTGCCAGCCCAAGGCCGGATCTGGCTCATTAGGTTAATATTTTAATGTATAGCATTGCTTCCATCTTAAAGACAAATGATCGTTTTGTGACTACACAGAAAACAAACTCAAAAGAGGTTCTAAAATTTTCAGTTTGGGAAATAGGATGCTAGCATTTAATGGAAATGTTCTGTACCATCAGATCAACAACCATATCATGTTTGTATTAAGTTAGGGCTAAAAGGTGACAGACTACATGTGCAGGGCAGAAAGAAACACCATCCTCCCTTACATCTCAACTCAGTCAACATGGTCTAGGTACATAGGCATGAACAGGGCTGTACTTCCTCCTTGGAGCAAGTGAGGAAAGAAAGGTAGGGAACAGGCGCAGACTTGGCTCCGCTCCCCTCTTCACTGGCCAGAATGGTTGAGCCAGTGTAGGGCTGTAATAATTATCTGCTGGTGTAAGCCAACAGTCAATTAGTACCCTAGGAGCAAGGAGGAAGCAGGGACAGAAGTGTTACCAGTAGGTAAGTCACACTGCCTCCTGTAGTGGTGCAGCCGTTGCTCATGGCTGTGCCTAGAGCTACATTCTGGCCTTTAGATAGAATCATCCTGCCCAATTTTACATTGTTCTTTGACATTTCTAATGGAGACCAAATTTTTAATAAGCTAACAAGAAATACGATTAAAAAATAAAATACGGATTTTTCTCAGCATGAATTATTTTTGTGGAGCCCTTAAGTCTATGGTGTCCATTCTGTCATTTGCATCATTAACAAAATGCCATTACAAATTCAAAAGGATTTGCAAATGAAAATTGTTATTTTGTTAAGCCTGAGTTCTGGCAGTAACGACTGTATAAGTGAGGCAAAAAAATTTTTTTTTCCCAAAAAGTGCTAAATACCAGTTTGGAAGGCCTGCTGGAAAGCACTATGCAAGCACACTAATAAAGCGTAAATGCAATATTCATTTAGCATCTGCCCTTTAGAGCATTTTAAAAATACTAATGATATATCATTATACTTTAAAACAAAAAAAAGCAAAAAGCTCTTTGGGGAACTGATGTAGGGGCATTACATACTGCTCAATGATGGCAAAGAGATGAATTATAGAGCTGTCAGATACTCAGAATTGAAATGACAACCCTTTAAACTTAAAATGCTTATCAAAGTGCATCAGTTTTAGCTTCAGGAGGATAGATTCTATGTCCCCTGTTTCTGGGGAGCTGTTTAAATGAAGGTACTGAGATTCAATAGTGAGGTACATAAAATATAAACTTTATGGAGCATGTCTGCACTCTGGGTGAAATTCACTTCTGTGCCAACAGACAGAATCAGACTTAAACTCTACTTTGGGATTTAAGTATTGCATAAGTGGCACTTATCCAATGCAAAAGCCTATTATTGCTGACCCTTTGCAAAGGAGTGAATTTCACTCTGTATTAGCATTCACATAGCACTGGCTAAACTTTTTAAGTTCTGTCCCTGCATGCGCTGAGCTTCATGTAAATCTGGAATGAATTCTCAGGGGTCATTTCTCCTTTGGTATACCAAAGTTTTGACCAGAAATGTGGGGCATATTCCTCAGGACCTTACCGAGGAAAGTCAAAGATGGGATATCCATAGGCTCTGGCTTTGTACATCTATTAAAAGATACAGGGGGAAATTATGAATAAAGTCCAAGTTGTATTAATTAGAGAAATGGAAATCATTGCCCTCCTTGCATGCCGAATGATATCCCAAACACTTTGATATCAAATGACATAAAACTCTGTTGCGAATAGCATTAATTAGAAAACAAATTTTAATGAGAAGTGAAAGGACTGCAACTTGGACAAAAGCAGAATGGTTTGCTTCTTTTTTCACTCAGGCAGCTGGGCTCTGAGAGGATGCACCACAATGCTGACAGGATTTGGTGGCTTATGGAAATGTTATGTTGACTACACAGAGGAAGTGATCTTTTCATTGTTTATAGCTGAAGTGTAAACTTAGTGGATGGCCCAAATAAGATTTAATTGTCAAATTTCTGGACACTAAGTATTCCTTCGACTACATGCCCATGTTGGGACATAAAGGAAAACAATATACATGTAGCCTTTCTTATATCCCTGTTGGGGCTACCTGGGCCTGTGTGTCGAGGAATAAGTGTAGTTGCTAACCCCTCAAGAGCTGGGAAAGGGATAGAGGCTTGGCTCTGCTCCCACAATGTGCTGGCCAGCCCAGCTGGGCTGACTCAAACAGAGATTAGAGGAACTTGCTGCTTGTATGGACCAAAAGCAAATTACTCTCATTGCTCTCTGCCTGGAGCAAAGGTGGAGCGGGGGAATGTGCCTTTCTGAGCAAAGCCACAATCTAGCCTTAAATAGTATAATTGTTCATAAGTATCTTATGCCCCTCCCCCAACCTCCTTGCTTCTTTTTTTTGGAGTTAAGCCAGAACCTTGAATCTGAGCTCCTTCAAATTTGAAGAGGATTCAATTAGAATCCACAAAACTGAACCATAAGATTTTTGTTTCTGAGTTAGATCCAATCTAAAAGGATTGATGGAAATGGGAAGAAAATCATTTCCTGGCACAGATGTGGCCAACATTTTGTAGGAACGGTCATTTTCACTGTATTTCAGCCAAAATTTGCACATACAAAAACCAAACTGCCAGTTGCCCAAGGTTTCCACTGTTCAACATGCTGAAATCTCACAAGAGTAGCTTGTGAGATATGGAAGCTGTTCAGTCTGAACCCATACATTTCTTTTAGAATGGATTAGCCTTGCATCCTGAACTTTAGCCTAACCCTAAAATAGACATGGTTCCTAACTTTGGGCCTATTCTCCTCTGGTTTACAACAATATAAATGAGGAGTGACTCTGCTGAAGTCAGCAAAGCTATGAAGGTGTAAAACTGGCCCGAGAGGAAACTCAGACCTGCAGTGTCCCCGGCCCATCTCTGGTTTATTAGTCTGTTATTTATAAAGTGAGTGGTGTTGCTACTGGGAAACTTTTCCAGTGAAAACACATTGCAGTTGTCCAAGGGATAGTTGGTCCTGCAATGTCATGCATTTTGGCTATTTGACGGCTGTCTGATGACTCAAATCACAAGTACAAATGAGTTCTCTGATCTCATCAGAGTCTTTTCTCTTCTCCCTCATGCTTGTGATGTCACAAAACCACCACTTCTATCCAGCAGAAACGCAGGCCTGAAATAGAAAGGGTGTTTTAGATTTAGTTCTCTGAGTCTGCCTGCGCCAGGCTGGATTATAGCCAGAGCTGTTAAGTCTCTCAGTAACGTGAACATTGAACTCACTCAACAAATTAAAGATAAAATTTCCAGCAGGAATTCATTAAAAAAAAAACACACCCTACATCAAAATATGAATTAAATTGACAAAAAGCTTTGAATACTTGGTTCTAGATAGAAAGTAAACCCACTCCCTGAGAATCCTACATACCTATGGGCACAACACTGTGGTTTCTTTCTTCCCTTTACATCGGAACGTTAATGTTGTTGTTTTTCGCCCCTGGTATCAACAGAGCTTAGCATGAGAGGAGAGTGGGGTACTGGGATTTATTCTGAACAGAAGTTCAAGAAAACTGTTTTTTTGGGGTTTTTTTGGTTTCCCCCCCCCTCCCTCACCAAACTTTTGAAAGCCTACTAGGGACCCCTAGTGCTCCTAGTATGCAGAATCATGTACTTGAATGTTAAGTTTGCAGAAGCCTGTTCCAAGATGTGTTTAATATTCTTTTAATATTAGCAACAAACTTTGTTTGATTTTTCTCTCTCTTTTGAGAATTAGAGGTGGACATATTTGTGGGGAACTCTGAGCACTGCTAAACTCTTGGGTAAAGTATATTTTTGAAGTGCTAAAAGAATAGCACATGAATGAAAGGTGGTGGTTAGGGGTGAAAAGAGGCATCTCTAGATGCAAAATCTTCGTGCCACCAGCACTAACAGAGTAGGATTGCTCTCTCACCCCTGTACATGTGATAGGAACAGCATATATTGTCATACAGCAACAAAATCCACAGGAGAAGAAATGATTGAGTGCCGTGGAGTTTAGTTTTGTTTTTCTTAATAATATCTAAAAGGGATTTAAGTAAATGATCATCTAAGAAAGAAAAGTTAACAAAATTACTGCAAGATGGCATGGTAATCACTTAGCAGAAGGAAAAGCAGATGGCCATCATCAGTTCCTGGTCCGTTTGAACATCTCTCTTTTAAAAGATTAGTCTCTTTCCTATGTAGACATCAGTGAAAGATTTCTAGGGATTAAGACCTTTGCGACCACTGACGCTATAGTGGCTCCCAACACACTCTCACATAGCTACCTTTCTCCTCGGCAGGAAAAAATCCCCTTTTTGCCCTTTGGTGATTTGGAAAAATGGGTCTAGGCCAAGAAGTGAGCACAGGAGCTGGAGCTGAGCTGTGCTAAGCATTATGCTCCCTGCCAAGAACTGCAGAAAAACTAGAGCGAATTCAGCATACGCTTAATGTAGCCTAAAGAGGCATTAGCTCCTCTGTGCACTCTGGGATCTCTCTGCTTCCCTTCCCAACCCAGGTCACATTGCTAAGGTGTGGGCTGCTGGCAGTGCAGGGGCGGTAGCTTTAAGGAAGGTTGTCAGGTGAGTTATTCCACACTGCTGGGCCCGGATCCAGGGGAAGACATCCTACAGCTTTTGTTGGTGCTTTCCCTGCTTCCTCTGTGCCCCTACTGGTGTAGTTGAGCAGGCCTGGGAGCAACAGAGGATGCCCAGACTCCACTTCAAGGCAACTGTGGAGTTCTTGTTCTTGTTCCATGCATATAGGCCTAAATTCTGAAAATAGTCCAGTTTCAAAACTACCCCAGTTTTGAAGCAGTTTTTCTCCATAGTCAAATACAGTTACAAAGGGAAATCCTGTAACTGGGTTAATCAAGGTAGGCAACTGCATCAAATTTATGTAACATTTGGGCTATAATAGCATTACAAATGTGATCAGAATAAACTGCCCCTTATCTTTCACATTCCTGTCACCAAACTGAAGTCAATCAGAATAATTTGCACTTTATAAGTGGCTTTCTACATAATGAAAGTCAATTAAGGTGATTAAACCGGAGCTGTTAACTGCAGGTTTTCTTCGCTGATGCTGTGCTCTATGTGCGTTCTATACAGTTTTCAAGTTCATGAAAGTGCGTGGAGAGGAAAGGATTTTTTTTTTTTTTTTTTAGGCAGGTAAATTGCCTCTAATTAGCAACACTGTAGTCAAAACATAATGAGTGGATAATAAATTTATATTTGCATAATGGAAATGCTACCAAAATGTACTTCAGATAAACTGAGTTAGATTATAATTAGAGCTGTGTGCTGGGAAACAATCTTTTTAATTGACAATGCAGAGTTGATGCCAATGATAAGGGGATTGGCAGCTGCAAGATAAATCCAGGGTGCAGGTCACCACTATGGGAACAGGACAGTACAACAATTCAGGGCGCACTTCAGAGGACTGTACAATGGGGTATGGAGTAGAGCTATGCAAATAATGGATTTTTCAGTTTGCTGGCAATGCTGAAAAATAGGGAAAGAAATAATAATTTGGGGTTAAATCAAAATTAAATTTTTCAAAATTTTTGGCAAACCAAAAAGTTTTTTGTTTTCTTTTTAAACAAAGTTGCTTTGGATCAAACAAAACATTTGGTTTTGACAAAAATGAAACATTTTGTATTGATTTTGACCAGTTTACAATGTTTTTGGTTGATTGCATTGTAAATAAAATTGAAGGAAATTTTGAAACAAAAAGTTGTTTCAAACTGAAAAATCTAAATGTTTAATTTGACAATGTCAAAGCAAAATATTTTGCTGTTTTGGGATTTTTTGATGGGGAGCATCTGAAACAGTTTGGTGGAACATACACAAATTGACAAAACATTTCAGTGTTACTGAGTCTGCATTTGTTGCTGAAAAAAAGTTTTGGATGAAAAATTTCACCCAACTCTAGTACCTGAGCGCTTGTCCTACATTTCCTCCACAGCATGACAAGAACCATAAGGCCAGATGATCACCTTTGATTTATAAGCACTCACACTTCTCTTAACATTTGTACTGCTGAGCACAGCAATACGAAATGAAATATAGTTTAAAATAATGTCTGTGCTGAGTCCCTGGCTATTGACATTGCTGCATAACTTGTTATCTTTATTTGTCATGTGGTAGTCAAAGGCTGCAATCTGGATCGGGGGCCCACTGTACTGCGCACTGTATAAACATACAAGAAGTCATGGCCCCTGCCCCAGACAGCTTCTAGTCTAATTTAAAACCCATTGTGGCTAGAATTTAGTGAATTCTAGGCAACCTCTGGTAATAAAGGTGGAACAAAAAGTTGTACTGAAAAGACACTGGTCTTTATTGCCTGGTGCCAGTTCCTTGACATGGAGCTCACCTGGGTCAGGTTTACCAAAGGCTAATACCCAGTACTAACTGACTCCACTGGCTACTGTTCCATCTCCTCTTTATAAAAAAATAAAATGAAAATAAAACACAATTGCATCCAAACCCAACCAGCACAAACTAACCTGTCCGTAAATGCTACCTCTTTAACTCAATGGTTTTTTCATCACACAGCTACTTGCCCTTAAAATGGTTCCTTCTGCAGAGTGATCAAGATGAATCCTCCCCCGATGCCTGTGACCGAATGGGACATTGTGTTAGTGCTGTCAGCACAGGAGCACTGTCAGAAGCATTTTGTAAGCTCACAAGAAAGAGCTACTGTCTCCCTTCGTTTCGTTTAGACATGTCCCAGAGCTTCTATAGGAGTGGTCCCCAGAGTAGGTATGACATATGACCTGGTTGTGGATGGCATGCTGTTACCTTAACATTTTGCCAGCCACTTTCTGTTTGGGGATATAATGGGGATAACCATGGGACATTCTTGTTGTAGTATTCCTCCTATCCTAGCTTCCTGATGTATTGCTGTTTTGTAACTACTGTGCGTCAGAAGTAGGTCCTAGGAATTGTGTCCTCCTGTCATACGCTTTGGAACTCAAGCTCCCACAGGAATGCATTATAGTTCTCCAGTGGCCTTGGGCATGCCACAGATAGCAGTATGGAGGATTTCATTCTCTTTGATTTCTTAGCGGACCCGCCAAATGTCACACATCTCCTCTAGCAAGTGTGAAAAATCGGGACACTTTTTTTCAGGGGCGGGGGGAGGGTATAGTTGCCTATATAAGACGAAGTCCTTAATATCAGGGCATCTGGTCACCCTAATCTCATGTGACACTCAGAACGTCAGAGGCTCCACCACTTCCTCACATCTGCCTGCTGCACAGCTGGATTCTCATGCAGTGATTCCTCCCAGCCACTAGGTGTCCAGGTGGCAGCTGCTTTCTGCCTCAATGCTCCCTGCTCCCCATTGGCTTATAGCCACCATGGAACAGCAGCTGGGAAGAGCAGGGAGGCAACAACAGGATAAATGGTGGGGAGGGACATGCCCTCCCAGCCCAGGCATTGCCACCCACCCTAGCTGTCAAGCACCCACATACTCTGTCACCCAAGCTTCCCCCATCACCACCTCCTTCATCCTTTCTCCCAGATACCACAGTACCATCAGCAGCTTTCCCCCACTCCATCACCAAACCTGCACCTCCACATGCCCAGTGCGCAGCTCTCACTGTCTTCTTTGGGAAGTGCAATGGAAATAAGCTGCCGGCTCCCCTTCTCTTCCACATCTGTGCCCACTGCTCTAGGAGATCTCAACCTCTCTATCCTACCACAGCTGGTCTCGGTGACTTGCTCTCATGTGTGAGAAATGCCAGAAATGAGGTTGTTATGCCTTATAATATAATGCTCCCACAGGTATAAGGTTCCTCCATAGTCCTTAACTTGACCTGCTAACACATGTGAAAACTACAAACTGCCTTGTCTTCACTAGGTTTTACATCATGTTAGCTACCACTTGTTAGCTTACATGCAATAAAAACACTCCCTTTTCCCTAGTGAGATGCACCCTTAGGTGCCTTTGAAAATCCCCTTTTGTAACAGGATACATTGACCCTTAAAGGCCAGAGGGGGATGTCCTGGGGGGCAGGCTAACCTGTTTCAGGAGTTCTGGGGCAGACAGAGACCCAGAGAACAGCAGAGGAATACGCTGAGAGAGAAGAAGAGGTCACAGGGTAACGGTGTCTGGAAAAAGCCCAGGCTACTGTTTTCTTTAGCATCTAGGACCAGTTTAGGGTGAGGCAGGGCTCTTCTCCTTCTCAGCCAAAGAGGACACATTCTAGGAAGGAGTGCAGCATACAATTTTCCTCTTCCGTCATAATGGGGGGAGACACTGGTAGGAAGAGGGTTACTTGCCAACCTCTACATTCCAGGGAGAATGAGACTGAATTGTTTGACTCTGCTTCCATCTCTAAACTGTGGAGGAACATTGAAAAACTGCATCCCAGCAGAGGTGCCTATAGAGAAACGAACATTTTGTTGTGAAGGTTTTTGTTTCAAGTTTTGTTTATCTGAGAGACTTTGCTGACAGTCTGGGAAGAGCTGGGTGGAAATAATTTAAACGGTCATCTGGGAGCTGGCTCAGGGTTGCAGCCTACTAAACCCTAAAATAATAATGGGTATTATTCAACCTGGTGAAAAATTCATCTCAGTTGACAGAAGAATTGAAAATATATATATATACATACACACCAGCACTAATAATAGGAGAAATATGACTGCATAAATTGTCAATGAGAACAGGGTTTTGTCAAATTAAAATATACTCTTGCAGCACTAGAAATAATGAACAATAGATGAAAGTTTTTAATTGTTTCAGAGACTTTATTAGTGTAATACAGTTTTTATTACAACCAAAAAGAAATATAGAAGAGACTAGCATCTAATGACAGAAACAGAAATAATTATATGCATAATGCTTTCAGGAGCATTAATGCTTAAGGAGTTGTTACTAATAAGGTAAGATTTTTTTTTAAGTACATAACTTTTACATTGACAGTGACCTCTTAAAATAAATTACAAATAAATTTTGTTGCCCATTTCCTTTACAAACAGCAATGTAAAAGTTAGAAAACTGGTAGGCAAAATATATTAAATGATAAACAAACTTTGGCCTTTCCTTTGGCCTGCTATAACGTTCTACACTTCTACACTGGAATCTTAATCTCAAATTTATGAATCTTTTTTCCTTTACAGCACTGTCTCCAATGCTTGGAAAATTGGGAAAGATGGCTGAACTGAAAGAGAAACCAAAACTGTAGAAAAGGAGAAAGAGACAAAAAAAAAAAAATGGAGGAGGAATCTGGAAATGAGAGGCAGTGAAAGAAGAGATCAGACTAAAAGGACTTAAACTAGTTTTGTGATTTGGACATTAACAATGTCTCCCAATCAGAAGCAGCTATTTCTTGCTGTCCTTCTCATCTTCAGTGGCCATGTCATGGGTAACAACCTGACCCCTGGTAACCTTTCACAAGTTACATGTTCAATTTCAGGGCATGATCCTGTTGTCTTAGGCAAAGCCTGGGACTTTCCTATTTCACTAAAGGAGTTAGACATTCACGTGCATTGTTTTTCAATAGGAATTGTGTGCCTAACTCTCTTTGGCCCCTTTTACAATGTTTCTTTAATTCCCTACTTGTCCTCTAAACAGTTTCTTTTCAGAGGCCCATTCAATGACCGAGATGAATCCTCACCCTGGAGCCTGTGACCAAGTGGGCATTAGTTGATCCTGTCTGCACAGGAACACTGTCAGGAGCATCCTGGAAGCCTGCAAGAAACAGAGGAAGTGTCTCCCTTCACTAAATGACGGGTAAAATGGGACATAACTGTGTCCTATTTGAAGGAATATAAGTACCAGGGAGGTAGAGGGATGGTTTAAGAGGGCAGAGGGGATATAACTAGGAATGTAATTTAATGAATTTAAGAAAGGAAGCATATAAGATGAGTGTCAGGACAAAGCTTCTTAGCAGTGAAGCTGGACAATAGAATACTCTCCCAAAGGAAGCCTTATGGCTTGAATCACTTAAAGTTTCTCCAGTCATTGCACCAGACACACATTGTCCTTTGTATGGAGTCTGGATGTTATAATATATCTTTTCCATCTCTAACTTTGACCATTACTGATTTTATAGCCTATCTTCTTGCATGAGATATAGAAATAATTATTCTTTGTGAGGAGCTTTTCTTACCTCTTGGCTGGTTTGACTGGACATCCCATCCTCTCTCTCCCCCAACCCCATTCCCACATAACTGGCTCCACACTTTTGAGGTGGGAGAGAGGCTTCCACAGAGAGGAGTACTGTACTCATGTAGGGCTGCCCTGTTTGGACAGGATTTGCATCTATGGCAGAAGCAGCACCCGCTCCACATGTGGAGGGAGGAGTTGGCAGCCCCTTGTGTTACTTTGGAGGATTGCTTTCTCCTCCAAACCTTTGAAACATCAAATATCTTCACCATCATGGTGCCTACAAGGAGGTGAGCATGTCTTACACCTCAGATATTTTTGGTGGAGACATTTGGAGGGATTCTCATGAGTTATGTCTGTTCAGGATGAGAGAGGGATTTGTTCTCCCTGCTCGTTCAATGTGAAGGCCTTTGTCTATACTGCTGCTGTGCTGGACCAGAACCCCAACCTTCAGGGGGCACCATTTCCAAGGATGATAGTAATGATCAGTTAATTTTGCCCTGTCTTGTAGTTTTGTTACCTAAACCATGTCTCTCAGGCTGTCTCCTACAGTTTCCTAGGCCATTTATTTTAGTTCCCTGTCTCCTCATCCCCACCCTACCCGCATTGCTAAGCACAGCGTAGGCACTTCCCCATGTGACAGAGTACTAGGACCATAGAACTGACCCAGCATTCTGGTCACTAAAATACTAACTACCACCCCCCCACACACATACACACACCCCGTATATTTAATTCAAATTCTGCTTAATTAGGTCCCTAGTCTGCACTGCTACAGAATAGAGACTGAGTGGCGAGGCAGCAGTTCTTCAGAAAAGGATCTATGGGTTACAGTGGACGAGAAGCTGGATATGAGTCAACAGTGTTCCCTCGTCACCAAGAAGGCTAATGGCATTTTGGGCCGTATAAGTAGGTGCATTGCCAGCAAATTGAGGGACGTGATCATTCCCCTCTATTCAGCACAGCCTCATCTGGAGTACTGTTTCCAGTTTTGGGCCCCACACTACAAGAAGGATGTGGAAAAATTGGAAAGAGTCCAGCGGAGGGCAACAAAAATGATTAGGGGACTGGAACACATGACTTTTGAGGAGAGGCTGAGGGAACTGGGATTATTTAGTCTGCAGAAAAGAATAATGGGGGTGGGGGGGGATTTGATAGCTGCTTTCAATTACCTGAAAGGGGGATCCAAAGAGTATGGATCTAGACTGTTCTCAGTGGTTCCAGATGACAGAACAAGGAGTAATGGTCTCAAATTGCAGTGGGGGAGGTTTAGATTGGATATTAGGAAAAACTTTTTCACTAGGAGGGTGGTGAAGCACTGGAATGGGTTACCTAGGGAGGTGGTGGAATCTCCTTCCTTAGAGGTTTTTAAGGTCAGGCTTGACAAAGCCCTGGCTGGGATGATTTAGTTGGGAATTGGTCCTGCTTTGAGCAGGGGGTTGGACTAGATGACCTCCTGAGGTCCCTTCCAACCTTGATATTCCATGATTCTATGGGATTGGTGAGCTAATGAAAGCAATCAATTCATCAGCTGGGAACAGTTAAAGGACAGAAAGACATGCAAAAGAGAAGGCTGGCAGGGGCAAGTGGAGACAGGATCTCAAGATGAGGGTAGCTTTCCCTCTCCGTCTCAGGGGAGTTTACTTCCAATTACATGTTGCTGCACAAGGCTGAACTGGTGGAGGGGACTCAATAAATAATACAGTGCTGCTTACAAATGCACAAGTGTCCAGGTTGTTGAAGGTGGTTCAAAGTGTGGAGCAGCCAACCCTGCCACACCCCAGTATCAAACCGTTACACTTCGATTTCTAATTCCCTTTCCATTTACCTAGTTCCTTGTCCCTCAAGTTATAACTCTCCCAGCTGCTGTATTGCTGGAATGTCTTTTTTCCTGTGGCTTCTTCACCGGTACATCCGTGTCAGCTGGTGATTGGATACAGGCACCAGATGCTAATTGTAGCTGAATATGATGGGGGAATAAAAATCTCTAAAGACTACACAAATGTGTCTGTAGATGAGCTGAAGAAAGGAAATGTGTCCCTGGTTCTCTCCAGTGTCACCCAGCAGATAGTGGTGATTATATATGTAATATCTGCTGTCACAGGGGACCATTCTTCTAGCCCTCTCCTGGTCTCAGGCTTCCTGGTGACTCTGGAGCCCTCATTTATATCCCCTGGCTGGCAATCATCTGACCCAATCACTGGATACCATCCAGCTGGATCCAATGATCCCCAGCACTTGCTTGGGCAAGTGCTTAATAGGGTTAGGGTTAGGGACACAGAGAACAGATTCACCCTTAAGAATAATCTCACTTCCTACAGATTCTTTGCTCCTGAAAGTGCTGCTGAAAGAACACTTCTCTGACCTGATGTTTACAGCTAACAATTTTGAAATAATGTAAGTTCATACAGAACTGCCTTACCCATTATCTGAACCCAGGACCATTCTATCACTTTATTAACAAATACAGGACCAGATGAGCCATTCCATCCCCCACAGATACACACTCAATGCAAGAAGCACTTTTTTTGATGTTGCTACACTACAGCATCTTAGAGTCTTAGCTGGGGTGATTTCTGCAGCTTAATATTAGCTACTGTAGCACAAGGCGGTCTCACAACATGAGAGGGAACCTAGGAGAAGTGTCACAGCTGTGATAGATTTTTCCATTAAGCATCAGTTGTAACACTACAGGAGATATTTAACCTAAGAGGATCATTAAAATCAGGACAGATCTGAGCTCACCCAGAAGTGAGGCAGCTTTACTTGTGCTCTGACATCTATAAGTCAAGGCAGCATAGAGGATGAATACAATTCCTGACCCTGAGCCATTCCTACCCTTCTTTATCCCTCTGTTTTCTGCTTTCTATGCTCACAGCTATAGAAAAAGAACAATCTCGTGGGAAACACTGTATGACTGGAAAAGATGGTGTTTATTGTATTTTATTGGTAGGTCACTGTTTGACAACATGCTGTTTATATATAGCACAGATCTAGTTTTCAAATAAAAGGAAAGGATTGCAGTGCTGGAGCTAAAGCAGGTTGGGGAGGGGGTTAAAAACTGTTGACATGGGGCATGTTACAAAATCTGGTTGCATTTCATGCCCCCTTTACACAGGTGTGTATGACTACACAAAGTGCAATACAGAGAAAAGTCAGCTTCCAAATGTAGTGGGGGAAGGGGGAAATGAATTGTTTACATCCAACTACTTTGTTGGGCTCTAGTCCCCAGTAGGACTATGCAAATGTTTGCAGTTTTGGGGGACTGATTTTGGTCATAAACATGACAAAGATGGTTTTATATATAGAAATATGGACGCTGCCATACACATATCTTCAACTTCCTTATTCTTAGGGCAAAACATTTTACTTGGGCCCAGGACTAGGCATGAGATGGTATAAATGCTTGAGCCAAGGAACATGGAGGTGTGACGTTCCCCTCTGGTGTTATCTGGACCAGTGACCTGCTAGACCTCTCCAATCCTTGACTCTGGGAGCCAACCTTACCCTGCTCTTCTGTGAGAACCCCCACTCCTGCTCTGTTCATGCACAGACTCTGGCAGGTAAGCTGCTCCCAGCTACTTGCAAGCAAATGCCACTAGCCAGTATCGCCGGTCCCAGACACAACCCTAGGAACCTCTGTCTTGCAGTGTCCAGTTATGCCCGCTGGACGTTGCAAGCTTATAAAAGTTCATCAACTTAACAAATAAATTGATATGTACCAGGCTTGTTCTCCCAAGGGGAATATCTGACACGCTTCAAACCAAACGCACTGCTTCAGGTAGAATAAACAAACAAATTTATTAACTATAAAGATAGATTTTAAGTGATTATAAGTCAAAGCTTAACAAGTCAGATTTGGTCAAATGAAATAAAAGCAAAACGCATTCTAAGCTGATCTTAACACTTTCAATGCCCTTACAAACTTAGATGGTTCTCACCACAGGCTGGCTGCTCTTCAGCCAGGCTCTCCCCTCTGATCAGTGCTTCAGTCACTTGGCGGTGATGATGTCTGTAGATGGTGGTGTGAGAGAGAGAAAGCATGGCAAATGTTCAGAGTCGGGTCTCTCCAAGCAAGGTTGAGCAAATCCCCTGGTGTGGCCTCAGGCAGGTGAGTCACTGCATTGTAGCTCCCTTGCTGGACAATGGCTGTGATGGTTGTCGACATTCCGCCTGGTGGGGCACATCCACCATGGTGACTTTCCTTGCTGTTGCCTCTGGGGAGCTAATATCTAGCTGATTTCCCCAACTTATAGCATGTTTTAGTGACAACCACACTACACAATTCTTATAACTTCATATGCATTAATGATACACATAAATGGATAGAGAAATGACTTTCAGCAGATCATAGCCTTTCCCCTGATACTTTACAAGGCATGCTTAATATGTAAGAACACGATTATATGAAAATGAGGAATATAGGGATTACAGTACACTTCCCCCAAAGTATAGAATGTCACAGGACGATTGAACTCCTCAGCTAGAATCCTTTCCATCTTTGATTACAAGGTCGCAGTAGAAAAGCAGCTGACGGGGACTAAGACGTACCCTTTGTTCAGCCTTGTTTTCTCTTGCTTCTCCTTCTGCAACTCTTAGCCCTCAGGCTTGACAGTGCAGTTATCTAGTCCCCAACACTCTCAGAAAAAACAGTTACTTCATGTTCTGCAACAAATAACCTGAACGGTGATGACCAGAACAAAACAAAACAAACCAGAACAGACTGGCACATCCCATGGGGAAAATAAGTTTGATAGCAAAATGCCCTCTATCTTTGTTTAGAAACTGTACATTCTATTACAAGCAATTACTCCCTGTTTCATTAAACTGAAGGCACCTTGAAAATGAAGGCTGCTTCTGTTAAATTTAATTATTTTCCCCTGCCCTTTACATTACAAAGAGGTAGCTGTTAAGCAATGATGGCTACTAAATGAAGTTGCTATTATATTTCTATTAAACCATTATAATTTCTATTATAAACTGCATGGTAAAATATGCCATGTTTGTTTATTACCATATAGTTTAAGCTATGATCAGTTTACAATACATAAACACATAACAAAACACCTCTAACAACCAGCTCAGTCTCAAACCCTAAACCAATAGACAGATCTAACAATATCAGTAGATGAACATGCTACTTAACATCATTGCTACCTGAAAGTGATTTTGCAGTGAAGACAGACAGTAAGCTAACTTTCTCATTACAATCCATGTAGTCTAACAGAGGTTCTTTATCATTGGCATTTGTATGTCCATTGCTGATTTTCCCCCTCCACACCTTTCACCCTATCCAGACCCCTGCACTGTACAAATGTAGTGAGCTACAAACAAAAGGAAAGCTATTTATATGCTGATCACTTTTATTACCTTTCCCCATCCCCAGAGCTATATTGCTATTGTACTATGATAAAATTGAACAGCAACTTGTTGTAAGACTGTGGCATGAACAAATCTGTGCTGAGTGGTGATCAAGTTGGATTCAAGACGAAGTTCTGTCATGTTAAATCAAGATGACTGGATATAATGGTATTTCTTCCTGCATCATACAATACAAAATGCCATTCTTTCTAAGTACAGTGATCCAGTGCAAGACAAATGTAGTGTCCCATCTAAGGTTTCCAAAAGTAAATGACCAAAAATTGATCAAAGACAAAGAAGAAAAGATGTGCTACAGTACCCAAGTAAAAAGACTAGAAAGGTGAGAGTGCTGTCATCTCTTCTGGGGTCCATCAAGGAAGATTTCTGTTCCTGATGATGATGTCTAAAAGTTCCTGAGCTTCTTGGAGCCCATGACCTGCAGCCACACTGAGGAGATTTTCCACTTCCCTAAAGAATATACAGTCATTATCAAGAGAAGAAATTTTAAAAACAAAAGTACACAGATAGGAATGAATTAGCTCTCACTGCCTCTCTATATATTCAGGCTTTTATAACAGCACCCATCACTGTAACACTGAAGAACTTCCCAAGAGTTAATTCTCAACATCACAAAAGGACAATGCCCTAATTTCCTCCCTACTTCTCCCGAAGTCTTTGGAGCTATGCTTTGTTGTGCCTTCTAACTCAGGCGTTATAGCTGGGCTGAATGTGTATCACTGATGACTCTAAATACACTTTTCATACACCTGAGTACATAACTCCACCTACTCTAATGCAGTGTTGTTGAAAGAGAAACATGGGGAAGAGATTTATGACACAGCAGTTTCAGATCATATGGCTTTGTTCAAATCCATTTTTTTTTTCCAGTTTCAGGTCACTTGATTTTGCACTCCCCAAGATTTATTTTGAGTTTCAGGTTTGAATGAATCAAAAAAACTCCAAACCAAGAAACAAAAACTCAGTCAAATCTGCTGTGAAACTCATTAGTTGACTTAGATCTGAAACCTTCAGTTAACCTAGACTCAATCAAAACTGGACTCCTGTTCATACACAGTGAATGTACAAAACACCAAGCCAGGCAAGTTTTCTCTGGGTTACTGATCTCATTCTGAACATTTCATACAGCTTAAGTGCTCCCAAATCTTTGTTATATAAAGAAAACACTTCACACAAAGAGAGAGAGAGAGAGAGAGAGAGAGAGAGAAGCACAACATTTTCTCAAAGGGCTTCATCCAAAGCTCGTTGATGTCAAGGGGAGTCTTTCTATTGACTTTCAGTGGCTTTTGGATCAGGCCCAAAGAGAGTGCTTTGACACTAGAAGGACAATTCTGCCTATCTGAAAATTTGACTCTCATTTTTCTCCTCATTGGCCTTGTCTACACTAGTATTTTTTTTCTTAACTTTTTTTCTTAACTTTCTTAACTTAACTTTTCCACACTATAGTACCATCATCAGCACAGTTCTACTGGCAGCAGTATTAATGTAGACCGGCTATGGGCATTTTAACTGCCATATCATCTAATCCTGGTTTTAAAAAAGCAGCAGGTCTACACTAACTCTTCCAACTTTTCTGTTACTGGAGGTGCTGCATGACTCACAGTGCAATGGCGGGTAGTTTCAACAAAAATGCTAATGTAAACTCTCCTATTGATCGTGATATTGGAAGGAACTAGGATTCAGCAAAAGGAAAATGTTACCCTTTGTCAAATGACATGCTCATGTTCTTCAGCTTTCCCACAGCCAGGTTAAAGGAGGAATGGGGATGGCCCTGCTCTGCAGCTTCCCTGAAAGACAAGAAAAAGGAATATAAGAGGAAAGGGAAAAGAAGGAAACCCTGAGAGGATCCTCCGTGTGAATGAACTAACCCAGGAAAAGAGCAAACAATGAGAATGCATGAGTAAACTTACATTCTTAAGTGAGGTTCGTATTTAAAGTGAGACCCCAATTCAAGAAAGCACTTAAGCTTGTGTTTTTCCTCATTAGGGATGGCCTTACAAACACATTTAAGTGCTCTCCCAGATTAGGGCATCTGTTAGAAATAGGATTTTTCACCCTTTAAAGCACTGCTGCTGACAGTCTGTTTTCACCATCTTCTGTGTCCAAAAGTGAGTGAGTGTTTGCAGCAGGAATCAAAATTGGGTGTCTCAGTTCATTGGTGAAGTTACAGGGAGTAAAAATCAACATTTATCACCAGCTGTAGTTTCACTTGCTGTGGCAATTTCCACACTAAGGACCAAATTCTTCCTTCAGCTGTGTGCTCCACTCCTGTTAACTTCAAAGGGAGTAGTACATACAGATATGAGGGCAGAATTTGGTCTTAAGCATAGCTAATACTTCAAATGCCATAGTAAAGGCAGCTGCTGCAGCAGAGTGTATGTTGATATTTTTATGGTACCTACTACTTACTCTTTTTGGATTAGTTTGGGTGTTGCTCTAATGAAAACACATGTAATTGTTCCTAGACGTGCAGATACCACCACAGACTACTTATAATTCCTGAAGGTGTGTATCTGTTCACTGCAGGTTTGCTGCCTACATAACCATCTTCAGAAGTAGGTAGGGAACTATGGATCTGATTCAAAGACCACTGATGTCAATACTACAATGGACTTAGGTGTATATATAAAGTCTGATCCAATCTGCAGGTTCAACAAGCAGTTATTGCAGTCTGTGGCCTGAAAACTGTCTCCCAAAGTTACTGTTTCACTTTCCATTAACTGGGCTACTCTTCCATCCATTCTACAGTTCCCATGGCCCTATCTGTGCTAGCAGAACAACGGAGCTCAAAGTAAAATGTTTAAAACCTTGTGTTTGAGATGGCTCTAAGCAAAATCTCCTCTGAACCATTTTAATACTGTCTGATCATGGCATAAACATCTTTTGTAGAGGGACAGTTACCTCACTCTCACAGCAGAAAGCTTTCATCACCAATAAATTAACGGGGGGTGGGGGGAATTGTATGCTGCTGATGTCCCTAAATGCTCCTGAGCCTGTACATTTTTTTTCCTCCACTGCTGGCCTGCTCTTCTAGTGTCCTGTGTCTTGTCCATCACAGCAGGAGCAGCACTCAGAGGCCTCTAGAATCTCTCTTTGTAGGTACTTATATGGCCCCCATCACCTTAGTATTTGAGCACCTGCTGTGTTTTTTAAAAATAGAAATAACAGATGGGGGAAATCAGACAGAGGTGAAGCGTCTTGCCCAAAGTCACAGAGGGAGTCAGTGTCCAAGTTAGACTATATTGCTGTCTCATAAATTAGAGCAATTTGGAAACAAACTACAGTACCAGGAAAAAAAATAGTTTGCTTTTCTTCCCTAATCCACTCCTGCAGAAAATCTTCTAAAGACACCTGTGGACCTTCACCCTGGGGACCAGTGTGGGAGGTTGCCACTTCAGTAATCTTTGACTCCATCTCACCTGAACCAATGCATGGCCATCTCCTCATTCTTTTCTACACCAGCTCCTGGATGTGAGACAAAGACATGGCAAAGAAATGAAGAGAATTTCAGTTAAAATGTACAATATGGGGGCCAACATCTGTCCACAAGGTAACGTATTGTGTAATACATTCACAAGTTCTCTATTTGTACACACACACATATTCTGAAGCCGAGTTACTCGCAGACTTGGAGAAATGTTACCTTGAAGATATCTCTGCCCCACAATGTGTTGGGCATTGGGGTACCCCAGGTGAGCATACATATGAGCCACGTGGAAATGGAAGTTCTCATAGCACAGTAAGATGTAAAGCAGAAGGAGAACGGGGACAATCATAGCCAGCAACTGTAAAGGATAAGGAAAGAGTCATGATAGAGGAAGACATTAAAACGGGAGCTATTACAGCAAATATTTCATTGAAAGCATCTTAGTGTGCTGCTTTCCAAATAGCAAAGCTAGGGAAGCTTCACGCAATAGCGGAAAATGTAATTTAGCCTTGTGCAATGGATACAGAACCTGATCCAACATCCATTAGAGCCTACAGAATGACTCCATAGACTGCAAGTGATACTGGACCAGGCCCCTACCTTGTCTATACAGTGTGTGGCAATGTGCACTAGAGGGGTGTGATTTCTAAAGTGCACCAAAGCATTGCCCACTAAGCAGCCCATGTAGATGCTGATGGTGGGCACTAGAAGTTCCCTAATGAATGTTCACATAGTGTTTTTGTGCACTAAGGAATGTTTAGTGCATGCCAGTTAGTGGACAACATACTGATGCACGTTAGAAATCACACCTCTCTAGCGCGCTTTGCTGTGATGTGTAGACAGGATTGGCCTGGAGTCTCCAGGAATCTGCACAGATCTCCAGCTGACTACTGAAAGCAATCCAGAAGATTTTAATAGGATATTTTTTAAAAATGACATTACATCATGTTGGGGGGAAAAAAATCTCCCGGAATAGCTTCAGTCAGAGTTGGCAACCCTATGTGTAGACAAGTAACTTTTGGCTCTGCTATAGCAAATTAAAATAATTCCATTGTCTAATGGTTCTTTTGTGAGATGAATTCATTAGTTGGCAGCAGATCGGGGTGAGCAATTCATTAAGAAGGTTTGTGAGAATGACTATTTGTCTCCAGGTGGATGGGTTCACAGCCATGTCAGTTGCGTCACAGGTAACTGTGTTTACTCTGTATGGGTCTGACAGCACTCTTTATAAACTTTGTGATGAAAGGATTTATAGTTTCACATGCTACAGTGGGCAAACTTTTGAAACTCTTTAATTTGGCAGTGGAGTAACACTGGGTCGATTCTCTTTTCAACTACACTGCTTAAATAAGGAGTAACTTTGCTTATATTAGTGGAGTTACACCAGTGTAAAGCAGATATCAAATCAGAGTCAGGCCTGTTATTTGTTAGTGCCAAATAAAAAGCTTCAAAAACAGGCTCACCAGTAGTTTGTGATAATAGGGATTTACAGATGAAAACTCAAGTTTGCACTGATGGTGCAAGAACCATGCCCCCCAAAAAAGGAATGGGGTTTGTAAGCAGACTGTGGCCCCAAAGCGGTGTGGGGCACAAACATATCCACTGAGAGGCATTTGCCCTACACAGACATAACCTGGACTTATAAAGGGACTTGATGAAGCAGCAAGGTCTGTAAATTTAATTAACGGTGTCAGCTCTGTTGATGTTAGCATGCTTTCAATGGTATGTGATGTCATGGGTGCTGATCACTGTCATGAATTGTACCATGAAGAAGACCTCTTTCTTTTAGAAGAGTGATAGCTGCAAATATTTAACAAATTGCTAAATATGTTTGCAGGTTGATATAAACGATGTTTGTAGCTGAGCCGTAGTTGACACTGTGACCGGGGTCTCTGTGATGGCCAGCTGAGGTCATTCTGTACGGGGAGACTTTGGCAAACCAGTAAAGTGCCTGAAACCACTATGGCTTATTGCTAAAAGCAGCCAAGTCAGCAGGCTGTAAATTGGCCATTCAGCACTCTCAGTTTGACCAAGGCAGGAGTGGGGGGAGTTTTGGGTGCCACAGACAGGGCAGCTTGACCCCCCGTCCTTCCTGATAAGAATTCTGTTGAAGTGGCTGATGCATGCATTTTCGAAGAACAGGATGTGCCCCATGAATGTTTATTGGGGCCTCAAGGCTAAAAACTCTGGAACAACCCACACCTGGTTAATCGATAATCAGAAGAAACCTCTTGCTTGACTATTGAAACTGCTTACTTAACAAGTTTTCTTTAAGGGACATGTCATTCTATAACTAATGTATAAATAAGGGGGAAAAGTTTGAAGTAGTTGGACTCTTTTTGGACTCTCCCTCTGGATACATCGTGCAGTCCCCACTGGCAGACGGAAGATTTGGCCACTGGAAGCCTGCCGCTGTGCCACTCGAGAGCCACACTCAGTTTTGGTAATTATCAAGGGTTGGAGGTGTATTACTAACCTTTTGCGGACATGTGTTAGTGCTTGAGACTAAGTAAAGTTTAGCTTTAAGTGAAAGCACTCTTGTGTTGTTCTGTCTGTGCCAGCCATCTATTGGTCGGACAGCCGTGTCTCCCCTGATTTATTTCCTGACACTACCTTGCACAGAGTAAAAGTTACCAAGAGCTTTGGGTTGAAAGAACCCCAGGTAACAACTCAGTTAGGGTGAACTGCAAAGAATGAGGCAGACAAACTTCAAAGCTGGCGGATAATTCAATACTTAGATTTACCAAGCTAGTATAAAACAGCTTCTTAATTACTTCCCTGGTTATTCAGAAGTCAATAACACTGGTCCCTTAAAAGTACCCAGCCTCAGGCCTCCATCCAGGTACCCAAGTCAAATATGATGAAGATTTCTGAAAATCTTATTTCATCATATAAAATAAAAGGTTCTACCAATCCCAAAGGATCAGACACATTACCTCCCAGGTTAATGAATATTCCAGATCTTACCCAAATACACCATACAGCCAATTCTTATTAACTAAATGTTAACTACAATGTATTAAAAAAGAAAAGAGAGAGAGTATGGTTAAAAGATCGATATACATACAGACATGAGTTTAATTCTTGAGGTTCAGATACATAGCAGAGACGGTGAGCTTTGTAGTTGCAAAGAGTTTTTAGAATTTAATTCATAGATTATAGTCCAATGTCCAATATCGTATTCAGAGCGTACCAGCATAACTGGGATCTCATCTTGTGATTCAAACTTCCCCTGATGAAGCTTAAGCAGATCTGAGATGATCAGGACCCAAGGATCTTTTATACAATTTCATGTCTTCTTTGACAAGTTGGAGTCCCTCTGGGAACTAAAGGTAATTAGGATGACTTCGAAGGAAGTCCATCACCGGTACTTAGCTATATGATTTAACATAAGGCAATTGGCTTATTCCTCCACCATTCACAGGTGATTTGCTATACATTTCAAAGAGAGATGAATACAGAGATACCCTGCATTTACAATTCATGTAAATGCTAGGATGTTCTTTGGATCTCTGAATTACCAGAATACAGTACAGACAGGGACCTTTGATTACATTGTTGACTATTACCCATATATATGTAAATATGCAAAAACACAAACATTACCTCCCAAGATGTCTAATAGGGCTGAATTTGAGTCATTCATCCTGCAAGATGTTTAACCCTTTCTGGCCATGCAACATAGACACCTTGTACATAACTTTGTTCTTTTATAAGAATATTTCAAATTCCGCAATATTGATACTTTTGACTACCAATAGAATTAGTGATGATCTAAAGATAAAGTCATAAGATCAGTTCTTCACTGTAATTAATGCTTAGCTGTTTATATGGCATTTTTCATCTACAAGACAAAGCACTTTGCAAAGGGGGTAATTGTTATCCCATTTCATACATGGTGTGACAGGGCAAGGCCAGATGGCTATAGAAAAATAGTGGTAGATAGATATATTAGCTCCAGGCTAAACAAATCCCTGGTACCAGGATAAGTGAAATGGCAGCTGCTACAGGTCAATTAAGACACTTGAGGCCAATTAAGAACTTTCCAGAAGGCAGGGAGAAGGCTAGGTTGATTGGGACACCTGAAGCCAATTAGGGGCTGGCTGAAATTAGTTAAAAGCCTTCCAGTTACTCAGGTGGGTATTCTAGGGGAATGTCAGGAGCTGTGGGAGGAAGTTGTGCTGTTGGAGAGGCTGAGTAGTACACACCATATCAGGCACAAGGAAGGAGGCCCTGAGGTAAGGGTGAAGTGGAGCTTGAGAAAGTAAGGGCTGCTGTGGGGGAAATAGCCCAGGGAATTGTACATGTCATGTATCTAAAAGGTCAGCTACCATAGCTGATACTATTAGGGTCCCTGGGCTGGAGCCCGGAATAGAGGGTGGGCCCGGGCTCCCCCCTCACACCTTTGCCCCCTGATTAATCACTGAGACTGGGAGACAACAGAGACTATTCAAGGAAGGATAATTTCTCCTCACTTCCCTCGCTGGCTTATGATGAAAATGGCTCAGTAGACTGTGACCCTTGTCTCTAGAGAGGGAAGGGTTACGTGGAGGGTCACAGCGAGCCTCTGAGGCTAGCGAAATCCACCAGGAAAAGCAGGACCCACGGAGGCAAGGACAGAGCTTTGTCACAATGGGGAAACACAGCCCTGGAGAGATGAAGTAACTTGGCCAAGGTCGTGCAGCACAGCCAGGAATAGAATTTAAGGTATCCTGTCTCTTAGTCTAGGGGCCTATCCACAGGACTCCTAAAATATTTATTTATTCTTGTTTGTATTTTGCAAATGATATTTTACTAAGTATTTGCTATAAAATACATTGGTGTTTGTAATGTATTATTCTCAAAGGATTATGGGTTGTAGATGTAAGGGATTATTGGATTGGAATCTCAGCTAGTCATTGCATCCAGTTGTGGGGTCACTGGTAGGCAAGATTGACAGAAATTAATCTTCTTTAAATTACAGAAGAAACCTCTTAACTAGTATTTAGAATAGTGTTTAGATTCAACAGTGATAGGAAGATTGGATAGAGAGAGAGTGGCAGAAGCAACCAGGATCATCTGTGCCATATTCACTAGGCGAGAGACCAGGTTGCAGTGGCACTTTACAGCATATTGTAGAGATGGACTGTAATTGCAAAGATTAGGTCTAAATCCAAACCTCCTCAAAGTTCAAGAGCACTCGGACTCATTGTTCAGGTTCAGCCCATTGTAGACACAGATCTATCCTGTGATATTCAGATCATGATCTGCATCTTAATTGTCCTGAAAGATTCAGGATGAGGGAGCTTTGGACCCAGAGTTCTTGGGTTAAATCTTTGGTGCTGAGCAGCCATAATTCTTAGTAAAGCCAGCTGATGCTCAGTATCAATGTCTCCCAAAATGTGGCTCCTGATTCAGGCCCATCTCTAACTGGGTCATATTAAAGCTGAGAATCAAATTAGCCACAGGCAAGTGATGACGGAGCAAACATCTCCCAGTATTCAGATGTCTGGCTGACAAATTTAGGAACATAGGATTTGCTGCCCTGGATTAGACCACCAGTCCAACTAGTATGGTATCCTCTTCAGGCAGTGACCAATGCTTCAGAAAAAAGTTCTCCAAGAACCTTGTAACATACCTAGACATTCCAGCCAATTGCAGAGGCACAAATAATGCATGGGTAAATCTGTGGTGATACCATGGCAATTTTTTTAAGACGACATCCTAGATTGATCCTGTTTATTGCTGAACATCTTTCCAAGGAGAGGAGATGATGGACCACTCTTTGGGAAAGATCATGCAGAATAATCATTCTGCAGATTGCAGGGCTGAGGGCAAGAAATCATTGTTACTATGTTTCATCAAGTTTTCTTTGATGATTTTAGGACTGTCCTCCAGAAAAGTCACTGAAAGAAGGTGGCAGTAGTTAATGTTTTACTCTTACAGACTTTTCTTGCATGCAGCACATATTAAAGAATGCATCTTGAGACTTGTAGGAGGAAACAGTCACTTGAAAACCTCCTCCTTCAAACTCTCTGGAGGAACATAGCAACTTACACACAAATAATCACCATGGCAAATGCTCAGATAAGGCCAGCAATTGATGGTAAAGCAAGCTTGTAAGCTTCCTTGCATAAGACACTTGGGAGGGGACTCAAGAAGTCTGAAGGAATGTCCCACAAGTGACCTCAGTTGAATGGTCCTACAAAACTCCAAATCCAGATGTGTGCAACTCATCTGGCAGCATAAGAGTGAGATATTGAGAGACATTGCCAAGTTTTTCACCACTTTCTAATGACGCTGCTTATTTGTACTCCCGGGCGTGGATAGATAGATTTCTCTATGTTGAAGTAGATGGTTAGCTGTTTTTTTTGTTCTTTTCCGGATGGGAAATGACAGGCTAGCTCAGACCTTTTCATCAGCCTTTTGTGCAGGTCACCAATGAGCTAGCTTATCAGCAGGTTTGCAGGTGGCTGCTGCTAATTTATATAAAGCAAACAGGAAGAAAGCTCTATATTTTACAGAGAATTCAAAGATCTAGCAGGCTGCCTCACCTTAGAAAGGGCCAATTCAACCTTTTAAACAAAACCATGATAGTTCATTGTGCTGCATACAGTTGTTAAAGATAACCACTAACAGGGGAGAGTCATCATCCTGTCCCAAGAAGCAGTTGGCACTGCAGAGGAGCAGTTATAAAATGGAACCTTGCTTTTAACAGAAACAAGGAGTGGGATGAGATCCCCTCATCTCCCCTCAGATTCAGTTGATAATACCCACAACTGGCACAAACTGTTAGCCCTGCTGAAACATGTATTTGTGAAGTCAGAGTTGGGACTCAGATAACACTTAGATGAAACAGGTGAAGAAAACAAGAAGTTATTTAATGCCAGCTGCCCTTGATACTAAAAGCTTCTATGGGAGAAAGCAAGGGAATACAGTTATATTGGCCCTAGAGTCAGGAAATGTGCAAGGCCTATTTGTACCCTCCTAAATGCCAGGGGGACAAGGATCGGTGGCTCCAAAATACTTCCTTGTCTTTCTGTTGAACAATCTGTTGCTCATTTCCCTGTATTTTTCCCTCTGGTATTTTTATTTTATTTACATTTATTTCCAGATGTGTCTAGGTACCAGATTCTGCTCTCCTTTATACCACTCTCAATTCACAGCAACTCCATTGAGAGTTTACTCCTGATTCAGATCCATGTAGCCTGTGAGCAGAAACTGGCTACAGCTGTGTTATGTGCAACTAAACAATCTTTTTTTTACCAATACACAACTATTAAATTGAGAGGAAACTCAGCACCAACTAGTTTGTTCAGCACTGAAACAGAAAGAACCACAATCATAGAAACATAGGACTGGAAGGGACCTCGAAAGGTCATGTAGTCCAGTCCCCTGCCCTCATGGCAGGATTAAGTATTATCTAGACCATCCCTGACAGGTGTTTGTCTAACCTGCTCTTAAAAAATCTCCAATGACGGAGATTCTGCAACCTCCCTAGGCCATTTATTCCAGTGTTTAACCATCCTGACAGTTTGGAACTTTTTCCTAATGTCCAACCTAAACTTCCCTTGCTGCAATTTAAGCCCATTGCTTCTTGTCCTATCCTTAGAGGTTAAGAACAAGTCTTCTCCCTCCTCCTTGTAACAACCTTTTATGTAGTTTAAAACTGTTATGTTCCCTCTCAGTCTTCTCTTTTCCAGACTAAACAAACCCAATTTTTTCCACTCTTTTCTCATAGGTCAAGTTTTCTAGACCTTTAATCATTTTTGTTGCTCTTCTCTGGACTTTCTCCTCATCTTTCCTGAAATTTGGCACCCAGAACAGGACACAATACTCTAGTTGAGGCCTAATCAGCATGGAGTATAGTGGAAGAATTACTTCTCATGTCTTGCTTACAACACTCCTGTGAATACAACCAAGAATCATGTAGGCTCCCCCCCCCACAGTGTAACACTGTTGACTCATATTTAGCTTGTGGTACACTATGACCCCCGGACCCCTTTCCGCAGTACTCCTTCCTAGGCAGTCATCTCCCATTTTGTATGTTTGGAACTGATTATTCCTTCCTAAATGGAGTACTTTGCATTTGTCCTTATTGAATCTCATCCTCTTTATTGCAGACCATTTCTCCAGTTTGTCTAGATCATTTTGAATTTTAACCCTATCCTCCAAAGCACTTGCAACCCCTTCCAGCTGGGTATCATTGCAAACATTATAAGTGTACTCTCTATGCCATTATCTAAATCACTGATGAAGATATTGAATAGAACCGGACTCAGAACCGATCCCTGTGGGACCCCACTTTATGTGCCCTTCCAGCATGACTGTGAACCACTGATAACTACTCTCGGGGAATGGTTTTCCAACCAGTTTTCCAACCAGTACCCACCTTATAGTAGCTCCATCTAGGTTGTATTTCCTTCATTTGTTTATGAGAAGGTCATGGAAGACAGCATTAAAAGCTTTACTAAAGTCAAGATATACCACATCTACCACTTCCCAGGTACCCTGTCAAAGAAAGCTATCAGGTTGGTTTGACATGATTTGTTCTTGACAAATCCATGCTGACTGTTACTTATCACCTTACTATCTTCTAGATTTTTGCAAACTGATTGCTTAATTATTTGCTCCATTATCTTTCCAGGTACAGAAGTTAAGCTGACTGGTCTGTAATTCCCCGGGTTGTCCCTTTTTATAGATTGGCACTATATTTTCCCTTTTCCAGTCTTCTGGAATCTCTCCCATCTTCCATGACTTTTCAAAGATAATTGCTAATGGCTCAGATATCTCCTCAGTCAGCTCTTTGAGTATTCTAGGATGCATTTCATCAAGCCCTGGTGACTTTAAGACATCTAATTTGTCTAAGTAATTTTAACTTCTTGTTTTCCTATTTTAGCCTTTGATCGTACCTCATTTTCACTGGCATTAACTATGTTAGACATCCAGTCACCACCAACCTTCTTTGTGAAAACCAAAACAAAGAAGTCATTAAGCACCTCTGCCATTTCCACACTTCGTTATTATTTCCCTCCCCCCCACACACACATTAACGTCCTACTCTGTCCTTGGTCTTCCTCTTGCTCGTAATATACTTGTAAAATGTTTTCTTGTTACCTTTTATGTCTCGAGCTAGTTTGATCTTGTTTTGTGCCTTGGCCTTTCTAATTTTGCCTTACATACTTGTGTTAATTGTTTATATTCATCCTTTGTCATTTGACCTAGTTGCCACTTTTTGTAGGATTCTTTTTTGATCTTTTAGATCATTAAAGAGCTCCTGGTTAAGCCAGCGGATGTCTCTTGCCATACTTCCTGCCTTTCCTACGCAGTGGGATAGTTTGCTCTTGTGCCCTTAATAATGGCTCTTTGAAAAACTGCCAACTGTCTTCAGTTGTTTTTCCCCCGAGACTTGCTTCCCATTGGATCTTATCTACTAACTCCCCGAGTTTGCTAAAGTCTGTCTTCTTGAAATCCATTGTCCTTATTTTGCTGTTCTCTTACTGTTCCTTAGAATCATGAACTCTATCATTTCATGGTCACTTTCACCCAAGCTGCCTTCCACTTTCAAATTCTCAACCACTTCCTCCCTATTTGTCAAAATCAAATCTAGAACAGCCTCTCCCCTGGTAGCTTTCTCCACCTTCTGAAATAAAAAATTGTCTCCAATTCATTCCAATGCAATATGATACAGTGGCAGCAGCTGCTCCCACAGTAGGGTAGCATACATGAAAAGTCCAGGCTGTGGTCCCCAATTTAGAGGCTCCCTCCTAACTTGAAACCTGGAATCTAGTTCTCCAAGGATACTGCCTTAATTTGCTATTTGAGTGAGGGAAGTGGTTGGTCTTTCCTTAACCTCTGCCATCTGGACTACTTGTCTCTGACTCTCATACCACGCCACTTCTACAGAACTTTTTCAGTCATTGCAGCAGTGCTTCAGCCATCTCTCTGCATCTCAACTCTGTCGTAGCATAAGGTTATTTCACATAAATTGCACCCGGAGCCAAGAGCCAAAGTTCAAAGGGTGCATAAACAGCCTTTGCCATGCTCCAGTAAATTCTTAAAGAAGACTGTTGTATGTTAGCAAACTTCTCCGCTACTTTATTTATATTGTCTTAACTATCACTGAGAGCTCCAGTACACTGTTTACACAAACAGAAGTGGCCTAGGGCACTTTATATATGACTTCAGAGATGTCACAATCCAGTATCTGTGATGTCATAATGCTGAGAAAGAATGTACATGAAAAAAGATAGGATTCAAATTTGATAAAGATTGTATTAGAAGCTCTGTAAAGTCCTGATCCTAGGAGGCACTAAGTGCCTCATGTGATATCCACAGTGCCCTCACTTCCCACCTCTCAAGGTGCTCCGCTCATTGCAGGAGTTGACCCTATATCAGATCTGACTATAAGGGATTTTACTGTTCATGCACAACAGCAATGAAAAGAGTTTGCTGATACAAATGCAGATACAGTACAACATAACGGAAACAAATGGGGGCATTTTGTAAACTGCCATTTCAATAGCATTTGCACAGACTCAAATCTGTTGAGAATTTATCTGACTGGAACATAGTACATCATCTGATTCCCAGGTGATGACAATCCTACCACCCATCCCACGTTCTGGGGCTGCGCACTCACCTCCCATTTATTCCACTTGGAATGAGTTGGTTTCTTAGTCCTCTGGGAAAGGATCATCCCTCCTGTCTCAGCACCACCTGCCTGGGTCCTTCCTTTCTGTTTCCGTTGTACCGTGGGTTTCATGTTCCTCCACGTCTCTCTCTCAAACCTGCGTCGAACAATCTTGCTTTAATTAAGCATGATCTGCTCCCATCTTCAATCCCTACCCAATACCAATTCTCCTCTATTTCTGGTTATATTCTATTGTTCTCTCTCCTGATTTATCTATTTATACTCTATTGTTCTCTCTCCTGGTACAGATCACCCAGCTGCCTCACTGTGATAAGGAAAATGGATATATATCCCTCACCAGTGATACAAAGAAACAGACTGAACAGTGTGCATTTAACCATCTCAGTGCCAAAGGTCCCCAATTTCCCTCAGAATTCTCCCTGATAATGCAAGCCTGTCAATCAGAACAAGTAAGTCTTGGTATCTGGCAAACTTGATAAAGAAAATAAAAAGCTTAAATACAATACAGCAACACAATTAGGTTTTCTCCACTGCTTATTGTGCAAGAGCATATTAAATGATTCACAATGTATGGCGCTGCAATATCCAAATAAAAATGTTTAGTATCATTATTATGTAATAGTGTCTAGAGGCCCTAATCAGGCTTAGCAACCTGTTGTGCTGAGTGCAATTCAAAACAATATAAAGACACTGGCCTTATCCCGAGGATCCAGTATGTCATACAAGTAGTACCTGCAGATGAGAAAGGTCAGAGAGAGCTATAGGTCATATGAAAAAATAACAGGCTAAGGGATAGAAATTTTTTATTAGTGAGGGAGTTGGAAGTCAGAGGCCAAAATCCATGAGCAGTTCTTCAAGAACTAACTGTTTTTATATAATGGATAAAGAGACGCATAACATTCTTAACACCATCTGGGGACTTGCAATAGTGGTAAGGCTCTCTTTTCATTTCTAACAGAAGTTGTGTTTTACTGTGGAATAACTAAAACATATTAGCTATCCTGCTGTAAAATCCTAGCAGAGATAAGGCACTGTAGTTTTAGTGTGAGGTAAACTAGGTGAGGCCAACCATGGGCAGGGGTATAATGCCGACTTTGCCTGGCTACTTTGTAGTAAAAACAACAGGCACCTTGTCTCTGCTAGGATTTTACAGTGCGATAACTATCAAGAGTTAGTTACGTCACCGTAAATGAAAAAACAAAACAAAACACTTCACTTAGGCAGTGAAGACAGCCTAAAACTCCTACAGAAATAAGGGTTGCATATTTCACATTTTGGGTACCTATTTTCATTTCTTAAATTATGCTGCCACCAAGTGGCCAATTCATTTTGTTCATTTCAAGAACAGTGGAATTTCAGGAGCTTCTCCCACACTTTTTGACAAAATTGGTTCTTGCCTCTAAAAGTGTGTAAAGATGTTGATACTAGTATTTGAAACTGATTATGCTATTTTTAAGGATTTAACAACAAAATTGTATCCTATTTCCTTAATAATCTGAATGTTATTACTATAGCCACTTGTAGAGATATACACTAACTATTTATATTCTGATGCTTAGCCTACGTTAGTGAAATAAATATTCTCATTGTTATATAGAACATACCTTGGTGTTTGTAGTCCTTTCTTATAGGTGGCTAAATTAAGTGTACATAATATTTATTTAATGTTTTAATATCTGATGTGTAATTTATGTTGGTACCAGTTCTACACTTTTCTTAGACCAGCTGTGATCTTGATTTTGTAAATGTCGTCCTAGGTGGAGGGGAAAGACAGGTATTAAGTAACTCAGGATATTGGCACTAGAAACAAATGGCAGGTGTAAGAGATTTACATATTCAAACAACTCTTGAGCAGCTTCTTAGGGTATGTCTACACTACGAAATTAGGTCGAATTTATAGAAGTCTGTTTTGTAGAAAGCGTTTTTATACAGTCGAGTGTGTGTGTCCCCACACAAATGCTCTACGTGCATGTAGTCGGCGGACTGTGTCCACAGTACCGAGGCAACTGTTGACTTCCGGAGCTTTGCACTGTGGGTAGCTATCCCACGGATCCCGCAGTCTCCACCGCCCATTTGAATTCTGGGTAGAAATCCCAGTGCCTGATGGGGCTAAAACATTGTCGCGGGGGGTTCTGGGTACATATCGTCAGGCCCCCGTTCCCTCCCTTCCTCTGTAAAAGCAAGGGCAGACAATCGTTTTGCGCCTTTTTTCTTGAGTTATCTGTGCAGACGCCATACCACGGCAAGCATGGAGCCCGCTCAGCTAACCGTCACCGTATGTCTCCTGGGTGCTGGCAGATGTGGTACTGCATTGCTACACAGCAGCAGTTTATTGCCTTTTGGCAGCAGACAGTGCAGTATGCCTGGCAGCCGTCATCGACGTAGTCCTGGGTGCTCTTTTAACCGGGTGCCTGGGCAAACATGGGAGTGACTGAGCCAGGTCATTTCCCTTGTTTTGTCTCATGGCGATTGAGTCCTACCAGCAGTGCACTGTCTTTTAATCTGCAGCTAGCAGAAGACGATGGCCAGTAGTCATACTGCACCATCTTCTACCGAGCACCCAGGAGGTGACAATGGCTAGCAGTCGTACTGCACGGTCTGCTGCCAGCATGATGTATAAAGATAGATGAAGTGGCTCAAAACAAGAAATAGACCAGATTTGTTTTGTATTCATTTTCTCCTCCCTCTGTGAAATCAATGGCCTGCTAAACCCAGTTTTGAGTTCTATCCTTGAGGTGAAAAGAAAAGGAGTACTTGTGGCACCTTAGAGACTAACAAATTTATTAGAGCATAAGCTTTCGTGAGCTACAGCTCACTTCATCGGAAGCATTTGGTGGAAAAAACGAGGAGAGATTTATATATACACACACACAGAGAACATGAAACAATGGGTTTATCATACACACTGTAAGGAGAGTGATCGCTTAAGATAAGCCATCACCAGCAGCAGGGGGGGAAAGGAGGAAAACCTTTCATGGTGACAAGCAAGGTAGGTTAATTCCAGCAGTTAACAAGAATATCAGAGGAACAGTGGGGGGTGGGGTGGGGGGGAGAAATACCATGGGGAAATACTTTTACTTTGTGTAATGACTCATCCATTCCCAGTCTCTATTCAAGCCTAAATTAATTGTATCCAGTTTGCAAATTAATTCCAATTCAGCAGTCTCTCGTTGGAGTCTGTTTTTGAAGCTTTTTTGTTGAAGGATAGCCACTCTTAGGTCTGTGATCGAGTGACCAGAGAGATTGAAGTGTTCTCCAACTGGTTTTTGAATGTTATAATTCTTGACGTCTGATTTGTGTCCATTCATTCTTTTATGTAGAGACTGTCCGGTTTGGCCAATGTACATGGCAGAGGGGCATTGCTGGCACATGATGGCATATATCACATTGGTAGATGCGCAGGTGAACGAGCCTCTGATAGTGTGGCTGATGTGATTAGGCCCTATGATAGTATCCCCTGAATAGATATGTGGACAGAGTTGGCAACGGGCTTTGTTGCAAGGATAGGTTCCTGGGTTAGTGGTTCTGTTGTGTGGTGTGTGGTTGCTGGTGAGTATTTGCTTCAGATTGGGGGGCTGTCTGTAAGCAAGGACTGGCCTGTCTCCCAAGATCTGTGAGAGTGATGGGTCGTCCTTCAGGATAGGTTGTAGATCCTTGATGATGCGTTGGAGAGGTTTTAGTTGGGGGCTGAAGGTGATGGCTAGTGGCGTTCTGTTATTTTCTTTGTTTGGCCTGTCCTGTAGTAGGTGACTTCTGGGTACTCTTCTGGCTCTGTCAATCCGTTTTTCACTTCAGCAGGTGGGTATTGTAGTTGTAGGAATGCATGATAGAGATCTTGTAGATGTTTGTCTCTGTCTGAGGGGTTGGAGCAAATGCGGTTATATCGTGGCGCTTGGCTGTAGACAATGGATCGAGTGGTATGATCTGGATGAAAGCTAGAGGCATGTAGGTAGGAATAGCGGTCAGTAGGTTTCCGATATAGGGTGGTGTTTATGTGACCATCGCTTATTAGCACCGTAGTGTCCAGGAAGTGGATCCTTGAGGTGGCCATTCAGTTTCTCACAAAGCCACCCCCTTTGTTGATTTTAATTCCCTGTAAGCCAACCCTGTAAGCCATGTCATCAGTTGTCCCTCCCTCCATCAGGGCAACAGCAGACAATCGTTCCGTGCCTTTTTTCTGTGCAGACGTCATACCACGGCAAGCATGGAGCCCGCTCAGATCGCTTTGGCAATTAGGAGCATATTAAACACCACACGCATTATCCAGCAGTATATGCAGCACCAGAACCTGGCAAAGCGAAACTGGGTGAGTAGGCGACGTCAGCGCGGTGACGAGAGTGATGAGAACATGGACACAGACTTCTCTCAAAGCACGGGCCCCGCCAATGTGGGCATCATGGTGTTAATGGGGCAGGTTCATGCGGTGGAACGCTGATTCTGGGCTCGGGAAACAAGCACAGACTGGTGGGACTGAATAGTGTTGCAGGTCTGGGACAATTCCCAGTGGCTGTGAAACTTTCGCATGCATAAGGGCACTTTCATGGAACTTTGTGACTTGTTTCCTCTGCCCTGAGGCGCAAGAATACCAAGATGAGAGCAGCCCTCACAGTTGAGAAGCGAGTGGCAATAGCCCTCTGGAAACTTGCAACGCCAGACAGCTATCGGTCAGTCGGGAATCAATTTGGAGTGGGCAAATCTACTGTGGGGGCTGTTGTGATGCAAGTAGCCAACGCAATCAAAGATCTGCCGATATCAAGGGTAGTGACCCTGGGAAATGTGCAGGTCATAGTGGATGGCTTTGCTGCAATGGGATTCCCTAACTGTGGTGGGCCATAGATGGAACCCATATTCCTATCTTGGCACCGGAGCACCAAGACAGCGAGTACATAAACAGTAAGGGGTACTTTTCAATAGTGCTGCAAGCACTGGTGGATCACAAGGGACGTTTCACCAACATCAATGTGGGATGGCCGGGAAAGGTACATGACGCTCGCATCTTCAGGAACTCTGATCTGTTTCAAAAGCTGCAGGAAGGGACTTTCTTCCCAGACCAGAAAATAACTGTTGGGGATGTTGAAATGCCTATAGTTATCCTTGGAGACCCAGCCTACCCCTTAATGCCATGGCTCATGAAGCCATACACACACAGGCAGCCTGGAGAGTAGTCAGGAGCTGTTCAACTACAGGCTAAGCAAGTGCAGAATGGTGGTAGAATGTGCATTTGGATGTTTAAAAGTGCGCTGGTGCAGTTTACTGACTCAGTTAGATCTCAGCGAAACCAATATTCCCACTGTAATTACTGCTTGCTGTGAGCTCTACAATATCTGTGAGAGTAAGGGGGAGATGTTTATGGCAGAGTGGGAGATTAAGGCAAATCACCTGGCTGCTGGTTATACACATCCAGACACCAGGGCGGTTAGAAGAGCACAGGAGGGTGTGGTGCGCATCAGAGAAGCTTTGAAAACCAGTTTCATGACTGGCCAGGCTACGGTGTGAAAGTTCTGTTTTTCTCCTTGATGAAACTCCCCACCCCTTGGTTCACTCTACTTCCCTGTAAGCTAACCACCCTCCCCAGCTCCCTTTGATCACCGCTTGCAGAGGCAATAAAGTCATTGTTGCTTCACATTCATGCATTCTTTATTAATTCATCACACAAATAGGGGGATAATTACCAAGGTAGCCCAGGAGAGGTGGTGGAGGAGGGAAGGACAAGGCCACACAGCACTTTAAAAGTTTAAAACTTATTGAATGCAAGCCTTCTGTTACTTGGGCAATACTCTGGGGTGGAGTGGCTGAGTGGCCGGAGGCCCCCACCACCACGTTCTTGAGCGTCTGGGTGAAGAGGCTATGGAACTTGGGGAGGAGGGTGGTTGGTTACAAAGAGGCTGTAGTGGTGGTCTGTGCTCCTGCTGCCTTTCCTGCAGCTCAACCATACGCTGCAGCATATTAGTTTGATCCTCCAGCAGCCTCAGCATTGAATCCTGCCTCCTCTCATCATGCTGCCGCCACCTTTCAGCTTCAGCCCTCTCTTCAGCCCGCCACTTACTCTCTTCAGCCCACCACCTCTCCTCCCGGTCATTTTGAGCTTTCCTGCACTCTGACATTGTCTGCCTCCATGCATTCGTCTGTGCTCTGTCAGTGTGGGAGGACAGCATGAGCTCAGAGAACATTTCATTGTGAGTGCGTTTTTTTTGCCTTCTAATCTTCGCTAGCCTCTGAGAAGGAGAAGATCCGGTGATCCTTGAAACACATACAGCTGGTGGAGAAAAAAAAAGGGACAGTGGTATTTGAAAAGACATTTTATAGAACAATGGGTACACTCTTTCACGGTAAACCTTGCTGTTAACATAGCACATGTGCTTTCGTTACAAGGTCGCATTTTGCCTCCCCCCACCGCGTGGCTAACAGCGGGGAACATTTCTGTTCAGCCACAGGCAAACAGCCCAGCAGGAATGGGCACCTCTGAATGTCCCCTTAAGAAAAGCACCCTATTTCAACCAGGTGACCATGAATGATATCACTCTCCTGAGGATAATACAGAGAGATAAAGAATGGATGTTGTTTGAACGCCAGCAAACATACACTGCAATGGTTTGTTCTACAGTGATTCCCGAGTATGTGCTACTGGCCTGGAGTGATAAAGTGTCCTACTATGGTGGATGGAATAAGGCTGCCCTCCCCAGAAACAGTTTGCAAAGGCTTTGGAAGTATATCCAGGAGAGCCACGAATGCCAGGGCAAATTAATCATTAAACGTGCTTGCTTTTAAATCTTGTATAGTTTTTTAAAAAGGTACACTCACCAGAGGTCCCTTCTCTGCCTGGTGGGTCCAGGAGGCAGCCTTGGGTGGGTTCAGGGGTACTGGCTCCAGGTCCAGGGTGAGAAACAGTTCCTGGCTGTCGGGAAAACGGTTTCTCCGCTTGTTTGCTGTGAGCTATCTACAATCTCCTCATCATCGTCTTCCTCGTCCCCAAAACCTGCTTCCGTGTTGCCTCCATCTCCACTGAAGGAGTCAAACCACATGGCTGGGGTAGTGGTGGCTGAACCCCCTAAAATGGCATGCAGCTCATCATAGAAGCGGCATGTTTGGGGCTCTGACCCGGAGCAGCCATTTGCCTCTCTGGTTTTCTGGTAGGCTTGCCTCAGCTCCTTAATTTCACGCGGCACTGCTTCTGGTCCCTGTTATGGCCTCTGTCCTTCATGCCTTTGGAGATTTTCACAAATGTTTTGGCATTTCGAAAATTGGAACGTAGTTCTGATAGTATGGATTCCTCTCCCCATATAGTGATCAGATCCCGTACCTCCCGTTCGGTCCATGCTGGAGCTCTTTTGCGATTCTGGGACTCCATCGTGGTCACCTCTGCTGATGAGCTCTGCATGGTCACCTGCAGCTTGCCACACTGGCCAAACAGGAAATTGAAATTGAAATTCAAAAGTTCGCGGGCCTTTTCCTGTCTACCTGGTCAGTGCATCTGAGTTGAGAGTGCTGTCCAGAGCGGTCACAATGGAGCACTCTGAGATAGCTCCCGGAGGCCAATATCATCTAATTGCGTCCACAGTACCCCAAATTCGACCCAGCAAAACCGATTTCAGCGCTAATCCCCTTGTTGGGGGTGGAGTAAGGAAATCAATTTTAAGAGCCCTTTAAGTCGAATAAAAGGGCTTCGTCATGTGGACGGGTGCAGGGTTACATCGATTTAACGCTGCTAAATTCGACCTCAACGCCTAGTGTAGACCAGGGCTGAGTCACTAGAACCTGGATCCTCTCCTTTTTGCAATAAAACAAGCAGGAGGTACTAATGGAAGAAAAAATCCATCCTGGATTTTTCTCTCCTGATTGGTTCCAAGGGTGGGGTGAGATTCTCATGACCTTCACCCTTCCATCCTCACAATGTGCCGTGATGGAACCCATTCCCTCTTTCCATGAAGGAGCAGTTTGGTGAAGAGTCAAGTACAGTCACAGTCAGGTGGAATTTCCCTCTTTCTGTCCACTCCCATTTTTTCCCCACAGCAAGGGCCTATCGTCTCTACTTTTTTCCCCTCCTTTTTACCTTTGAATAAAAGAACTAGAGTTGGAGAATTTATTCAACTTAAACTGAAAGACAATACTTAAATATTTCTGAACTGACTTATGAACGAGAGGTACTTCCCAATTGTCTCTACAGCTGCCTGCCATTGTTGCTGAAGGAGGAATGGATGCCTGTGAACCTGAGGAATTAATAGGAATCTGCCAGCTATCAACATCTGGGAGAGCTGGAGCGAAAGACCGGGAGAACAAAAGAGCTTGACTGAAAACCAGAGATGGAACTCATTGACCTGTTCTTAATTTCTTTCTTCTGTTTAATCTTTGCTTGCCTTTATCTCAAATTAATTGTGTGGTAAATAGATCAATTGAAGGAGGATTATTGTAATTGACTAGTGAAAGAATTGACCCTTGTGTTTTCAATCTCTACTATACCAAATTAGTGAAGTCATAAAAACAAAATAAAATGCATTCAGAGTAAACTGAAAGCCACTATACAATCCAACTGTAACGATTTTATTAGGTCAAGTACAGACCATGCCTGCACAGCACCAGGCCTGAATTTGCATAGCCCATAAGCACTGATGAAATTTCTGAAGAAGAGGGTATTGCCTGTGTTTCACTCAAGTATTTTGCCAAGATTTGGGGCCTTGTCTTTGGTAGGAGGAAAATTTGAGTGTATGTGTCAGGTTTTTCTTTGGTGCAGTCCTGTTTATTTACAAAGAATGTAGACAAAACCCTATTTCCCTGAACACAGTAGAAACAAACAGCAGGAGACAGTTTCCTTCTTCAGAAATCCAGGTCTGCATTTCTGTATCTGTAAGAAGCTCTGTCTCTCCAGTTCGCCCCAAGGTCTTACCTACCCTTTCCTCTGTCGCTTCCTTTTGGCTATCTAATTGCTTTCTGCCTGTCTCATGCACAGTCAATCCTCTCTACTGCCTCTGCATTTGCAGTCAGTCCTCAGAGAAACCCTTAAACCCACATGGCTTAGCTTGTGATTGGCCTAGCTATACAGCCCAGTGCTGTGGATGATGGCTTCCTACACAGTGTCAACTATCTATCACTACACATAGGAGCATTTAATTGCTCCTTCTGTTTAGCCTGAATGAAGGGTGGTTAGTGCACACATCAGCTTTAACCAAGTAGGTGACGGATCTATACATCAAAGACACACTTAATGGCAGCCATGACTACCTTACACCGTAACAATTTGTCTATCTGTTTTCTCACCTGAACTGTTCACAAGTTCTCTCTGACAAAATCGTATTCAATTTTTGCCTCACTGGGGGTTTAGCCAATATACTAAAAATAGATTGTACCATTGTAAATAGGGGTAATTAAGACAGGATCCCTGTTGTTCAGGCCGAGTGATCCGAGAGTCTCAAGAATGTCTCTGAGAAACCAGATTTGATTCTCCCTACTGCTTTGGAACTCAAGCACAATTAATAACTGAGTCCCAAGCATGAAGCCCTGGGTAAATATTAAGGGGGAAATTGAGGCGTTCACTAAGGAAAGGAGAGTGGGGAGGAAGAGCCTCTGTGCCTGATGAGGGCAGAATTGTAAGGAAGTCTTAATGATTTGATAGAGTCTGTAGCAAATATAGTTCCCATTTAGTCTTATAGAACAAATCCTCCACTTACAATCCTTTCCTATTCTATAAGTAGTTTCTTTCCTCAACTGCACTGAGGAAGGAGAAAATAAAAATCTATGCCAACCAGTCTTTATGATACTATTAATAGGAGCTATAAGGGAATACAATCAACATGTGACTATAGTCAAAAGGGGAGTTTGTGCCTCTCTGACAAATAATATGCAGCACAATGCCATAGTCAAGATTTACTGCAGATTCTTAAAGAACTGTTTGTTGATGCCAAGCTAATAAATATATCGGTTAAAATCAACTATTTTTTCCATGCACCATCACACATGATACAAGAGTGCCAGCAGAGGACATATGCTCTTCCTGAACTCAGCTGTATGAGTCAGCAGGGAATGTTAACTAATGCAAAGCCCTATCATTTGACAAAGGTTCTGTCTATACTGCAAATTCAACCATGTCAGGGGAACTGTTACAATACATAGTCTCTCAACAAGTTTAAAATATGCTTCAGTCTGGCAGTGCAGGCAAGATCAACCATGCTACGGTTTTGAACTTTGCAAGGTAGAAGCACAAATCAGGAATGGAAGTTAAAATGCAGTTTGTTTCCCTCTCGACTACAAGACCAACATGTTTTATCTGTTTTCAGTGAAAGGAGGGTGAGAGACCAGATTTCTCCCTACTCCCTGCCTGGTTGACCTTATGGTGTAGAGGGGCCTCGGCCAAAAGTACTTCAAAAGTATTGAAAGCTGTGAGAGTTAGGAACCTCAATACCTTTGAGGATATGGGCCTATGGGATATGCAGACAGAAGATACAAATTAAATAATAATGAAATAATGCTTCCTTAATAAAGGGACTTACTGTAGCATGAACACAATATGTCTCATGGCTAGAAACCATATGTCTTCAGAAAAGATACGAGTGTAGGTCAGAAACGTACAGAAACAAGATAACGTGAGTTTCCTCCTTAGAGAGGAAGAATATTCTTCTGGTTGAGGCCCTGCACTAGCAGTGAGGAGATCTGTGTTCAGCCTTCCTCTGAAACATTAGCCATATCAATCAACCAATCTCTCTGTGCCTCAGTGTCCCAGCCATAAAGTGGACATAACAATTATTTCTCTTACCCTTGTCTATTTACACTGTAAGATTTTGGGACGGGGCCTGTCTCTCGCTAGGTATTTGTATAACACCCAGTAAAATGCAGCTGGCCCTCTTCTCAGCTGGGGTTTCTAGGTGCTACAAAGATATAAATAATAATATTGTGCTAACAACAAGAAGACATGTTAATGCACAAAGCAGCTTAGCTAATATGGAAACGGTCTCATAGTGGGAAGCGTCAGGCAACCTTAATAATAGGCAATGCTACCAGCCCTGTCCATAATAAAAGCAAGCAGGCTTCACAGCCTGGACACAGATGCCTATAGACAGGTTGCCCCATTGTCTTTGATAGATATCAATATCATTACACAACCCCAGTTATCAGCTCTAATCCCTTTTCTTTACAGCTGCTACCATCTCTTAGAGCTTGTCTGTACAAACACTTAGTTCACGGCAAAGTGGGGTGTAAATCTGCCTTCCACTAGCCTGGTGTGTACTAAATGTCTGTGTGGACCTTCCTGCCATGCACTAAAAGTTTCCTAATATGCTTTAATCTACCCGCTTTGAAACAGAAATACGTTAAAGCACACTAAAAAACCTTCTGTGTGCAGCAGCAGGGTCCACACAAACACAGTGCATTACAGGCTAGATTTAAACCTCATCTTATCACAATTTGTTTTCATATAGACAAGCCCTTAGAACAGTGGTTACCAAACTTTAACAACCCGTGAACCCCTTTCACTAAAATGTCAAGTCTCGCGAACCCCCTCCTAAAAATGAATATTTCCATGGATTTTCTCCTTTGCCTGAGTATAAATTATAAAAGCAGTGATCTTGGAAATATAAAATTTGTTTCATGCTTATTACACACTATTTATTATTGATCATTACAGTATTTTTATTACATTATGAAAACGGCAACACTCTTCCAAGATCTCACTTTCGTAGCTTGTATCGCTTTGAATAAGCCTGTTATAAGACAAGACTCCTATGTTTCATCAAGGAGTATCAGATGTGAAAAAGCATGAAGGTATTTAAGAAGCCAACTCAAAGAGTTCCTCCTACACAAGCATTCAGGTCTTGAGCAGTCCAGGCAAACAACACACGTTACAACAAAGCTTAAACCTGTTCTCCATAGTCATTTTAAAAACAATACTAGCTGCCTATTTAATTTTAAAAACAGCAAAAATTATCCACCTCCCTTTCCATTTCTTATAAGGAGTCTTGAAGTTTAAATCTCCTCACTGTGATAGATATGCTTGCTTTGATCTGCTTAGCCCTTGGAAGTCCAGGGGCTCCGGGCTGCTGGCCCGTTGCTGCCCAGGGTCCCTAGGGAGAGCTCTGGCCGCCATTAGGGAATTTTTTCCTGAGAACCCCCTGTAACATTTCATGAACCCCAGTTTGGGAACCTTAGACTCAGCATTCATTACTTTATCTCTTTCCCCATGAACCTTTAATTTTTAAGGAATATTTTGTCTCCTTAAAGGGATCTCTTGTAATTATTATGTGACCAATCAACACCTATCATTCAGCCATCCCCTTGAAACAGCTGAATAACTCGGCTCCCATGAGGCAGTGTAGACTCATTATAAAAAGGGAGTCAAGCCAATTGTTCTAGTGTTGTGAAATGAGAGAGGTTTTAGAAGTGCGTGCCTGCAAGAACATGGATGTGGTACGGTAATCTTATGTCATATAATATATAGTGTTTGGACTTCTTTTGTTCTTGTGCAACATTTTTGTTTACAAACTGTCTCTTACTCTTTGTTTATCTAAGTAGTTTGGCCTTCACCATTAGGATATTGCTAGTTCTTTTTTCAATGTATCCTAGCTTTTTGTATTATGGTAGCACTAACAGTACTTTTGTGAATAATGCACTAGGCTTGTATAGGCATACTCAATAAGAGACTTGTTGGCTAGCTTAGGCTTTGTCCATACAGAATTACACTTTTTTTTTTTTTTTTTTAGGTAAAAATTCTTTTAATCTAAACTGATACAAAATTTTGTGTGGATACTCCTTTTTGGTTTAAACATGTCTCCTGTCAGTAAGGAAAAATGGTATATTAGGCTTAAATGGAGTTGAGTGATAACACACAATTAACTAAATCTGTTCAAGATAATAAATCAGATCAACTGAAAATGAAAAGTTTGTAGCTGAAGTAGCTATGTAAGACACCAGAGGAGTGGGGGGAGGAATGGGGGGGGGGGTGGAAGAAGGGAAGACAGCCTGTCTGTGGTAGAACTATTTTTGTTTCTTCAGGTCTTTTCTTACAGAGCTCTCTCCTATACTTCCTAGCCCAGACTTGTAGGAAGAAAACAAGTTACCTTTTACTATGCCAGTTGTACTATTCCTATGGAGCCCAATTCCCAATCACCGTGTAGGGAAAAGGGAGGAACTAATCCTTTGAGGCATCTCATATTTGTAACTCCATACCCAAATCATTTGGCTAAACAAATCTAAAATATACTAATCCATGCTAACATACTGCCGAAAAAATGCTTATCTGAGTAGCCTCAGCTCTAGCTTTCTGCAGAGGTGCAATAATTAGTAATACTTAAGAGTTCTAGTAAGCAGTGATGTGGAAGTGAATTTCCAAAATGGTGTTTGGAAAAGCATGTTGCTGTTTCTAATTTTTTCACTGGATCCTGCTATTGTATTCATGTTTTGCACCCAGATCTCTCATTCTGATATAGTATGATTGGATAAATCTAGCTCTATCACAAAAGCCTAGAATATGATTCCATACACAGTTTGGACTACCATGCTGAAACAGCATGAAGTGTGACTTCCTGTATAACATTAATGATGAGTAGTGGCTGCTGCCCAAAATAACTGGGCTTCAGTTAGCAAGGTTCCCCTTGTCTCACCTTCTTCTGTCCCCAGCAGGCTGAATATGGCCAAAAATGACAAGGGAAGAAAAAAACTGAGAGATAATGCAGGGGGGAATTACAGGGAAGAATTATGGTGGAGGATAAGGAAGGATAGCAGGCAACTGAGAAGAGGGTATTTTTACTTATCTCCTCCCCTTTTGGAATTGGAATATTTCTAATCTAAAGCATAGACTGAGGGCAAACAGTAATTCTCCCATTAATGTTCTTTCATAGTCCCATACTATCCCCTGACTGCCTCCTTGCTGCTACCACCAGTCCACCCAAATCTTCATTCACAAGTTGATCCCATTCCCACTACATGCAGAAAACCAATTTGTTCCAATCCCAATTTAGACCCACCCGAAGCTTCTTCCAACCAATCCCCCATTTGCTCAGCATACCTATGCTTCCAGGTTGGAAACAACTTGTACCTAATCTCTCCACCGTTCAGAATCTCCCCCACTCCAAATCCAGAATATTAGGATGTACAGCTCTCCCATATACACAACGCTCCAGCTCAGAAGTGCTACAGTATCTGAACAACCTGCCCAGCTTGTTGCTACACTTGGAGAAATGGGGAAGGGCTCTGGCTGCAGAAAGAACTATATCTTAACTCTAAAGTTGAAGAAAATCAGCACCACAAAAGCCTGGTACTCCCTTCTCAGTATCTCCTAGACATGTTTCCCTATGAGTTTCTGCCTTTCTTAGCATGATGGTGGCACTAATTTTGATTGGGGCTCTCGGAACTAATGCAATACAAACTTATTAAATACATGTACTCCTCCTTTGTAGAAGGAAGGGCTTACGTTTATTAAAGCAGGAGTCTGAGTCACACTTAGATTCTATTCATAAGCTCTCACACAGACTGATTTTTTTTTTTTAAGGCAAATAACTATTCAGGACCAGCCCTGAAGTTGTACACTCTTATTTGGGAACAAGAATGCCTTGTACACATTTAGTTTAACCAGTTCCTGAATATCTCCGTGTGTAGACAAACCCTTAGACAAGGGTGTTTAGTGTCTCTCTTGAAAATCAGGCCATAAATGTATTTGTCCCTTTACTTGTTTAAAATGGTGATACTTGCTGTAATGATGCTGGTTCTGGTGGGACCCAACTGAAAGTACCAGTTCAGGAGAAATTGCTTAAAGCTGGGCAGTTGCAGCCCAAGGCTGGGGTTCCTTTGCACACCATGGCAAACCAAACCAGCCAAACAGAGAAGACTTTGGTTTTACCCCACTGGCTAACCATAAGTCACACAAGTAACTCCATTAGACACTCCAGTTTCCCAGTATCCCCACCAATTCCACTCATTATGAGGATGAATGGTTATGAAAACCAATACCCCAGTGCAAGGAAAAAGGTTCTCCCAATCCCAAAGGACCAAACCCCAGACCCAGGTCAATATTCCAATCAGATCTTGCCCACAAATCACGCTGTTACCAATCCTTTAGAATCTAAAGGTTTATTCATAAAAGAGAAATATAGATAAGAGCTAGAATTGGTTAAAGGGAATTAATTATATACAGTAATGGCAAAGTTCTTGGTTCAGGCTTGTAGCAGTGATAGAATAAACAGCAGGTTCAAATCAAGTATCTAGAGTACATCCACAGCTGGGATGGATCATTCAGTCCTTTGTTCAGAGCTTCAGTTTGTAGCAAAGTTCCTCCAGAGGCAAGAAGCAGGATTGAAGACAAGATGGAGGTGAGGCAGTTGCCTTTTATAGCCTCTTCCAGGTGTAAGGACACCTCTTTGTTCATACTGTGGAAAATGGAGTTTGGAGTCACATGGGCAAGTCACATGTCCATGCATGACTCAGTTCTTTACAGGTGGCAGCCATTCTTCACATGCTATCTTGAACGTTCCCAGAAAGATGACTTATGTGGATTGGAGTCTCCCAAGGTCCATTGTCCGTTAACTGTTTCGTGATTGTGCACTTAATCTGCAAATTCCTTTCTCAAGAAGCTGACCAAATGCTTTACTAAGGCTTCTTAGAATCAAAACACATTGAGATACAAGTACATAGGCAGTATTCATAACTTTAACTACAAAAATGGTGCACATATACAGACAGCATAATCATAATCAGCAAATCCTACCCTTTCCATAGACACCTTACAGACAACCTTTGTACAATATTTGCTGCAAATATACAACAGTGGTTGCAACAATGATTTATATAGTCATAGGTTACATCAGTAATGTCACAATTGCCTATCTCGCAAATGTGTTCTGTCTGTCCAGACTTTTCATCTAGAGATCAGTCTATGTAAATGCAAAGTAGTGTTAGAAATAATTTATTGTATCTGAGAAAGAGGATGTGGAGCCCATTAAAACTAACATAATACAAAAAGGCAGGATTAAAGTTTGAGTTATCGGAAATGCAAGTTAGGTTTCAAGTACCTAACTGTACAACATCAATGTTGCATGAAGATCTTCGCTTGGTTTTTGTTTTTTCCCCTTCTAAAAAAAAAACCCAACAAGCTTGCAAATAACTCGTTGCAACTGGAATTTGAAACACGCACCTCACTGAGGTGGGGCTCAGATGTGCTGATGCAGACTACACACTTCTGGAACATGGCAGCCACATCTTACATTTTTGTTTTTTGGTTCTGCCTATAGTGAAATTACAATTGTGGGGCTCCTGCTATAACATAGTCCATCTATATGCAATGAGTGGGGAAGGAACTGGTTACTAAACACTTAAATAGTTTACTTAAGCATGGATTATTCTTGCAGTGTCAGTGTGACCTTTTCTATCCATATTTTGGAACCTCATCAGCCAGGCTCATTGCACTATGGACTAGATTTACAAAGAAACTTTGGCATAGTGATATTCAGCTTCACAACACTTAACTTCTAGGCTATTAGACAATCACTGGCATTCACAAAGCCTGAGTTAGGTGCCTAGGCTCCCTGTGGGATGGATGGGGAGAAGAGCAAGCGTTCTAGGCAGCTCTGCTGCTACAATAGCCATAGGAGATGCCAAGCTGAGAGGGAAAGTGTGCTAAGCCCCACCCCTCTCTTAGAGCTAGATGCTAAAACCCAGGCTGCAGGGAGGTGCTGCCTTCTCCCTGTGGGATTCTCTGCTGCAAACCTTCTTTTGGTGCTCTAGCAAGAGGCCTGTGAGGGGCATGACCTCCCTCATAACTTTTAGTCCAGTTGCTAGGTTTCCCATCCAGGATGTGGAAGACCTGCACTTCAAGGCTCCCCACACACTCCCAGCAGGGTGAGAAGGGATTTGACCTGGGCTAACTGCTGGACAATGGGGTATTCTGATATGGGGCTCCCTCAGCCTCTCCCATTAAAGCTGTCCAATGTGGATAGGCAACCTTTTAAAAACAAATCACTGGAGCAAGAGGACTGGATATTGGGTGTCTCACTTACAGGTGAGTGTTCCAACCACCAGGTTGGCTACCAAGTCATTTTCATACTTGGACTTTCTCTGCCCAATAGCCCAGTGATTAGGGCACTCATCCATTATATAGGAGACAAAGTTCAAGTCTCTGCTCCAAATCAGATAGAGCAGGGATTTGAAAACAGGTCTCTATCATCCCAGGTAAGTGCCCTAACCACTGAGTTATTGGCTCTAATGGACATGGATGTTGACACAAGAAAGGGCTGACCTGCCTTAGGAACCTCACTCCAGAAGAGGATTCGTGGGTGTAAATCCTGAGCCAAGACAGGCATTTAACTCCTCTGAAGAATTTAGGCCCTGACCCTTGACTTATCCTTCTGGAGAGTTTAAGCAACTCTTGTTCAGATTACTGGCTTTTCTGTGAATCCCATTCATAGGTACTTGACTCTTCCCATACACTGGATGCCTCACTAGTGGCAGAGAATTCCACTGTATGGCAGGGCATACATAAAAGTTCAGCTGTGGCTCTAACCCTAGGTATCTAAAAAGGCAGACATGGGCCTGGAAGGATTCTCAAAAGTACCTGGGTGCTCAATGCCCATTGACATCAGTGGAAATTGAGTGCTCCTCTTTAGACATCCAAATACCTTTAAAAAATGTGCCTCCTTGTCACCAGAGATACTTAACACAACCATTAAATAGTCTTCTTCCTCTAAAATAGAATGTATTATAAAGTGCTGTAATACCTAGAAATGCCACCTGTGTTTACATGGTCAGATAATTGCAACTTTCACTGAGCAAAGTACGTTCAGGATCCATGTAGAGTAACTTCTTACAAAAATAAGAAGCTCTGGTATTTAGATTGTGACTTATAAAAACCCACCCATCACTAATTCTTTGGGGTGCATGTACATAAAAATATACTACCGCTTTTGACCAAAGTTAGTGACCCCTGCCTTTCCCCCAGATCATTACTTCAGCAAATTCCAGTATTCTCCTCTCTCAGGCTAAAGTCTGAAAATGACCTTATCTTGCACTGATAAATAGAACTGGTTGACTTTCCCATCAGAATACTGATTTTGTCAAAATTTTAAACATTCTGCAGAGATGGTACAATTTTGATGAAGGTCAGATGAAAAGCAGGCCGGGTTCTAATGGAATCCTGCAGGTTTTCTGCATGCTGCCTGGTGGACTGAGGACCCTGGGAGTGCTGGCTCCCAAGCTCATGGTCCCTTGACAGCCTGAGCATCCAGGATAGCCAGCCATGGTAACTACCTCTGAGACAGGGGCTCCATGGTTTTCTTTTTATGAAGAACTTCAAAATGTAAGTTCTTTTTTAAATTCTGAACAATCAAACTTTGAGGTAAATAATCCTGTATAAGGATTTCAGTTTCTCAGCACACCTATCTAGTAGGATGGGAAATGAATTAATAAATCAAGGGTGCTTCACAGAGAATATCCTGCCACTACAGGATAGTGGATAAGGGCTCAGATTTTCCTAGATGCGATAGCTGATGGATTCCTTCATCAAGTAATTGCTGAACCAACAAGAGGGGATGCCATTTTAGATTTAATTTTGGTGAGTAGCGAGGACCTCATAGAAGAAATGGTTGTAGGGGACAATCTTGGCTCAAGTGATCATGAGCTATTCAGTTCAAACTAAATGGAAGGATTAACAAGAATAAATCTGCAACTAGGGTTTTTGATTTCAAAAGGGCTGACTTTCAAAAATTAAGGAAATTAGTTAGGGAAGTGGATTGGACTGAAGAATTTATGGATCTAAAGGTAGAGGAGGCCTGGGATTACTTTAAATCAAAGCTGCAGAAGCTATCGGAAGCCTGTATCCCAAGAAAAGGGAAAAAATTCATAGGAAGGAGTTGTAGACCAAGCTGGATGAGCAAGCATCTTAGAGAGGTGATTAAGAAGCAGAAAGCATACAGGGAGTGGAAGATGGGAGGGATCAGCAAGGAAAGCTACCTAATTGAGGTCGGAACATGTAGGGATAAAGTGAGACAGGCTAAAAGTCGAGTAGAGTTGGACCTTGCAAAGGGAATTAAAACCAAATAGTAAAAGGTTCTATAGCCATATAAATAAGAAGAAAACTAAGAAAGAAGAAGTGGGCCGCTTAACACTGAGGATGGAGTGGAGGTTAAAGATAATCTAGGCATGGCCCGATATCTAAACAAATACTTTGCCTCAGTCTTTAATAAGGCTAAAGAGGATCTTAGGGATAATGGTAGCACGACAAATGGGAATGAGGATATGGAGGTAGATATTACCATATCTGAGGTAGAAGCGAAACTGAAACAGCTTAATGGGACCAAATCGGGGGGCCCAGATAATCTTCATCCAAGAATATTAAAGGAATTGGCACCTGAAATTGCAAGCCCATTTACAAGAATTTTTAATGAATCTGTAAACTCAGGAGTAGTACCGAATGATTGGAGAATTGCTAATATAGTTCCTATTTTTAAGAAAGGAAAAAAAAGTGATCCGGGTAACTACAGGCCAGTTAGTTTGACATCTGTAGTATGCAAGGTCCTGGAAAAAATTTTGAAGGAGAAATTAGTTAAGGACATTGAAGTCAATGGTAAATGGGACAAAATACAACATGGTTTTACAAAAGGTAGATCGTGCCAAACCAACCTAATCTCCTTTTTTGAAAAGGTAACAGATTTTTTAGATAAAGGAAATGCAGTGGATCTAATTTACCTAGATTTCAGTAAGGCGTTTGATACCGTGCCACATGGGGAATTATTAGTTAAATTGGAGAAGATGGGGATCAGTATGAACAGCAAAAGGTGGATAAGGAATTGGTTAAAGGGGAGACTGCAACTGGTCCTACTGAAAGGCGAACTGTCAGGCTGGAGGGAGGTTACCAGTGGAGTTCCTCAGGGATCGGTTTTGGGACCAATCTTATTTAATCTTTTTATTACTGACCTTGGCACAAAAAGTGGGAGTGTGCTAATAAAGTTTGCAGATGATACAAAGCTGGGAGGTATTGCCAATTCGGAGAACGATCGGGATATTATACAGGAGGATCTGGATGACCTTGTAAACTGGAGTAATAGTAATAGGATGAAATTTAATTGTGAGAAGTGTAAGGTTATGCATTTAGGGATTAATAACAAGAATTTTAGTTATAAGTTGGGGACGCATCAATTAGAAGTAACAGAAGAGGAGAAGGACCTTGGAGTATTGGCTGATCATAGGATGACTATGAGCTGCCAATGTGATATGGCCGTGAAAAAAGCTAATGCGGTTTTGGGATGCATCAGGAGAGGCATTTCCAGTAGGGATAAGGAGGTTTTAGTACCATTATACAAGGCACTGGTTAGACCTCACCTAGAATACTGTGTGCAGTTCTGGTCTCCCATGTTCAAAAAGGATGAATTCAAACTGGAGCAGGTACAGAGAAGGGCTACTAGGATGATCCGAGGAATGGAAAACTTGTCTTATGAAAGGAGACTTAAGGAGCTTGGCTTGTTTAGCCTAACTAAAAGAAGGTTATGGGGAGATATGATTGCTCTCTAGAAATATATCAGAGGAATAAATACAGGAGAGGGAGAGGAATTATTTAAGCTCAGCATCAATGTGGACACAAGAACAAATGGGTATAAACTGGCCACCAGGAAGTTTAGACTTGAAATCAGACGAAGGTTTTTAACCATCAGAGGAGTGAAGTTTTGGAATAGCCTTCCAAGGGAAGCAGTGGGGGCAAAAGATCTATCTGGTTTTAAGATTCTACTTGATAAGTTTATGGAGGAGATGGTATGATGGGATAATGGGATTTTGGTAAGTAATTGATCTTTAAATATTCAGGGTAAATAGGACTAATCCCCTGAGATGGGATATTAAATGGATGGGATCTGAGTTACCCAGGAAAGAATTTTCTGTAGTATCTGGCTGGTGAATCTTGCCCATATGCTCAGGGTTTAGCTGATTGCCATATTTGGGGTCGGGAAGGAATTTTCCTCCAGGGCAGATTGGAGAGGCCCTGGAGGTTTTTCGCCTTCCTCTGTAGCATGGGGCATGGTTGACCTGAGGGAGGCTTCTCTGCTCCTTGAAGTCTTTAAACCATGATTTAAGGACTTCAATAGCTCAGACATAGGTAAGGTTTTTCATCCGAGTGGGTGGGTGAGATTCTGTGGCCTGTGCTGTGCAGGAGGTCAGACTAGATGATCAGAATGGTCCCTTCTGACCTTAGTATCTATGAATCTACATATTCCAATTTTGACAGCTGACTTAGGTACATAGTAATTGCCATACCGGATCAAACAGTAATGTCTTTGGTCTCCTATCCTGACAGTGGTTCATACCAGGTCATGCAAAGAATACTGCAAGATGCCTAATGGAGTTATGGAAAAATCTGTCTAGGAAAGCTTTTTTTTTTTTTTTCTAGCTCCTGGAAAAATATCTACATGGGGTTTTAGCTGAGTTTAGATTGCCAAATTTTCACTGAAAGTTTGGGGGACTTCTTGTGTCGACCTACACATAGGCTGCAATAAACGGTCAAAGGTTTGAGCTTGAGAAGGGTGAGCAGCAAGAATCCTTATTAACGTTAAGTTAACTCCATTGGAAACACCATCCTTGCCCCCTCAACACAGGACTGGAGCCCTTATGGCCGTGGTACCCAGTGGCTACAACAGGAAACTGTCCTGAGACACTTTGGAAGAAATGGGAATGTCTTAAAGAAATCCAGCCTCAGGCCTGAATCTAGGGTAAGCAGACAGCAGCTGGGCAGTTACTGCAACAAACCCTCTTGTGGTAGCGAAGAAATGTAGCATGGCCAACTCTTGCAATAGCTGGTATCTTCTTTAAAGTGCTGGCCCTTGGAATTACATGATTACATGAGACTTTCATTGTCTTTTATTTCTTAAAAGCTGTTTCTAGCTGCCCTGTTCAGGGGCAGAAACCTAAAACATGACCTGTGAGCAGTCACCAGGCTCAAGCCCCAAGGAAAATGACCCCTCCCGATGCTCCTGATTTTTAAAGCCAGCACCAAGCGGGGAGTGACTCATGCTTTCTGAACGCCAGAGTTTGGCACCGCTGCCACCCGCACCAGCATGCACTCCCTGGGCTGAGATAAACCCGGCGGGGGGGGGAATGGCTGGAGGCAGGCACGGGGCAGAGGCCCCAGCTTCCCCCACGAACTGGTGTTGATGGAACATGAACCGCGCACTTACCACGCCCGAGACTCCGGCGGAGTGACGTCACTCTAAATGTGGGTGGAGTCTCTATTGAGGACGGGAGTAGCAGGTTGCCCGCTCCTGTCAGTCAATCAACACTGCCAGCCCCTCCCCATCGCTGGCATATGATTGGTCCTGGCGCCTCAGCTCAGGCCCCTCTCCACTCTGCGGTGATTGGCTAGTCGTGGGATCCGGGTTCCCGGATGTGGGCACGTTCGGCGGTTATAAAGTGCTCGCGGAAGGCGGGAGCGGGCGTAGTTTGAATCGCGGCGGGTGCAGGAGAGGTGGTGTAGTTGGATACACTTGGTGTGTGTAGGACGCTCGCTTTCTCCTATCCCGGTGTGGACCCGCAACAAAGCGTATAATGGTAAGGGAGCCGCGGAAACCGGCCTCGGTAGGGCGTGCGGCTGCGTCGCCTTGGGGCGGCGATGGAGAAGCTGAGGTGAACGGGCGGCGGTGGCGGCGGGAGGGGTAGAAGCACAAGAGGTTAACGAGTGGGTGGCAGCGGTTGCACGAGTGGGAGGTGCTAGTTAGTGCTAAACCCGTCGCGTGGGGGGAGGGAGGAGAGGGTGGTGCACGCGCACTAGTGCCGCCGCCGGAGGGTGGGGGGGGGGGGACAGAGTGGTTGGGGCGCATGCGCTCGGAAAGCCGTTCGTGTCTCCGAGTGTGGAGGAATAAGACGCGCGCGCATCGGCGCTGGCCAGAGGTTGGAGGCGCATGCGCGGGGCATGTGCTGCTGCTCACAGTCTCTCTTTGCGTTAGGCTGGCGGTAAAGCTGGGAAAGACTCTGGAAAGACCAAGACGAAGGCAGTGTCTCGCTCACAGAGAGCCGGCCTGCAGGTGAGGACGGGACCAACTGTCAACTTGTAGCACACCCGCCCCGAACTGGGAGGGGTTTGCTTGCGGGCCCTCCAGAGTTACAGGGGAACGTGCCTCTTATTGCAAATCTTGTGATACCTGGGGGTTTATCTTAAAAGCCCCAGCTCCTCACATGTGATATGATTAACTTCAGCTCATTTTCCTCATGAGACAAGTGCCAAGTTTTTATGCTTTCTGGGCAGAACCTCTAGTGTCCTTGTTTAAATCTAATTATGTAACCTAATCTCTCTTTTGTGAGAGGCTGACTCTTGCCCCTCAGATGACTGGGTTTGTCTGAGATAGGCCTCCAGCAAGCTTTGCTTGGGAGGTGGGACGGAAAGTATGCTATAAATAGCAGCAGCCATGGGCCTCATTATACAGGGGGTGATGGGATAGCCATGCCAGTATAATCTCAGATGAGATGGAGATCCTGCAAGAAGCACACACAAACTGCTACCTTGAATGCAGACATACTTGTGCCATATATCCAACATCAGCTTGGTCTTTTTTTTTTTCCTGCCTGGATGTTATACACAAGCAAGAGGTGTAAGGATTGCAGCTTTACAGGCACTCTTATACCAGTGATGTCTGCAACAGTCTTATCTATTCTGATCTCTTGCAGTTCCCTGTTGGCCGCATCCACCGACATTTGAAATCTAGGACTACCAGTCATGGACGTGTGGGAGCCACAGCTGCTGTATACAGTGCTGCCATCCTGGAGTACCTGACAGCTGAGGTGAAGTTGATGATGTGCAAGACAGCTGACACTGCTGGAGCTGCATAATGACCAGGGCTCCTTGTATTCTGCAATTCTGTGATCATGGAATTTGCTGTAGAGTTGTGCTCTAGAACCTCTACTTCAATCTTTTGTTTTACAAATTCACTTTAGTTAGTAAAAATGTAAACTAATGTCCGAGGCCTGGTCTCCACTAAAAAGGTTGAGACAGCTATGTTGCTCAAGGGAGTGAAGAATCCACACCCCTGAGCAATGTAGTTAAGCCAGTCTATTCTGTGGTGTACATAATGCTAGCTCAGTGAAAGGTCTTCTGTTGATCTAGCTGCTACTTCTCCAGGAGGTGGATTACCTATGCTGATGGGAGAACCCCTCCTGTTTGTGTAGGTAATGTCTACACTTGAAATGCTGCAGTGACAGCACTGTAGCTGTGCTGCTGTAGCATTTAAAATGTAGACAAGGCCTCATCAGCAGATCTGAAACTGGCTTTAAGATGTGAGCTACCCCAGTCATGTCACATGGGGGGGCATGGACTCCCTGACTGAAATTTTGGGACTTGCCATTTTTTCCCAAGATGCCACAGAACTCTGCATTTTTTGTTGGAGAATGAGTATCCTCAACTATAAGCTGTCACTCTTCATTTTCATCCCTTCCACAAGAGAATCTTGCAAGGCAGTCAGTTAACACTACTTAATGGTGCATGCTACAGAGCGTAGTTGCACAAGGCCCTGATAACACTCTATGTAGCCTAGCCTACAGTGCCTGCCAGATATTGTTTCGGAAATACTAACTATTGTAATCTGTGCATGATGGGTAGGCACTGAAAGTGCTTTTGTCTGCAGGTTCTTGAGCTGGCAGGAAATGCATCCAAAGACTTAAAAGTGAAGCGTATCACTCCCCGTCACTTGCAGCTTGCAATAAGAGGAGATGAAGAATTGGACTCTCTCATTAAAGCAACAATTGCTGGTGGTGGTATGTAGCTGTAACTCAGTACTGTTCAAACTAAACTTAAAGTCAAATAGCTTTCTTGCCATGGATTGCTTTTTACAAACATCATAATACACAAATACAATACTGTCTGTTTCAAATAGTACAGGGAAAATCCAATTTAACCTTGCCTTAATCTTGTCTTTTTTTTTCCTTAGGTGTAATACCACATATCCACAAATCTCTTATTGGAAAGAAAGGACAACAGAAAACTGTCTAAAGGATACCAGTATTCCTTGTTATCTCAGGACTCTTACTACTTAACAGTTGTCCAGTGTTGGTGATTCCAGTGGACTGTATCTGTGAAACACAATTTTGCCTTTTTATAACTTTGAGAAGCTAAAGCTCACTGAGCATTCTAACAAACCAAATTTCTGCATTGAAGTCTTAACCATATTTAAGTGTTACCATGGCTTCAAAGAAGCTGTTGTATCTGTAGAGGTTTTTGATTGAGCTGACTGTTTTAGATCTGTTTGATTTTAATGTGAAGCAGAAGTTAAAGGAAATGTTTGGTTTTGTACAGACTCTTGATCCACTAGAGTGGAAGTGTTCAATAAATGTTATATCAATACTAGTCTGTGTATTCACTATTGCCAAACTTCGATAGCAGCTCTTAAGACTGATCGGACCCAGTTCTTGACCAAAGCAATGTTTATCCTACTGCTGCTATAAATTGTAAAATGCCTTAATTTGATTCAAGCAAGCTCTGTTGGCAGAATGTCATTCTGCTTCAATTCTGATCATACTTAGCGATCCCTTATGATCTGAACTAATCAAGCAATGTAGATAGCAACTTGAAGCTGTTTAATGGGACATATCAAGCTCCATGCCACATACTGATTTGGGGGGAATTAATCTGTATTCCAGGGTGCTCCCTCAGCTTACTATCTTTGGTACAGGCCTGTATAAATGGCCCCCAAGCCTTTAAAATAAAAAATAACCTCTTGCTAGACTGCCCCCATCAGTAAAGATTTCTAATGCTTGTTCTCACTTTTTATATGAACTCAGTTAATATCAGCAAATAACAAATGGTGCCTCTAAAGTGTGGTCTGAGCTTCCACATACAGGTGAAAATGATCAATTACAGAGTACAGGAAACTTGTTCTAAGTAGGGTCTGTATTGCCACCACAAATGAAATTGCAGCAGGTTTCTGTGGTATGAATCCCTGCAGATGCAGCAGTGGAAGTTAAGATGAATTCTGGAGAGCAAATTTTACAGCACTTAAGAGTGCTGCTGCAAAATACTCTAGTCTCTCTCTACTAGGACATAAGTAGCATTCAGCAGAGGATCAGTTTCCTGGGATTGAGAAGGTCACTTGAGCCTATAGGATAAAGACCTGATTGTGCTTTGTGAAGATAATCTGCCACTCTAACGTTATGGCAACTTCTAACTCCTGTAGCATATTCTAGCTTCCACACTGTAAAATAGTTTGACCCAATTCTTGAAATTGACTAGATACCTACTAAGCTACAACCTCGTACTTCACTCTTTTAAAATGAGGTGCATCGCTCTTGTAAGTTAGTCTCTTCTCCATGCATAGAGCGTAGCATCAATGCATCCGATGAAGTGAGCTGTAGCTCACGAAAGCTTATGCTCTAATAAATTTGTTAGTCTCTAAGGTGCCACAAGTACTCCTTTTCTTTTTTAGCATCAAGTGAATGATTTCAGGGGAGGAAGAAGGAAAGAACAGTTTAAGGTTAAAGGATGCCTTGGTTACCATTTTAAAGAACTGCTGTGTGCCCCTTTCCCCCAGTCTAAGAATGGGGGGAAACGAAGTACTTCTGCTGCTAATGTCTGTCGATAGGAAAACGGCCCAAGCCATCTGAAAGGTTTCCATAATTAGTTAACCTTTATAGATGTGGGTTAGTCATAGTCTCTTGTAAACGGTTTCAGAGTAGCAGCCGTGTTAGTCTGTATTCGCAAAAAGAAAAGGAGTACTTGTGGCACCTTAGAGACTAACAAATTTATTAGAGCATAAGCTTTCGTGAGCTACAGCTCACTTCATCGGATGCATTTGGTGGAAAAAACAGAGGAGAGATTTATATACACACACACAGAGAACATGAAACAATGGGTTTATCATACACACTGTAAGGAGAGTGATCACTTAAGATAAGCCATCACCAACAGCAGGGGGGGGAAGGAGGAAAACCTTTCATGGTGACAAGCAGGTAGGCTAATTCCAGCAGTTAACAAGAATATCAGAGGAACAGTGGGGGGTGGGGTGGGAGGGAGAAATACCATGGGGAAATAGTTTTACTTTGTGTAATGACTCATCCATTCCCAGTCTCTATTCAAGCCTAAGTTAATTGTATCCAGTTTGCAAATTAATTCCAATTCAGCAGTCTCTCGTTGGAGTCTGTTTTTGAAGCTTTTTTGTTGAAGTATAGCCACTCTTAGGTCTGTGATCGAGTGACCAGAGAGATTGAAGTGTTCTCCAACTGGTTTTTGAATGTTATAATTCTTGACGTCTGATTTGTGTCCATTCATTCTTTTACGTAGAGACTGTCCAGTTTGGCCAATGTACATGGCAGAGGGGCATTGCTGGCACATGATGGCATATATCACATTGGTAGATGCACAGGTGAACGAGCCTCTGATGGTGTGGCTGATGTGATTAGGCCCTATGATGGTATCCCCTGAATAGATATGTGGACAGAGTTGGCAACGGGCTTTGTTGCAAGGATAGGTTCCTGGGTTAGTGGTTCTGTTGTGTGGTGTGTGGTTGCTGGTGAGTATTTGCTTCAGATTGGGGGGCTGTCTGTAAGCAAGGACTGGTCTGTCTCCCAAGATCTGAGAGAGCGATGGCTCGTCCTTCAGGATAGGTTGTAGATCCTTGATGATGCGTTGGAGGGGTTTTAGTTGGGGGCTGAAGGTGATGGCTAGTGGCGTTCTGTTGTTTTCTTTGTTGGGCCTGTCCTGTAGTAGGTGACTTCTGGGTACTCTTCTGGCTCTGTCAATCTGTTTCTTCACTTCAGCAGGTGGGTACTGTAGTTGTAGGAATGCATGATAGAGATCTTGTAGGTGTTTGTCTCTGTCTGAGGGGTTGGAGCAAATGCGGTTATATCGTAGCGCTTGGCTGTAGACAATGGATCGAGTGGTATGATCTGGATGAAAGCTAGAGGCATGTAGGTAGGAATAGCGGTCAGTAGGTTTCCGATATAGGGTGGTGTTTATGTGACCATCGCTTATTAGCACCGTAGTGTCCAGGAAGTGGATCTCTTGTGTGGACTGGTCCAGGCTGAGGTTGATGGTGGGATGGAAATTGTTGAAATCATGGTGGAATTCCTCAAGAGCTTCTTTTCCATGGGTCCAGATGATGAAGATGTCATCAATGTAGCGCAAGTAGAGTAGGGGCATTAGGGAACGAGAGCTGAGGAAGCGTTGTTCTAAGTCAGCCATAAAAATGTTGGCATACTGTGGGGCCATGCGGGTACCCATCGCAGTGCCGCTGATTTGAAGGTATACATTGTCCCCAAATGTGAAATAGTTATGGGTCAGGACAAAGTCACAAAGTTCTGCCACCAGGTTAGCCGTGACAGTATCGGGGATACTGTTCCTGACGGCTTGTAGTCCATCTTTGTGTGGAATGTTGGTGTAGAGGGCTTCTACATCCATAGTGGCTAGGATGGTGTTTTTAGGAAGATCACCAATGGACTGTAGTTTCCTCAGGAAATCGGTGGTGTCTCGAAGATAGCTGGGAGTGCTGGTAACGAAGGGCCTGAGGAGGGAGTCTACATAGCCAGACAATCCTGCTGTCAGGGTGCCAATGCCTGAGATGATGGGGCGTCCAGGATTTCCAGGTTTATGGATCTTGGGTAGCAGATAGAATACCCCAGGTCCTGGCTCCAGGGGTGTGTCTGTGCGGATTTGTTCTTGTGCTTTTTCAGGGAGTTTCTTGAGCAAATGCTGTAGTTTCTTTTGGTAACTCTCAGTGGGATCAGAGGGTAATGGCTTGTAGAAAGTGGTGTTGGAGAGCTGTCTAGTAGCCTCTTGTTCATACTCTGACCTATTCATGATGACGACAGCACCTCCTTTGTCAGCCTTTTTGATTATGATGTCAGAGTTGTTTCTGAGGCTGTGGATGGCACTGTGTTCTGCATGGCTGAGGTTATGGGGTAAGCGATGCTGCTTTTCCACAATTTCAGCTCGTGCACGTCGGCGGAAGCAGTCTATGTAGAAATCCAGGCTGCTGTTTCGACCTTCAGGAGGAGTCCACCGAGAATCCTTCTTTTTGTAGTGTTGGCAGGAAGGTCTCTGTGGGTTAATATGTTGGTCAGAGGTGTGTTGGAAATATTCCTTGAGTCTGAGACGTCGAAAATAGGATTCTAGGTCACCACAGAACTGTATCATGTTCGTGGGGGTGGAGGGGCAAAAGGAGAGGCCCCGAGATAGGACAGATTCTTCCGCTGGGCTAAGAGTATAGTTGGATAGATTAACAATATTGCTGGGTGGGTTACGGGAACCACTGTTGTGGCCCCTTGTGGCATATAGTAGTTTAGATAGCTTAGTGTCCTTTTTCTTTTGTAGAGAATATGCCACAAGGGGCCACAACAGTGGTTCCCGTAACCCACCCAGCAATATTGTTAATCTATCCAACTATACTCTTAGCCCAGCGGAAGAATCTGTCCTATCTCGGGGCCTCTCCTTTTGCCCCTCCACCCCCACGAACATGATACAGTTCTGTGGTGACCTAGAATCCTATTTTCGACGTCTCAGACTGAAGGAATATTTCCAACACACCTCTGACCAACATATTAACCCACAGAGACCTTCCTGCCAACACTACAAAAAGAAGGATTCTCGGTGGACTCCTCCTGAAGGTCGAAACAGCAGCCTGGATTTCTACATAGACTGCTTCCGCCGACGTGCACGAGCTGAAATTGTGGAAAAGCAGCATCGCTTACCCCATAACCTCAGCCATGCAGAACACAGTGCCATCCACAGCCTCAGAAACAACTCTGACATCATAATCAAAAAGGCTGACAAAGGAGGTGCTGTCGTCATCATGAATAGGTCAGAGTATGAACAAGAGGCTACTAGACAGCTCTCCAACACCACTTTCTACAAGCCATTACCCTCTGATCCCACTGAGAGTTACCAAAAGAAACTACAGCATTTGCTCAAGAAACTCCCTGAAAAAGCACAAGAACAAATCCGCACAGACACACCCCTGGAGCCAGGACCTGGGGTATTCTATCTGCTACCCAAGATCCATAAACCTGGAAATCCTGGACGCCCCATCATCTCAGGCATTGGCACCCTGACAGCAGGATTGTCTGGCTATGTAGACTCCCTCCTCAGGCCCTTCGTTACCAGCACTCCCAGCTATCTTCGAGACACCACCGATTTCCTGAGGAAACTACAGTCCATTGGTGATCTTCCTAAAAACACCATCCTAGCCACTATGGATGTAGAAGCCCTCTACACCAACATTCCACACAAAGATGGACTACAAGCCGTCAGGAACAGTATCCCCGATACTGTCACGGCTAACCTGGTGGCAGAACTTTGTGACTTTGTCCTGACCCATAACTATTTCACATTTGGTGACAATGTATACCTTCAAATCAGCGGCACTGCGATGGGTACCCGCATGGCCCCACAGTATGCCAACATTTTTATGGCTGACTTAGAACAACGCTTCCTCAGCTCTCGTTCCCTAATGCCCCTACTCTACTTGCGCTACATTGATGACATCTTCATCATCTGGACCCATGGAAAAGAAGCTCTTGAGGAATTCCACCATGATTTCAACAATTTCCATCCCACCATCAACCTCAGCCTGGACCAGTCCACACAAGAGATCCACTTCCTGGACACTACGGTGCTAATAAGCGATGGTCACATAAACACCACCCTATATCGGAAACCTACTGACCGCTATTCCTACCTACATGCCTCTAGCTTTCATCCAGATCATACCACTCGATCCATTGTCTACAGCCAAGCGCTACGATATAACCGCATTTGCTCCAACCCCTCAGACAGAGACAAACACCTACAAGATCTCTATCATGCATTCCTACAACTACAGTACCCACCTGCTGAAGTGAAGAAACAGATTGACAGAGCCAGAAGAGTACCCAGAAGTCACCTACTACAGGACAGGCCCAACAAAGAAAACAACAGAACGCCACTAGCCATCACCTTCAGCCCCCAACTAAAACCCCTCCAACGCATCATCAAGGATCTACAACCTATCCTGAAGGACGAGCCATCGCTCTCTCAGATCTTGGGAGACAGACCAGTCCTTGCTTACAGACAGCCCCCCAATCTGAAGCAAATACTCACCAGCAACCACACACCACACAACAGAACCACTAACCCAGGAACCTATCCTTGCAACAAAGCCCGTTGCCAACTCTGTCCACATATCTATTCAGGGGATACCATCATAGGGCCTAATCACATCAGCCACACCATCAGAGGCTCGTTCACCTGTGCATCTACCAATGTGATATATGCCATCATGTGCCAGCAATGCCCCTCTGCCATGTACATTGGCCAAACTGGACAGTCTCTACGTAAAAGAATGAATGGACACAAATCAGACGTCAAGAATTATAACATTCAAAAACCAGTTGGAGAACACTTCAATCTCTCTGGTCACTCGATCACAGACCTAAGAGTGGCTATACTTCAACAAAAAAGCTTCAAAAACAGACTCCAACGAGAGACTGCTGAATTGGAATTAATTTGCAAACTGGATACAATTAACTTAGGCTTGAATAGAGACTGGGAATGGATGAGTCATTACACAAAGTAAAACTATTTCCCCATGGTCTTTCTCCCTCCCCCCCCACCCCCCACTGTTCCTCTGATATTCTTGTTAACTGCTGGAATTAGCCTACCTGCTTGTCACCATGAAAGGTTTTCCTCCTTCCCCCCCCTGCTGTTGGTGATGGCTTATCTTAAGTGATCACTCTCCTTACAGTGTGTATGATAAACCCATTGTTTCATGTTCTCTGTGTGTGTGTATATAAATCTCTCCTCTGTTTTTTCCACCAAATGCATCCGATGAAGTGAGCTGTAGCTCACGAAAGCTTATGCTCTAATAAATTTGTTAGTCTCTAAGGTGCCACAAGTACTCCTTTTCTCTTGTAAACGGTGGCACTCGCTGGGCAGAAGTGCGGCCATCAAACACTTAAACGAGATTCAGTCATTAGTCTCCGCCTGTGCTTTACAACACCCCCACGCCTGCAGCTTGCCATCGGCCCTAGCTCTCGCTGTGGTTTGTTTAGGAGGTACGTGCCACGGCGGCGGTACAAGTTGTTGCCTTCGAAGGCAAGCGCTGCCTCTGATCCAGCGCACTGAGAGTTCATGGGGCGCTGTGAGCGCGTGCCACCCCGCTTAGAGCCACTTACTCCCCCGCCTCTCCTCCTGCCACCCGAGGCCCCTCCTAGCGGCCGTCTGCCCAGTGCTCGCCACGCTACCGCCGGGGGGAGCGTCCCGGCGTGATTTCTCTAGCAGCCCCGCACGGTTGCTGGAGGGGGAGGCAGCAGGATGCACCCGGGCCGGGAGGCGTTCGGGGGCCCGTGCGCCGGAGGACGCGAACCCTCGCCAGGCACGGGACACGCTCTGCCACCTCCAGCCCCAGCCCCAGCCCCAACCCCGGGCTGCGTCTGGCGGCGCAGTGCGCACGCGCGCCCAGCCACAGCGCCCGCTCGCCGCCGTCGCGCAGTTTGGCCCGGAAGCAGCCGGCGGCCCAGCCGGTCGGAGCCGCGCGCCGGGGTTGCCGTAGCGGCGGGGAGGATGCGGCGCCCCGGGATGGCTCGTGCGGAGTGAGGAAGAGCCCGCCCCCCCAACACTCATCCCCTCCCCCCCCCCCGGCTCCGCTCTGGCTTCCGGCCCCTTCTCTCTGCGCTGCGGCGGGCGGAGGCGGCGCAAGGAGAAGCCCATGGAGGGGAACCGGGACGAGGCCGAGAAATGCATCGAGATCGCCCGGGAGGCGCTGGAGGCCGCCAACCGCGACCGGGCGCTGCGCTTCCTCCACAAGGCCCAGAAGCTCTACCCGACCGAGACCGCCCGAGGTGAGGCCCGGATCCCCTCCCCGGCTGACCGCCCCGCGACCCACCGCCGCCCGCCTGCCACCCCCGAGGGCCGAGCCCCCCAGCCTTTGGCGAACGCCCAGACTAGCTCTCCTCGGCCTAGGTGGTCTCTGAGGCCCCATCCCGCCTGCTTGTTGCCTCCTCTCCTCTAGGTTTGCCAAACGTAACACCTCTGGGCGGCCTTGGGTAGGGCCTGACCCCCGGAGGGGAGACACTAGTGATCTCTGGGCCACCTTCACCCAGTGTGGCCTCTTTGTGGCTGTGCCCAGTGCCCCATGAACACAGATGTACCCTGGTGAGTCGAACACGTCAGTGGACTTTGTGCCTGTGAAATCGCTTACCTCAGACTTCGAGTGATGCGCACAAAAAAGTTCACATGTGCGTAGAGCACGTGTGTGTATACAGATGCAGGCCAAGGCGAGAGACCTAGAAGTGAACCCAAAACGATTAGTTTGTTTGTTCAGCAATATTCAGACTGGTCTGGCTCTAGAGATGTAACAGGGAAACCAAATAGTAAGAGGTTTAACTTTTGGGAGATTGACTGTTTGGGTATTTAAAAGGAGAAAGTGGAGTTGGGAATTGAATCCTTTGACTGGAATCAGGAATTGCCCTAGACAAGCACAAGTTCAGCTTTCAGAGTAGCAGCCATGTTAGTCTGTATTCGCCAAAAGAAAAGGAGTACTTGTGGCACCTTAGAGACTAACAAATTTATTTGAGCATAAGCTTTCGTGAGCTACAGCTCACTTCATTGGATGCATTCAGTGGAAAATACAATGGGGAGATGATTTATATACACAGAGAACATGAAACAATGTGTGTTATCGTACACACTGTAAGGAGAGTGATCACTTAAGGTGAGCTATTACCAGCGGGGGGGGGAGGGGAGGAAGAAAACCTTTTGTAGTAATAATCAAGGTGGGCCATTTCCAGCAGTTGATAAGAACATCTGAGGAACAGTGGGGGTTGGGGGAAATAACATGGGGAAATAGTTTTACTTTGTGTAATGACCCATCCACTCCCAGTCTCTATTCAAGCCTAAGTTAATTGTATCCAGTTTGCTGAATTGGAATTAATTAGCAGTTTCTCCTTGGAGTCTGTTTTTGAAGTTTTTTTTTGTTGAAGAATAGCCACTCTTAGGTATGTAATCAAATGACCAGAGAGATTGAAGTGTTCTCCGACTGGTTTTTGAATGCTATAATTCTTGACGTTTGATTTGTGTCCATTTATTCTTTTACGTAGAGACTGTCCAGTTTGACCAATGTACTTGGCAGAGGGGCATTGCTGGCACATGACGACATATATCACATTGGTAGATGCGCAGGTGAACGAGCCTCTGATGGTGTGGCTGATGTGATTAGGCCCTCTGATGGTGTCCCCTGAATAGATATGTGGACACAGTTTGGCAACGGGCTTTGTTGCAAGGATAGGTTCCTGGGTTAGTGGTTCTGTTGTGTGGTGTGTGATTGCTGGTGAGTATTTGCTCCAGGTTTGGGAGCTGTCTGTAAGCAAGGATTGTAAGCAAAGTGTGTGTTGTAAATGGCTTGTCTAGTTTTTGTAAAGTCCAGCCACGAGGAAGTTTGTGTGGAAGGTTGGTTTTTTATGAGAGTATCCAGTTTTGGGAGCTCATTCTTAATCTTTCCCTGTTCGCTGTAGAGGATGTTGATCAGGTGGTTCCGCAGTTTCTTTGAGAGTGTGTGGCACAAGCTGTCAGCATAGTCTGTGTGGTATGTAGATTGTAATGGATTTTTTTACCTTCAGTTCAGCTTTGTTCTACTGCACTGGGTCATAGACTGCTATTTCATACAAGGTGCCAAAGAGTATTTCTACACAGCAGCTAGATATGGACTGTGCCAGCTGCCGGTGCCTAGTTGTTGTGTAGACATACTCTAAAAGGCTTGAAGAGCTAGTTGAAATTCAGAGAAGCACTTCACTAAAACACTTAGCTAAAACAGTTGGAAGGAACATGACTTTGATTTACCATGCTCTCTTTAGGGATGTAAAAAGTTAACCAGTAAGCATTAGTTTTATCGGTTAACCCGCATTAACCGCAGGCTGGCTGGCCAGCCCCAGGGTCCCTGCGCTGGCTAGAGTGGCCCCAGCTGGTTGATCGGTTAACTGTTTAAGTCAGCAGTTCTCAATCAGTGGTCTGAGGCCCCCTGGGGGTCCATGAGCGGGTTTCAGGGGGTCCGCCAAAGAGGACTGGCATTAGACTCTTTAGAACCCAGGTCAGAAAGCCCACGCTGCCCTGACCCCACCACCCGGGGCTGAAGCCAAAGCCTGAGCAGCTTAGCTTCACGGGGCCCCCCCATGGTGTAGGGCCCCATGCAGTTGCCCTGCTTGCTTCCCCCTAATGCCAACTCTGGCTTTTATATGCAAAAAAATAGTGTGTTGTGGCACAGATGGGCCATAGAGTTTTAATAGCATGTTGGGGGGGGGGGGGCTCAGAAAGAAAAAAGGTTGAGAACCTCTCTTTAAATGACATATTTTTAATAATTTAAACGGCTAACTTTTTAAATGGTATTTACATCCCTAGTTCTCTTGTTGAAAGAATTTATTGTGGGTTATTGTTTGCACTTTTAGCCACCAACATGGCTGAATTGGGCCAAACCATTACTGCAGATGTGCTTTACACCAGGATTCACTGCACTAGTACAAGTTGCTCTACTCCATTGTGAACTGGGTCTGTACTAGTCTTTGGCCAGTTACTAATGCTTTTTCATATTACAGTGTGTATCTTTCTAGCAATTGTTTAAAAGATGGTTCTTTAGAGGAAGCAATAGCATGGTTTTAAATTTCATTATCGGCATGGTCATTGCGTATCTAAGGGTATGTCTTCACTACCAACGGTAAAGCGCTGCTGCAGCAACGTTTTAACATGGCTGTGTACTCACAGCACCAGCGCTGGGAGAGAGGTCTCCCAGCACTGTGGGGGGGAAAAAAAACAAAAAAAACACCACCCCCATGAGGGGAGTAGCTCCCAGCGCTGGGAGCACTGTCTACACTGCTGCTTTACAGCACTGAAACTTGCATCCCTCAGGGGGATGTTTTTTCACACCCCTGAGTGAGAAAGTTTCAGTGCTGTAAAGTGGCAGTGTAGACAAGGTCTTAGGGTCTTCTAGTCGTGCTATGCCAAAAGTTTATTCTAGATGTTGGTGCATGCAATGACTTGTTGAGTTTCCAGTCTCCACTGAAATTCCCTTTATTTTCTTCAAAGGATAAGTAAGTTTCTTTTTATTCTTTTCACAGAAATGAAGATTTCCACACAAAATTAAATACTGCAGCATAGAATATTTCAAATTAAAATTGCACTCTAGGGTGATGCTCCAGGTTCCTACCGTAATATCAAGTATATATTTACCAAACACATTCCCTCCTCCTGGGCCTACCTGTTAAATTTTGTGAGCAAGCAAAAAGTAAGGGCTCACAACATCTATTGTTTTTTAAAATTACAGTAGATTGCTTCTTCTGAAATAAAAGAGAGATATATTAGGGATCATTAGGACAAGGGAAATCCATTGCCTCCTTATCTCTGACCAGAGCCCTATGCAGAATTGATAGGTCACATGCTTTGCACCTCTTCCACTTTGCCTGTATGTCTTAAGTACTACCAAAAGCCTGTGATGATCCAAAACACTTGCCATGGCTTAGTTGGATGGCCTTTGTCTATAAAAAGGAATATTGGGCTGGAAGCCCGGAGACTGAGTTTCAGTCTTGCCTCTTGCTACCAACTAGAGTTAATAATTTTGTACATTTCACAGTCCCTATGGCAGTGGTCACCATCGCGATCTCTGGTGGTGCAGCAGGGCTGCTGCTAAGGCAGGCTCTTTGCCTGCCCTGGCCCCATGCGGCTCTTGGAAACGGCCAGTGCGGCCCTGTGGGGAGGGAGGGAAGAGGGTCTCTGTGTGCTGCTCTTGCCTGCAAGCACCACCTCCACAGCTCCCATTGGGTGGGAACCAAACTGTGGCCAATGAGAGCTGCGGGGGCGATGCCTGCAGAGAGGGGTAGTTCGCGGACTGTCGTGCACTTTACTGCTGCCCTGCAGATTGTTAGGAAGCAGGTCACTTAACAAAATGCTTGATTGGTTCACTCTCCATTGCAAACCCAGAAGGCTCTCTAATAATGTGCTTGCAGCTCTCTAATCAGAAGAAAATGGGTTGATGCTGACCTGAGTTGCTGCTTTGCAAAGGAGGCGTGGCTTCCATTTTCAGTAGAGTGGATTGCAGAATGTTGGGTTAGAGAGAACTAAGGAAGTTGTCCCAGGGAATTGTGTGATATTTCCAGATGACTCCTGGGACCTCAGTCAAGCTGGGCTGCATCTACACTGCAAAGTCTTAGGGCTCAGACCCTCCAGCCCTGTAAGGTCCTGGGTCCGAGTCCTGGGTTAGCACAATGGCAGTGTAGATGCAAGGGGGGCTCATGCATGGGCTTAGATTGTGGTGTAGACATACCCTAAGTGTCTTAAACTGGGTACTCAAAAATTAGTGGGCTCTTCCAAATTTAGGTTTTAATCGTTCTGTGATTATTTCCTATCTATAAAATAGGGATAATATCTCTCTATCTCACCAAGGTGTTGAAAAAAATTTGTGAGGTGCTATTACACTGATGAGTGCAATAGATAAGCCTTTGAGTAAAATTAAAAAAAAAAAACAATTATATTCAGGTCAGGATTTGGATGATGTGCAGTAGATAAGGAATGGAATCACATATTGAATGATGAGGATAAAATGAAATATGGAATAGCTGCCTCATTATCAGTGTACCATCCCTTCTTTCCAGTGAATGAAGCAGGGGTCCTGTGGGAAAAATAGTATGTTATCACGTAATTTAAAGATAATATACACATACGCAAGCAGGCAAAATTAAGGTTTCATGGGCAACGTTCTGGCTCTTCCTAATGCGAGTGATTGATTTGAAACCTTAATAATGTTCTTTTGAAGAGTTTGGGTTTTTTTGTATGGAATATACTATTTATATTCTTAATTATATTTGGACCATCAAGTGGATGCTCTAGAATCTTAGAAGATCTGGAAACTATTGAGAAGTATTTGGGGCTTTTAAGTATGTCTACACTACTGTTTTTTAGGAGATTTCCCGCTGTCACACTAGTGCAGCTCCCTCTGTGGTAATAATGAGAAAATGTTAGTGTAGACAGGCCTTAGATGTTTTTTACCACTAGGTCATCCAAGCCACCACTGTGTGTTGTGGCAGACTTTACAAAAAGGATGTACAGAAGGTTTTAAGAATGTAAGGATGGCCATACTGGGTCAGACCAATGATCCATCTAGCCCAGTATCCTGTCTTCGGACATGTCCAATGCCAGGTTCTTCAGAGGGCATGAACAGAACAGGTAATCACCAAGTGATCCATCCCCTATCGCCCATTCCCAGCTTCTGGCAAACAGAGGCTACGGATGCTTTAGAGCATGGTTTTGCATCCCTGTCCATCCTGGCTAATAACCATTTCTGGACCATGAACTTATCTAGTTCTTTTTTGAACCCTAGGGGTTCTAGTTCTCTCTTCTCAACCTCTTAGAGAAAACAGAGTTATTTAACAATGTAAAACTCCAACAAGCTTAAAAAGTGAGTGGAAACTTTTTCTTCAGGAATTTATAAAGCATTGTGGTGTTGATAGTGTATGAAACTTAATATCTCCCTATGTAGTCTGCCATCTTGTTCTATAAAGTGACTTTTCCATATCTCTGGCTTCTAAATTAGCCCCTTAAGTTAGGATAAAGTTGCTCCCCATATATTGATGGGATAAATACCCATTGACTACATGAAACCAAAATTGGAACAAGTCACAGTGCATCTTTCACTGCATCTCAAAAATTGGCAAATTTGAGCTCTGTTGGAATTTAAAAAGGAGGGAAGGATATTTAAGGGCCCAGTATGAGTATGCCCTACCACTAGTGTCATGAGTTCAGTTTTGGAGACAGCTGTAGGGTAGGTCTTCAGTCAATAATCAATACTCTGAATTTCACTTTTAAATTGATTGGGAGCTAGTGCAGAATGTGGGACGCAAAACTGTACTGATGTTGGCCCAACCCAGGTTAGACGTGAACAGCCATGTTCTTGGTAGCTGAAGAGTCAGAGTGACTTTCAAGGATACCCCTAAATAGAGGACATTACAACTTTCCAGCCTGGAAGTGACAAAGGCATAAGAACTACGATGTGGTCCATTTCTGTCTTTGCTTGTCTCGTCACTGTAGTATCTGAGCACCTTTCAGTTATTAATGGTATTTAATTTATAAAGATTTAATTATATTTTATTTATATAGGAACTTTATTCCCAAAGGATTCCAAAACAAACATATAGATTTATCAATTGCAGTAGAACTTCTCTTATCTCACTTCGATAATTCTCACTAAAATCCCTGTGTATCATCCTACTTCTCATTGATTTAATGGCAAGTGGTATTGTAATGCAATCTCATATTTTTGACTTCTGGTATGCTATCCAATATGGTTATAATTAAATCTAAACACCCCCCTTCAGAATAAGTGAAGTGCATTACTATTTTTTATCACATCGGTTCATTTATTTGCTAATTTTCAAAATAAAGTAACCTGCAATGGGTCTTCTAGTCATCGGAGTGAGCTAGCTGGTTTCTTTTGTATTCACAGAGATTCTCTTATCCTCCACTGAAATGCACATCTTGTGGCGTGATTAGCCACAGCTACTTAACAGCAGTCAGCAACACAACCATTCAGGACAGCAGTTTAATTCTTTATTATTTAACACTTTTTGTTTTTTTGTGATGTATGCCTCTTTATAATTAGATATAATGATTAGAATCTTCAATATTAGTATGTCTCCTTTGTGGCATGTAAAGATACAATGGAATTAACTGTTGAAGATTATGCTTAAACCATATTTTAGCAAGCTTCTTCCAGATTCCCATCTTCATTTCTGCAAACATTCTTCAAATTTCCCAGTAGAAGAGGTGTCACTTTTGGAAAGTAAGTTAATTGAGAAGTTAGATGTAGATCAGTAAAGGTTTGTTTCCTTCAGTAAAAAGTACAAGCAATATCTATAGATACAATCAGGTATCTTGGCCTCCTCAAAAGACATAGGCCCAGATTCTGCCTTGCTTTGTGGCTGCTTTATGCCACCCTGCAAGCACAAAGCATTTCTAAAGTCCAAGGTATAAGTGATCCTCCAGTGGCATAGAGATAACTACTGATCAAAATAGATCACATGATTATGGAATTTCACTCCTGCCCAGAGTTCCAAATTACAGCAGAGAAATTGTATGCAGCATTGCTGTAGTTGTGTCAGTCTCAGGATATAAGAGAGACAAGGTGGGTGAGGCAATATATTTTATTGGACCAACTTCTGTTGGTGAGAGAGATGAGCTGAAGAGGTTTGTGTAAGATTGAAAGCTCATCTCTCTCACTAACAGAAGTTGATCCAATTAAAGATATTACCTCACCCACTTTGTCTCTGTAAGAAGAGAAATTGATCAGTCTTGTTATTTCACTCTGCTCCTGCTTGTCATTTCTAATCAGCAGCAGAAACATAGGAGCTGTTTGCAGACTCAGGAAGACAACAGTCCATTGGTTTGTGTTCAGTTCACATTTGACAGGGTATCTCAGCCATAAGTGTTAGAAACTTAATATTATAAAGAAAAATGTTTATTCTTCTGCAGAAATTGATTGTTTAAACCCCACACTAGTCAGGGAAAGCTTCCTACTCATTACAATACTAGCAAATAGGTGAATGGATTTACTATTTTTCAAGCCCTCCATATACTGTCTTTGTAAACAGACCATAGAAACGTCAGTGCCCGATGACCTCTGTTTCTGTGAATTGCTTCCTCTTTATTGGAAATGAAGGGTGTCTTTTGTATTCCTTTCAGAGTTCTGGGGATATGTACTACTTTCACATGTCCTCACTGTCCAGAATGTACCCTTCTTGTTATATTGCTTTTCTTAAGATTACTAAAAAGAAAAGGAGTACTTGTGGCACCTTAGAGACTAACCAATTTATTAGAGCATAAGCTTTCGTGAGCTACAGCTCACTTCATCGGATGCATTTGGTGGAAAAGTTTTTTCCACCAAATGCATCCGATGAAGTGAGCTGTAGCTCACGAAAGCTTATGCTCTAATAAATTGGTTAGTCTCTAAGGTGCCACAAGTACTCCTTTTCTTTTTGCGAATACAGACTAACACGGCTGCTACTCTGAAACTTGAGATTACTGTCCTTCTATATAAAGAAGATGGGATGAGACTCACTTTGTATCCTCCAAGAACCATTTCTTAATCTGCTGTTGTAACATGACACACTTCTGCTCCTTGCGTCTCAGCACTTTGCCTTGTATAGCACTTCCAGCCCTTGATCCAGGAAAAAGGGCCAAGAATTAAGCCCAAGATTTCTGTACAAGTACCTTCATATCTGTTGTTGGGCCAGTCCTGCAATGGTCCTTAGGAGATAAACTAAACACTAAAGAACCTATTTCAGTAGTTCTCAGACTCTGTGTACTGCTGATGGTGTGTGGAGAGCTGATTCTTCCTTTCTATTTCCAGGTACTTATTCAGGCATTTAGGGTTTTCATTGCAAAGAGGGGGATAAATACTTGTAAAAGCAGCTGGAAAGTGAGGAACCAGCCTAGCTGTCTCCACTACTCTACATTGCTACATTAGAAAAGAAGAAGAATGAGGGGAGACTGGGGGCACGAGTCGACCAGTTACCAATTTCTAAATGCTTTCCCTTGTAAGCAGTTGCTTGCTATAGTTGCTTCAAGAATTTTGTGTTTGTGAATAGAAAGGGTTGTGGACCAGGTGAGGGGGGGGATCCATAAGACAATCTCTTAAGATGTGTTCCACAGAATGAAAAAGTTTCAGAGCCCCTACCGTAATAGGGCTCTTTCATCTGCAATGTGTATTATGATGTTATGGTTATATTGTCTCTACAGTTTTGTTGGAAGCAATTATGAAGAATGGAAGTGCTGCTGGGAGTGGTCCGTACTGCCAAAAGCCAGCAAATGGCAATGATCAAAGTAAACCCAGTAGTACAAAGGACAGCAATGCGTCTGCTGCAGGTGAAAGTGGGAAAGGCTACACCAAAGATCAAGTGGAAGGAGTACTCAGGTATCAACTTACATAAACACATCACCCCTTGTATCATATGCATGTGGATATTATTCACTTAAGCTTCGAGGTAAAGAATCTAAAGAAGCATCTCCTAGATCTAGCTCATCTTTAGAGTAGAGATGCTGGCACTGAATGGAGACCTTTAATTTTTTTTTTTTTGAATAACACAAATTGAGATATATGTTCATTCCTTGTGAGAGTATTGTACAAATCTACATTGCAAATATCCCTACTGGTTAAAAAATCCAAGGTTGTTATTGAGGAGCTGTCATGGCAAAATGACAGTGACTGTGGAAGTCCTGATGTGAAACCTTCAAGGCAGTGTTTCTATCTTAGATATTTATAAGGTGTCTAAAATATACTTCTTCAAAGTGAAACTAAAAATCCAGGGGTTAGAACTGTGAGGAAAAGTATGAATACATTCACAACTAACATTAAAATTTTCAAGACAATCACACTATGCACATGGATAGATTTTTTGATTAATTTGAATATTAAAAACAGCTCCTTATTGGAGGGAGCTGTGTCTAAGGAACCTCTTGACTAAGTGACCTCAGCTTGGACTACTGATTCTACCCCTGGGCCTCATGTAGCGCAGCAATATTATAGTGGAAGAGTAGAGCCAGCATAGTTAAGGTTGCACCTTGATTTTCATTCTGTCAAGATGAAAAATTCCTTTAGATTAGAGTATCATTTTAAAATTTTCCTTGTAGCTTGAGCAATTCTTGATTTTTAGAAATTAGTACGCAGTTAGAAAAATATAGTATAGTACTGTTAAACGTAAACTCGCAGTTAGAAAAATATAGTATAGTACTGTTAAACGTAAACTACTAAAAAAATAAAGGGAACATTTACAAAAAAAGCTTAGATGAGATAAGGAAACTGTTTCTGTTCTTGTTTCATTTAAATTAAGATGGTTAAAAACAGCATTTTTCTTCTGCATAGTAAAATTTCAAAGCTGTATTAAGTCAATGTTCAGTTGTAAACTTTTGAAAAAACAACCATAACATTTTATTCAGGGTTACAAACGTTTCAGAGTTGTGAACAACCTCCATTCTGGAGGTGTTCGTAACTCTGAGGTTCTACTGTACGGAGAAAGCTGCCAAGGGCAAGACTCGAACTCAGTGTATATGGGTGCTGCCAACATTCAATGGTCACAGCATGTCACCTTGAGTCACCCGTTAATAATTCTGACATCAGGCACTTGAAGCGTAACCTTTAAGAACATAAGACATAAATCAGAAGGGACCCCAGGGCTGCCAGGCCCTGCCTCATATCATTGCAAGCAACCGCATCATACAATCCCACTCATAAATGTGTCCAGCTGTCCCTTAAAACTAATTAATTGTTCGTGCCCACAACTCCTATTGGGAGGCTGTTCCAGAACCTCGTTCCTCTGCTATTTAGAAACCGTCTAATTTTCAGCCTGCATTTGTTCATGACCAATTTATAGCCATTTGTTGTTGTATCAGCATTGTCCTTTAGCTTAAATAGCTGTTTACCCTTTCACCCTCCCCAATGTATTTATAGAAAGCAATCATTCATATCCTCTCTTAGCCTTCTTTTTGCTAAGTTAAACAAATCAAGCTCTTACAAGTCCTCTCATAAGATAGGCCTTCTATTCCCCTGATCTTCTTAGGTAGTGCTTCTCTGCATCTGTTCTAATTTACATTTTTCAGTCTTGAACATGGGTAATGAGAATTGTACACAGTATTCCAAATGAGCTCTTACCAGTACCACGTACAATGGCTTTAATATTTCTCTATCTCTACTGGAAATGCCTTGCCTGATGCATCCTATGATTGCATTTGCCTTTTTGCAGCCACATCACATTGGTGGCTTATCATGATCAAACAACACACCCAGGTCTCTTCTCTATTGCTTCCTTCCATCTGATGAGCCCCACCCTTGGAGCAGAAATTCTTATTATTAGACACTAAGTGCATGATCTTACACCTTGTACTATTGAATTTCATCCCATTTCTGTTATTCTACAAGGTCATCCAGATATTCCTGTATAATATGTGGATCCTCCTTTGAATTGCCAGTGCTCCCCAACTTTGTATCATCAGCAAATTTCATTAGCACATTCCTACTTTAGGTGACTCGGTCATTAATAAAATATTGAATACGATTGGTCCCAAAACTGATTTTTGGGGAACTCCACTAATAACCTTCCAATCTGATAGTTACCTTTCAGCCCAGTCCATTGCCTTCTGTCCATTAGCCAGTTCCATATCTACTTTACAATTGTTGTACTATTCCCATCTTTTCTAATTTAACTAGTAATTTCCCATGCAATATCGTGTCAAATGTTTTACAGAAGTCCAAGTATATTAGATCTGCCGATTTCCCGTATCTAAAAATATCAGTTATTTTTCTCAAAGAAGGAAATCAAGTTAGTTTGGCATGATCTACCTTTTATGAGCACGTTACATTACAGTCATGGAGGTAAACAGAAAAAGGGATGTAATTATTCTTTTCTTCATAATTTGTTCCAAAGTCTTGATTACTACTGAGATTAGACTAACAGATTTGTAATTGCCTGAATTGTTTTTGTCCCCTTTCTTAAGTTTAGGTATGATGATAGCTATTCTCCAGTCATACAGTACTACCCCCAAATTGACTGATTAAAAGAAATCCTTACTACTGGATTAACAATCTCAAATAGTTATTCAGATGTGGTAGATTTGAGTAAAGGATAGAGAACTATTGTGTGAGTAAAGACAGGATTAATATGCTTCAGTATTTTATATATTTTGATGGCATTAATTTATATATTAGTAGAAATTAAATTAGTTTTATATGGAAATTGGTGAATGAATTCCTTCGTCAGATGGGGGTTTTTTCCACATTTTTCCATTTTGTGTGAGGTAAATCCCAAAATTGTAATCTGTTCTCAATTTTGTTTATTTTTTCATGAATCTGACTATGTAATTAAAACTGTTTTGGATGTTTAAAATACTTATTTGAAGTATAGCCCATCTTCTTTCTGTTGCCCCAGCTGCCCTCCTGCAGCATTTGGATACATATTGATAAGCTAATGGATACTGAGAGAAGATATTCAGGATCCAGCTTCAGTGGATTTGTGGTTTTCCTACAGGGTTTTGTTTGTTTTCATCAGCACAGACATGCCCTTAGAATAGAGGGGACCTTTCCTTTGAGATCCCTGTAATGGAACATTCTGCATTAGAATTCCTGTCCTGATCAAACTGTCCTAAATTTGCTTGTTACAACAATAGATTTAAGATACACAGTGGAGACAAGTCTGGAGTAGAACAACTCAATAAATGGGTTTACTGCATTGGTTTTCATCAGTGTTGCGCTAGTATTGTTGGTAGATACAAATATAAACAAACACTGATGTGCTGTTTTTTAAATTTCTTCCATATACACAAGGGACGTGGTTCATAGCCACCATAGCTATAGAGCATTGCATATTAGTGCAAACAAGTTGCTCAATGGGGAGAAGTGTAAGATGCAATACCTCTCTTGATTGCCTAAGTACTGAGTGATATGCTATGAATAGTAAGAAGAGTTTAAAAGAATATTATTTGTTCAGTGCAGAAGTTTGACAACTCACATACTGAGCACTTCTCTCATGAACTGAAATGTATTTGAAAATAAGTTATTTTTTTAAAATATGTGTATCTTTCCTGCTAATAGGGATCATCTTGTTCAAAATGTACATAGTAGTATAGGACTACATAGGAGGTAGTATAAGAGCCAAATGCAGGACAGATCAAATCAGCTCCCTCCTGTTTTAATGCTATCTCCACCTCAAAAGCTCTATTTTATTACAGAAGCAAAGAGTTTGCTTCTTGATCACAGCTGAATTTACAGAAAACAAGCATAACAAAGACAGGAAGCAGCCACACAGAAGTGGGAGAAGCTTGATTTTTCCCCTCCACCCTTGTTTTAGTTTATTTAAGACACACACACACACACACACACACACACACACACAAACTATAATAGGGTCCTGGACAGGGTTACAACTTTTAGGAACGAGAATTGCTTGAAGGTGGTGTGACCGGGTGCCTGGGATGGGCCACACTGAGAGTGCCACACTCAGAGCAGACTGCAAGAAACAGGGCATACAATACCCCAAAATTGGTGGTTTGTTCTGTAGTCACCAAACCAGTATCAAAGAGCTTCTGCACCACCACACTGGTTAACAAGAAGCCAAACACAGTCCCCTTTAGGCAATGCAGGCCTTGGCTCCCATCTAGGCAAACTGGTATAATATAACTAGAGGTTACTGAAAACCCAATTCACCATATGTGAGGTTCTACTAATCCCAAAGGATCGGACTTTTACCCCCCAGGTCAATATGAGTATCAAATGTCACGCTGTCAGCCAATCCTTAATAAACTAACTAAAGATTTATTGAGAGAAAAAGAGAAGAAAGTTATTGAATTGCTAAAAGATTATATACATTACAAATTTTTGCAAGGTCCTTACATCAGATTTGTAGCAGTGATGGATGAGTCTGCTGGCTTGCAAAAGTCTCTCTGGAATCATCCCAAAAGCTTATAATCCAAATGCATTTTATGTAAACTCCGTTAGCCTTTCCTTGCATTTTTCAGGGTATTCCAAATAACTACTTGGAAGATCTCAGTCCCATGGCTTAAACTTTCCCTGTTTAAAGTTCAGCAGACAAGAGATGCAGGATCAGACCCGAAAAGCGGGCTGTCAGGTGCTTTGAGCACAGCATATGACTGAGGATTCCTCTTTGTTGAGCATGCACTGACCCACCACTTTGAAGTTAACATTTCCCTGGGTATACACCATAATCTAATTACACTAGAAGGCAACATCCGGTCATTCAGCATGAAAGGGATAGATAAGCTGAAGACAATGTAGATAATATTAGTTTCTGCAGTATCTCACATCTTTGATCTTAAAGTTAACTGGACATTCTTATACATAATGTAAGGCATGAAAATATTTAGAATCTAAAAGCTAATTTGGTTACAATGGTAAACTTCTAACAGGATACAGGTACACAGGCAAACACATTTAGCATCTACCCTTGATTTCTGTTACTACAAATGAACGGGTTAGTGATTGCTTGTCTAGTACATCTGTTTGATATTCACATACAAGTGAATTGTCCTGATACAATTGTAATGCCTCTTGTTAAGTTGTTATGGGTCATACACAGGTTAGCTCGTTTGCCAGTATCACAGGTGGATACATTCTTTGCCATTCCGCTAGAAGCAGCACTGCAGAACACCTGAAATGGTTCTGTGGACTACCAGAGATCCACAGAACACATGTATTCTGAACTGTTTTTATACACTTTTTAAAACCCCTTTAACGAGGAATTAGTTGTGAAACATGTTAATCCATCCTTCCTGTTCCTTTCAGTGCTGTCAACTGTGGGTATGCAGCTGTCTCTGGCAGCCCCAGAAGAGGAGTCTAAGAAACACAGAAATGTTATATTTTACATTTTTTTTTTAATAAAGCAATTTAAAATGCATAAGGTGTTCCAGGTCTTATATTCTTAAAAAATAATATAAAACCTTAGCACAAGTAAATTGCACAATATCTAAAATTTCCTACTATGATTAGAAATGTTGCTGTGGTTGAGATACATTCTTGTGAAGAATTAGTTGAAGTATTACATCTCTTGCCTTGTCTTGTGTTCTTTTATTCGTACAAGAGGAAGGCTTGGAGGAAGAGTCCTTATTCTGAATTGGAACTATGCCAGTCTGTGAGAATGATGAGATAATAGCAACAAGAATTTTACCAGACAAGATTAAAATTTACTGTAATTGCAGTTTACTTGAATTTAGAAAGTAAGCCAAAAAATTGCCTGAACACATTTCCATTGATCCAAAACTATACCGAAAAGACTGCAAGTCATGTGGCCCTATTGAAGTCCGATCCAATCTTTCTTCATCTGCTTCTGCAAACTCAGTGAAAAGAGAGACCATTTTGCAGTCTTAGTGTAGATGATGAACAAGAACATAGATAAAAGGGTTTAAACAGATAATGTCTCAAATTATTGTCACTGCTTAGGTCAAAAAACTAACTGAAAATGGAAGTATGAGTGTTCATCATGGATTAAAACCAAAAAACAAACAAAGAAATTGGAACATTTATTTAATTAGGTTGTTAGAAATGTGAAGTTTTCAGCAGTCATGTTGACTTCTAAACCAGTGGCTCTCAACCTTTCCAAACTGCTGGACTCCTTCAGGAGGCTGATTTGTCTTGCATGCCACCAAGTTACACCTCATTTAAAAACTACTTTGTCTTATTTTGTAAGCAACAGCATGCTGTTACTGAAAGTGCTTACTTTTTATTTTTACCATAAATTATAAAATCAATGGAATATAAATATTGTACTTACATTTCAGTGTATAGTTTATAGAACATAGTATATAGTATATACAGTCATCTGTATGAAATTTTAGATTTGGACTGACTTTGCTAATGCTTTTTATGTAACATGTTGTAAAACTAGGCAAATATCTAAATGAGTTGATGCTCCCCCTGGAAGACCACTGTATACCGTCTGGGGTACGCATACCCCTGATTGAGCACCACTGTTCTGAACAGTGCAAGCTAGAAGCTGCAATATTTGGTATTCAAGGGAAAAGTGACAGAGGAAAACCCTGCTAGGCTTTATGAAAAAGTTCCTGCAGCAGTTATAAATTGGACAGGCATCAAAGTCCACCTGATTTAAAACTGTCCTGTGGGGGAGTGTCAGCTGTGATATCCTCAAACTCCATCAAAGAACTCCATGAAATCTCTCAGAAAAGCAATCCCACCCTTCACCTCACCACCCTTCCTCTCTTGGCATGACAGCCAGAATTCTGAGGAACATGAATTGTACATCTGTTAGTTTTTTAATGATGTGAAGTGTTGTTTAGATAGTCTTTCTCGTTAAGGTTAATAGTAAGTTACTTGTGAAACAATTGACGTGCTATTACAGACATCTTTGGTTTGGGACAAATGTTTTGCTGTTGGCAATGTATAGTTTTTAATTTCTCTGTCTGTTTACTTCATAGACAATTGGTGTGAATTGAAGCTAAATGTTTTTAAACAATTAAACCTGTGTGTTGTCTTAATTCTATCAGAATTTTTTGTATGCTGTAAAGGTTTTTTGGGGTGAGTAGTATTAGTTGGATGGCATTAGAGTGTTCAAATGTTTTTAATTTTTTTAACACTAACAAACACTGTTAATTCATGGTCATTCATTACCATATAGTGCACCAATGCATGTTTTTCAAGTTGTGTTCATAATAAAAGTAATCCAGGTACTGAAGACTTTAAAGGAAACAATGAATTCAGAAATTAAGGCAAATGCTCTTGTGGTCATCATGCCTAAGCACAGACTCAGTTACTTAAACACAGGAAAAATGATCCCTTGAATGAAACACCACTTGATCAATCTGTGATTTTAACAATACCATGTAAAATGGTCTGACCTGACTTCTTAGGCTAGCATACTTTTACTTGTAGAATTCCCATTGCTGTATAAAATTTCTTCATTTCATGAGCCAGCCAAAGACCTGCTTACCTTTTTACCTATTCAACTTTGGTGATTGGTCTTCACACAGCTTTTGGAGCACTATGGCATTATCACTTTAGAAACTGGCATATTTAAAGTGATACAAACTCCTTGTGTGGATACACTTACAGACCAGTATGAAGGTGCTTATCTTATTCCCATACATTTATAGTGGTATAAAACCCCGAAAGGCAACCCCTTAGTCTGAAGGTAGTGTTAGCCATCTTGCTGCCTACTAGTCAGGAGGCCCCTTGGATGCTTTATTGTTTAATTTCTGGGCATTAACTTTTCTGTTTTTTGCTTGCACCAAATATTTTCTTCCGGTTTTCACCAAATGCCAATGTACTGCAACATTGGCAAACCCTTAGTTTAGTTATAGGGGAGAATCCTGCAGTTCCAAAATACTTTACTTATGTTTTTGAACTCTCTATCCCATAATTCAGTTTGGATTTAAAATTAATGCCCTGCTTTTGATCAAACCTTCCTGTTCCCGTGGATTTAGGGTGCTGTCTGTCCCCTGTGGCTTCTGTCTCCACCTCATTTCTGGGTGTTTTAAAATGCAGCAAATTATTACATCATTGTCCTGATATTACAGTTCCTATCAGGATGAAACAAAGTTTTAAGTATCAAAATTGTTAAGGCTTTCCGTAGAGTTAATGCAATCTTAAGCATTCTAGGTCATCCGAATATAGGATTAGTGCTATTTTATTTATTATTTCTTTGGATTTATGCAAGCAGTTTATAGAAGTAAAATAGGTTTCTGGGATCCACATGTATGCCTGTCTATCAAAATATCTCATGTAATTGCTTAAGCGCATTTCTTCTCTGAAAAATGATTTTTGGAATGGTATTGTGAGGTGGCAATTGATATTTTCTGTCAATGGATATCCAAATCAGATCTTCTGTTTATATATAAAAACATATTTTTCTGACTACCCATCCTGCTCAGTCAAATTGGGTTATTTCTGATTGATGGTAGCATTAGCAAAAAAGATGATCTGATTCTGTGGAAGTTGTGCAAGCTAGAACAGAATCCAGTTCCCTCTCTTACAGTTGTATTAGCTTCATAGCATAAAAAGGATTAAAAAGAATAATCTCTGAGTACACTAAATAATGTGTACATAGCAAAATAACCTTTGTGCAAGAAGGTGCAATTTTTATAAATTAATTTATAGAATATCTTTAGTTATATAAATATGCTAATTTTGATATCTGCTGTGACTTCTGTTTTCAGTTATATTCAACTGTATTGTGTTTAGATATTTGAAATCTTTTTGCTTACTCTTTTCTGCAGTATAAAGAAAAGTAAAAATTATTATGAAGTACTCAGAGTGTCAAAAGATGCAGGTGAAGAAGACTTGAAGAAGGCTTATCGAAAGCTTGCTTTGAAATTTCATCCAGACAAAAACCATGCACCTGGAGCAACAGATGCTTTTAAAAGTAAAAGTTTTTATAATTAAACTTTGTACGTGGAGAAAGTCTTCTAGACTATAAGGGGCCCATCTACTGTACAGAACTAGCTGTGTTAAAGCACAGTGGTTTAGTACTGATTAATCTTATCCACATAGAATGGACCAAGCAACAGTTTGTTGTGTAGGTCAAAAAGGACCCTTAAATAATTACTTTTTTGGAAAATGATTGGTCGTATGTATAAACTAAGGGACATTTCAGTGTATGCATGTAAATAAAAATGGTTAATTTAATATGAAGACATTTTACATGTTTTTGCATACTATGCCATCATAACATTTACATATTTACCAGTGCTTTTGGTCCGTGGGGCATTTGTAGTAAGAACAGTACTTATTGGTGGTAGCTGTTACAAAACCATGTTTTCAGATATTTCTATCTTGTAGCATCCTGACTTAAAAGAACACAAAATGAGAGACGAATTTGCATTATTTAGTATATATCTATATTGGCAACAAAAGGTTTATAATAACATATTAATTAATATAATTAATTTATCTTATGAACACAAGTAATTTGTTTTTCAGTGTAAACATTGACATTTGCCATTCCAAGCATCTAGACTGACTATGCAAAATCACATCAAGAAAGTTCATGCTTGGTTTAATGCCAGTGCAGTTTGATGAGGTATAAATTTGATTGTGCCTTTGCTATTGGAGGTTTAAAAAAAAAAGCAGTTTGCATCGAAGTGCAGTTTTCACTCAGTCACATGATATGATATTACCTTTTTCTTAGAGTTTTGTGTGTATAACTTTTTTTTTTTTTCAGACAAAAACAGAATTGTTCAAAATGGACCAAATTCCTACTGCCTTTTGACCAATTCTTAGCTCAATTTAATATCCAGACAGCTAGGACTGCCAAGGTTTCTCCTGGATCAGGCTAAATTGCTGATGGGAAAGGTTTTGGCAAAAAAGCATCCTTTAATATTGCATGAATACTTGAAGGAAAATGTGAACTTTTCCGAAATAATTGTTTTTCCTCAAGTGAAATCTAACTATAGTATTTTTTTTTCATTTTACATGGTCTTTTGGTGATGGAACAAATCAAAACACTACCAAGGCTCTTATTTCTAGTTTAAGCCCTGAACAAAACTTTCTGTGTAGACTTGCCCAAGAGTACTAATTATGACACATTAAGGGTTTAAGATGGGAAATAACTTGATTGCTATGAGTAATCTAATTGCTGCTAATTGTCTTAATATAGTTACACGTGTTTTTGATAGCTAAACTTTATTCTATAAATTGTATTTGTTTTAAAAAGTCACTGTCAAATTTAAAAATTGTTTTACATTTTTTCACCTTGTGACTAATAATACTTTCAAGTACAGCGGACCCTCACTAGAGCGCACATCGCTAGAGCGCGGATTTGCATATAGCGTGGGCACAGTGATGGATCCCAAATTTAAATATTTAAATTGGGATCCATGATAACACGACCCCTGTTATAACGCGGTTAACTCATGGATCCCGAACCCCACGTTCTAACGAGGATCTGATGTATTAACTTCAAGATTTCCAAAATCAAATTTCACTATTTCACTCTTCATTCAGGTTGCATATTTTAAACTAAATTACTTGTCTTCTGGTTCTTCAGCAAATGCATGTTACTTCAGTGTATGGGTTGAACATGGTGCTGGGGAATGTTGGAGTCTCGACTGCTTTAATAGAAGTGTGTATTTTTCTTAACATTTCAGAAGTATCATTTGATCAGTCTCTGGAATACTGCCAGACCACATATTTTACTAAGTTGTCCAAGGGCTTATTCTTTTTATTTTAAGAACATTGATCAGGTTGTCTTTTTATTTCCTCTAAATTCTGTTTATAAAAAAAACACAACTTTTTGAATTGCTGTGATCAGTTATTAGCAGTTTGTGATCGTTCGTGGCACAACATAGGCAAAAGTTCTTTAAAAAATACCTTGTCTAAAACATTTTTTTGCAATAAGTTTTCTTCATGTGTATTTGTTATGAGCTGACTGACTTCTTTCTAATTTCTCTCCACTACTGAGGATGTCAAACTCTCACCACCATCTTTACCATGAGGCAGAGTAACCCTGATAACTGTATTTGAAGTGTGTGTCCTATAGCAGGATTTCTGTGTAATCTCTTGTAGCTTGGTCTGTCATTTAAAAGCAGCACTGCTAGCAGTGTCACATGACAGTGTAAAAAAATATGGCTCTAGCTGCACCTCAGTAACCAAGATCAAGCACACACAGGTCAGATAATTTCAAAAGTTAAGGTTGATTCACTAATATTAACTCTCATATTGCATGTGTAGTATTTTCTATTTCTTTCTCTTATTGAATGTAAATCTTAATATATTATGCCTATTAATGTAACCCATAAAATATACAGAAGTCGCTGCATGGTAGAGCTAATGTTGTTGCATCAAGCCAAATCTTGCAATTACCTGACTTTTGAGTTCACATTAAAGCTATGTTTTTTAAATTGCAACGAGGGGGAAATATTTCAGCAGATGAAGAGATTCCTTTGAAGATATAAACGTAACTGTCCAGCCTTCTATAGCTACTTTACCATGATACAGAGCCTTGGAGGGAGTAGGAAACCTAAGATGTTTCTGGACACCCTGTTCCACTGCACTTGATTTTGTAATGTACAGTATCACCTATGAATGATGCTAATCTTCAGCAAGTTCTTGACTGAAATTACAACTGTAATTACAGAACAGCTCTTATTGTTCATTTGTGTGAGCACTCCGTGTTCCCTGTTTCAGAGATTGGAAATGCATATGCTGTGCTGAGCAATCCAGAAAAACGAAAGCAATATGACCTTACAGGCAGTGAAGAGCAAGCATGCAATCACCCTGGCAATGGTAGATTTAATTTCCACAGAGGTTGTGAGGCTGATATTACTCCAGAGGATTTATTCAATATGTTCTTTGGAGGAGCGTTTCCATCAGGTATTTACTCATTAATATTTCATAGGTATTTATCAGAGCTGCACCACTGAGTTCATATGATGATTTTTAGAATATTTAATCAAAACTATTATTTTCCTAATCTACTATAAGCAATTTTTCCTCTGTATATTGCTACAATTTCCTTTTCTGATTGCTGTGGTGACCTCAAGAGTACATGAAATCATAAATTCATAAATATTGTAAGTTTTCAAAAATAAGACCTAGTTTATTTAATGCAAATTTCAAAATATAAGAAGTTTAAATATGAGCTATTTTAAATGTCTCACTCTGTATATTAATTCCCCAGTCTATAGTCATCAAGGCATTTTAGTTTCTTACACAACTTGTGTGTTTATAACAGGTGTTTCTTGACTGTTGATGCTTCTTTTTATAGGTAGTGTGCATTCATTTTCTAATGGTCGAGCTGGCTACAGTCATCCTAATCAACACCGTCATAGTGGACATGAGAGAGAAGAGGAGAGGGGTGATGTATGTTTGAGTGGTTTTGACCTGAATCTACTGCTAGAGAAAGAAGATTATAGTCGTATACATGGCATGATTGCAGGGGAATCTTTTGCTCTGTAGGAACGCCTGAATTTGCAAGTGAAATATTTTTACAGGGAAAGCCTAGCTCCTTTGGTAAACAGACATGAAGATTTGCATAAGGTGCGGTAAACAGAACAAAAGATCCCAAACTAACATCCTAAATGATTTAAGCTAGTTTCTGGTCACTAAGAGCTTGTATGTACTTGAAAATTAATTTGGATTGAGCAGGGCAGATTGATTTAAATCACCAAGTGGAAATCATTGATTTAAATAATTTTAATGAACTTTTCCATCTGTACTTCAGTTATTTTCTAAAGAAAGTTGCATTCTCATTGGTTGATATAACTATTAACATATTTTGATTTACAGCTAAATAAGAGTCTTTACATTAGATGTGGTACATCTTTTTGCTACCTAGGAGGGTACAACTATAGGCATTTATTTCAGCAATTATATAACATAATGTTTTCAGGTTATTAATTTTACATTTATTATGTTAAAAATAGTGACTGATACATCGCTTATGTACTATGTAAATAATTTTTGCTCATGATTTGTCTAGCTGAATTAGGATGGTAACTGGAATTTAATTTAACACCATAAAACCGCTATATAATTTATTAAAACAACACTAAATGTTTTGGATATATAAACTTCTCTTATCAAAACATGTTACACATTTACAACTAAATTTTAATAAGTTTAGGCCTCAATTTAATACAAAATATATAGATTTCATTTTTAAATGGGTTTATTTTTAAAAAGGAACTTATAATTTTAAATAACAAAATAAAAAAAATCCAATTTAAAAAGTCCAATCTTTTTTCACCTTGATATTAAGGTAGGAAGTTAATTTAAAACACAATAGCTACTCCTGAGAATAACTTCATATTTGGACACTCTTGTTCTGGAATAAGAGTGCCTTATTCACATTTATCCTAAACTACTTTAAAAATGGATTAAGTTAAGAGCATTCACACATGCAGTTACTTAAGAATAGCTGTTCTGGACTAATTTCAGAATAGCCCTAAGTGTGGCGTGCTGTGTACCTGCATTTAGCTACTTATTTGACATCTATATAAACCTGGTCCAGTCCATTAAATCAGTGAAAAGACTCATTGACTTCAGTGGTCGTTGAATTACATCTCTGGAGTTTTAAATGCATCTCTTCGGTGTTATATGATGCAATATGTATTGCATTCCTGTTAACTAACTAATGCCATTTATACTTAGGTTGTAAACTGTTGGGATAGGGAAAGCCTTTTTCTTGTGTGTGTGTGTGTGTGTGTGTGTGTAGTGTCCAGCACAAATGGGGTTCTAATATTTGATTGGGGTCTTTGGGCACTATTAGAGTACAAATAATAATTATAAATGATTTTGGGGTACGGATATCTGACAGTGCTTAAAATTTGTAATTTGTCTACAAAGCAGTTGGTCTTTTGGATTTTTAGGTTATTGGTATAGTGTTCAATCTTAAAAAGCAAATCCCAGATTAAACCCTGCCAAATTTGCATATTATCTTGATCCCGATTTTATGAAATGCCCAAATCTTATTTGTTCTGTTCCATAGGGAGGCTTTTCTGTGTTCATCCAGCTGATGCCTATTATTGTATTGATCCTTGTCTCTTTGTTGAGCCAGTTGATGGTTTCTAATCCTCCTTATGCCTTGTACCCAAGATCGTAAGTAATGCTGATTAAATTTGTTAAAAAAATACTTCTCCATTTTTAAAATGGCCTTTTTATTCCTTTGCATGGCTTTTTAACATCTGCTTTGCAGAGTCATCTTCTACTTGCATCAAGTCAGGCAGTTGACAAAAACAACCTCCTGACCTGTGGTGTTAAGGTCTGAATTATAATGAAAGCTGGAGAAATTCTCTATTCCCCCTTTTCCCCCAGAGTAGACTTTGTTACAATATTTTATCCCTGCCTGTCTGGAAGGGAATACAGGTGTTGAAACTAGTATCTATTTCAGATGGAAGGGTATCTAAAACTCCATTTTTTTTTTCTTGAAAGAAATAACTCCTTTGACAAATGATGCAGGAGGTAAATTGCTCTCACTGCTTGAAGGGTTCTCACTCTCTTGCAGAACTGCTGAACTTCATAGAAGGAAGCTCCTTCTCCTGCAGCATTTGAGCTCCATAGGAGAGAGATGTTCTTCCCTTTTGAGACTAAGCTCCTGTGATACAAGCACCACTCCTCCAGAGCACGCACAAACCATGAGTTTTTAATCCACAATATGCCAGTATGCAGGTGGATTTCTCAAGGGCTGCAGTAAAACATTTTAGAGTGAAATGCTGCAGGCTGGGAACCTCATTTTTTGTTTTGCCAGGTTCCAGTGTTGGTTGGTTGTTTTATACTTATTTATTTATAATGTTTTAAAACAAAGATGACTTACTAAAATTACTTTTGGAGATGGAGAGAGGTAAAAGGAAGAAGTTCTGTTTTCATATGAATGTAAACATTTTTTTCTGTTAAACATGACACTCCCACTGCTTTTCATTACAACTCTGACTTTTCTGTACCTTGAAATAGTGTATTCAGTGAAACCTTATTGCTACTAACCAATGGCAACATTTGAAACATACATATTGTGTATATAAAAAAAAAAATAACACATGTGTCTCTTACAGTGGTACAGGGCAGACCATCAAAATGAAAACAGAAAACCTGGGTGTCATTTATTATGTCAGCAAGGACTTCAGAAATGAATACAAAGGAGCGTCATTACAGAAGGTGGAAAAGAGTGTGGAAGAGGACTATGTGTCTAACATTCGAAATAACTGTTGGAAGGAGAGGCAGCAAAGTAAGTTTACCCAATGAGTAATGTTTGGCACTTCTCAAAAAGATGCATTACCATGAAAAGCTTATTTCTGTATTAGAATAGAATGAAGTGACTATTTTTACTAAAGTGTTTACATGTGATTTGCATGAAAGAATCAATACAAAGGCCAGTCTTTCACATTTGTTGCATTTTAAAAGTACACCAAGTAGTCTGTGTTAATTCCCAAGGTTTTTATTTGATGACTGAAGGAAACTGCCACCTACAAAACGATAGATTCCTTGTTCTGTTAACTGACCATTTCTTAGAAAGTGAATTGCTGTAAATTTTTGGCATTGAATGACACTTATTAATTTGACTACATTAATAATGGGAAAGAAGGAAAACTTACTTTGACCTGAGGTCTTGAACTTCCTATATTTAGTCCTGGACCACACTAAAAATGACACATTGAAATTTCAGTGTCATGTACATCTTTGGGGTCCAAATTAAATGTTTCACTTTCTATCATTTTATCTCCCTTCCCAAGAACTAGCAACTTGTGCAATATCAGATCTTAAAAATCAGGTTGTTTAGGCTACTAATTTTTTTCTTACCTACATTAATTCAAATATAATTTAACCAGCTACTCTTTAGAAGAGAGAGAGCGCAAATCCAATCCTTTAATACATGTGAGCGACATAAAACATTGTCAGATTGTGAAGGTCAGGCTGCAAAAAATCACATCAAAACTGAAGTGAGTAAGAAAAATGACCTGTTTTTTAACTTCCAATATCTCACAATTTACAGGGACTAGATATTCTTTGGACCAGTACAGATGTTTACAAGACCATGAAGTCTTCCACTCACTGGTCATGGATCAATCAAAAGACACAAACACAAGTTGGATCCCTATTTTTTTGTCCCTCCAAAATAAATTAACATCCTTTAGGTGAAGCTTAGAATTAATTAATTTAGAATCATTAATACTAGAGTTGGACAAAATAATTTTTTCCCATGAAAGATTTTGAACAAACATTTTTCATTCACAGTTTTTGAGAAATTTTGAAATCAAATTTAAAATTTTGAGTTTTGAATTCTGATTTTTTTTTCCCTCTCTCTCCCTCTTCACATTCCCCTTTTTTCCCCCATTGGAAACACTGATGCAATAGAGATTTTTTAAAGTGTGTGAAACTAGGAGGGGGTGCACTTCCGCACTTATTTAAACATGGAAAAATGGAAACTAAACACAAATAATAATTTATTTTTACTTTTTTCACTTTCCATTTTTTTAAGCATATATTCTCCACCTTCTCACGCTAAAAAAACCCCACACTTCTAGCCAACATCATCCTGAAGGGAAAAGTACAAAAAAGACAGAGAGAAAAATAGTTTTTCCCACTTTCTGAGGTTTGTTAATCTCTACTGCCCCTTATGCTTGTTTTTTCAGTAGTAAAAGGTGGGGGGAGTAAATAAGGGTGAGAGGGGGTGGGTGAAGTTTCCAAAAGTAAAAAGCAAAATAATTGTTTTGAAATCTAAACTGAAAGGAGAAACAGTTAGGAATGAAAACTTTTTCATTTTGAAATTTGCTGTCATAAAATGTGGTCAAATAACATTTTCCTGCTTAAAAAAATGGCTTTCAACTAAACCCTATTTTTCTACAGGATACATTTGCTATTTAGAATAGGAAACGTACAAATGTATTTGTAGATTTGAGCTTAAATGTTGATGTGACTTCTCCTTAAAATAATTGCTAAAAAAACAAGACATGCTCGGGTACTAAGATAGTAAGGGTACATAGGTACCATCTCATAATAGATGCAACATGATCTTTTTGTGAAGTAATACCATATTATTGTTTAGTCCCTTTGTTTCTGTTTTACAGCGGGTTTTTGCACAATGCAAGAAGCTGCAAAAAAAAAAAAAAAAAAAAAGGTGGGGAGGGATGTGGAGGGTAGGAATTCTGTAGAAGTTCTCTAAATCAAAAATTGATTTAAAAAATACCCTATCAAAGCAGAGTTGGGGATGGGTTTTGGGCGGGTTATTTTCTTCAATGTCAATTTCAATATTTAATGGAAGTCTCACACATATAATGTGGTTTAAAATAGCAAATCCAGGTAGGGGATCACCATGTGGCTGAACTAAATGGCTGCTGTATGTCTGAGTTCTGAGGGGATAGCAAAGTAATCTGCCTTTATTGATCCCTCATCCCCCATATCCGCTAATCCCCCCCCCCCCCCCCCGAAAGCAGAGCACACGGTTGCAGAGGAAGGACCATTCAAAAACATCCCCAAATTTAAAAAAAAAAAAAAAAAAAAAAACCACCCTCGCTAAGAAGTCCTTCAGGCTCGCAATATGGGGGAGGCCTCTCTGACTTCAATTTGAAGACAAAGCACCCAAAACAAGGAGGAATAAGTGGGTCAGAGAAAATCAACCACCAACCAGGGCAAACATTAGGGAGTAGATCTTTGAGTCTGACTACAAGACATAAGACATCCAAGATTCAAGCAGTAAAGAAAGAAGTTACTGATGTGGAATATTGAGTCACAGTGCTAGAAATGTCTGGCCTAGGACAAACAAGTGAGAGAGAGAGAGATGTAGCATAAATTGGATGATATGGAAAATAGATCAAGGAGAAACAACATTGGACTTAAAGGATTGCCTAAAATCTCTGAAGCAGGAAATCCAATTTGATTTGTAAGAACTTCAGTTACAGAGTTGGAGGTTTTTCGCCTTCCTCTGTAGCATGGGGCATGGTTGACTTGAGGGAGGCTTCTCTGCTCCTTGAAGTCTTTGAACCATGATTTAAGGACTTCAATAGCTCAGACATGGGTGAGGTTTTTCATAGGAGTGGGTGGGTGAGATTCTGTGGCCTGTGCTGTGCAGGAGGTCGGACTAGATGATCAGAATGGTCCCTTCTGACCTTAGTATCTATGAATCAGTCAGAGCTGTGGGGGGTCAGAGAGCACATAGGGTACAGCTCTCTCTACCTGGACCTCTTACCTGTCCTCATTGTGCCATTTCATTGCTATCAGCAGAAAGATTTAATTATGAAAAAAAGCCAGAGGGCATCTGCAGCTTGTACTCAAATGGGGTAAGCTGTAATTTTTCCAAAACCTTTCTGTCCTAACTAGAGCTGTGTGCAGACGATGAATTTTGCAAACACTTCCAAGGTTTTGGAATTTGACTTCATTCTGAATCAGAATGGAAGCCTAAAACTTTACAATGATCTGTGAAGGAAAATTCCTGAAGAAAGTCATTGCAGGTTGATTGAAATGTTTTTTTATGACCATCTAAATGTTTTGTATAGTATATAATACAAAATTTAAAAAATCAAAATAATCATTTCAAAATGAAAAATCTAAATGTTTCATTCCAAAAAGTCGAAATGTGATGTTTCAACAGTAGAACTTTTTTCAGGGGTTTCTTCTGAACTAAAAGTGAAATGAACTTATTTTTTCAAAGTGTTTCAGTTTAGACAGTAGAATGCAGTAGAATATGGTTCCATCAATATTCTCCAACCAGCTCTAGCCCAAGCTTTAAAAAAAGAGGAGAGAGCTAGGGGAGATAATAGTGGCAGTCAGGATGGCGAAGCTCTGCTAAAGATTGGGATTCCTGTTTAAATTCTCATTCAGCTTCCAAAATCAGTATTGTATAGTTAGAGACTTTAAATGAGGGGAAAATACAGTCCAGTTTCTTAGGATAGAAATGCACATTTCAGACATACGAGAGTATACCACAGAGGTAGAAAATAATGATGAGCTGATTAAAAAACTTTGGCAGATTCTGAAGCCCAGGGAAAGGAAGGTAGGAAAAGATAAAATACCCTAGAGTACATACTTGCAACAGCAGAAGTGAAGCTGAACAAGAGAAGAGTCAGAAGTTTCACTCAATTTCATAAAGACTTTGGAAACAATATGTCCTAGATGGTGTAAAGAGGCTCACTCTGTAATATGGTAATGCCCTGTTAAATTGGAGGGATTTGATGATGATTGTCTCATTATGCAGTAATATCATAATTTTGTTTGTGATGTTTACAAGGCATTGATTTTGTAAACCTAATAAAACTTCCTAAATAGCTTTTAAAAACCAAACAAATAGCAAATCCTAAAAATTAGAGTTTCTATATGTGTAATAAGTTATTCCTGCTTTGTATTTTATTTATGAAAATATCTGCTCAGTGTTCAATGGTGGGTTTTTTAGATGTCATTCTTTGCTATTTAAAAACTTCTTTCCAAAACTGTTTGTCTTTAATTAATGACTTATTAGTTAGAATTTTAATCTGAGACTAAAAAAGAGATGTTATGCAATTCAGATACTCCACAATGCAGGAGCTCCTATAAAACAGAACACGGGAATTATTTTATGCCTGATAAACTGGCATATTTCGTGAGCTGGACAACTAGGTCTAAAAGACATTTAACTCTCAGAATGGATTTTGAACACTGCCAGGGTAACTAGAGGTGTATCATTAAGATCACACAGAAGATCACTGACCACAGAGGTGAAGTGGTCAATATCTTTATTGGTGTGCAGTAAGTAAGCAAGTAATGGGGGATAGGGAATCTCTCTGAAATCAGAAAGTACGGATTGAAATATAAGAACACTGAAAGTCTGTTACCAGCATTGCACTTCAAACTGGCAAGCAATGCTGATGGAAATCCAGCAGAGGGAAGCCTGCAATAAAACGACACATTGATGTCACTATGATTATCAATTGGAAGCAGCAAACAGAATGATGCAAGGTGTGAGGAGGATTTAGATGTCAGATGTTTGGGGTAGTTCTGAGTGAGAGAGAGTCCTGCATACACGTGCAATTACTACTTTAACCCTAAAAATCTTTCTTTTTTAAGAAACAGACTTGCTGTACGCAGCAAAAGTGTACCGAGATGATCGCCTCCGAAAGAAAGCAGACTCCTTGCCCATGGACAACTGCAAAGAACTAGAAAGGCTCACCAGTATCTATCGAGGAGGATGAACTAGAATTTTACCCGTGCATCGTTAAGTACGCTATTATATCTCTCCTGTCAAGTGAGAAGAGATTTAGTTTCATCCTGAAAGTTGAAAAGAGGGTGGATGTAAAACTCTACTGTGTAGCTGTTTCCAGAATCCCTATGATGAAATATCATTTAATGGCTTCTTTACCTACTATGAAATATAGAACAAAGTCAGTTTACATATTTTAATTGTTTAGATTTTACTTCAAAGGTTTCCATGAATTCTTTCAGCAGAGAGAGTAGCTCAGAAAGGATGCCATGCTTGTAGAGACTTAGTCATAGTGGTTCTCCTCTAACATATTTGTCATGTAAATATCTATGGAAAGAACACTTTCTGTATATACAAGTTAAATGACTTTCTATTTAAAATCTCAGAAATTTAGCTCCATAAAACATTTTGTTTCACTGATGAAATAAATAGTATGACTACATCACTCCTTATTCAGATGTCAAGTGTGTGTAGTTTAAACAAAAAATGTTAAACACTTTATCTCTAACTTTATGTAAAATCTTCAGGCTTTACCAGCTTAGAGGAACTTGATATTTTTAAAATATAGCAGTGTATATTCCTAAATATATGTTGGGATAAATTAATTTGGTGTAGAGTAGCAGTTAGCTGTTGTTGTTTTTAAGAATTTCTGACCAATACTAAGAAAACCAAGAGCTTCACTAATCTCTTTTAAAAGTAAATATTTGCAAAGTGCTATACAGAAGTTATGAACATTGCTTTTAGTACTTGGAGTAATTTACAGCAACTCTGCCCTTTGGTATTTCAGTAGTATACAAGTCCATAAGCATGTTGAACATGCATTCCCAGGTTCCTTATTTTTCACTGAAAAGGTAGAGGGAAAACCTGCAATAGTAATTTCTCCCTCTCCTCTGGGGAGATTCGCAGTTTCTCATTTCAAGCTAGTATCTTAAAACTGATTCCTTTTCACTCAACACAAGTGGAATAGGAAAATCACTGCTCAAGTCAAGCGTTGTGCCTTTTAACACTTCTGACAATTAACTATTAAATGCTTAGCTGCCTTGTAACATTCTGCTGTGATCAGAGCCCCACAAATTTGATCGAGTACAGGAACAAGAGGAAGTTACAAGATATAAAGTTGTTTCAGTCCAGAATCTTGCTGGATGGTCTTCCGATAGATGAGAAAACATACCATTTAACTATTAAATACAATAAAGTATAATTTAATTCCATGGACTGAACATGTAAATTATATGTATCCACACATGCTGTCACAAATAAAGGGGCATTCTGAAAAAGCTGGATACAGGGTATTTGATGCCGATAGAAAGAAATGAGTAGGTGCTTTGAGTGTAGTAGGTGAAATTTCTACATCATTGTACTGTTTGTCAATGGAACATAGCAAAATATTTTGTCTTTCATTTGTGAATGTTGGCTGTTTGGTAATAAGGGCAGTCCATTGTTTTAGAGAATTTCTCTCTCTAAATTTATCAGATTGCGGGGAGGCAAATTCTGCTCTCTGATTATAACAGTGTAGCTACTTAACTGAAGTCAGTGCCCTATTCAACTTCATTGGGCTTACTTTGGATTTACACAGGTGTACTTTGTGAGCATAATTAGTCCTTAGAGCCACATTAAATGCTGCTAATTTGAGTGGACCTTAAGCCTTTTGTGTTTACCTTTTCTAAAGTGTCTCCCTGGAAGTGCCCAGTATTGTATATGGTGGTGTAACATGGAACAGGCTGGCTGGTGACGTACAAAGCTAATAGCCAAACCAAAACATTCTTCCTCTTTTGGAAGACGTAATGTTCATAGTAGAAATCAAAGGTGAACTTCAAAGCGAAGAGCTGAAAACTGAAGCGAAGCAGGATTTCTGTGCTGAATGTCCCCACTAGTCAGGTTTTGGGGCAAGGAGAGAGGAATGATGTATCACATTCATCTATTTATTTTAGAAATCATCCAAATGTTTGCAGTTTGCCTTAGAAGTAAAGAAAGCCATCAAATGTGGATTACCTAAATTCTAAAAGTATCCCGAAAGCATCATAAATATGCTGATTTGGAGAACGTAACATCAAAGAACTTGTCAAATTCTCTAGATAGTCATAATAGAGGAATTTTTTCAATGGTCTTGAGCAAATGCACTGGCCTCCTGCTTCACAGATATGCCTGTATGCTTGTAGGTGCCTTTTTTCAGTGAACACAAAGGGAAATGATTTCATAGAGTATTTATAAAATATTGGGGCTGTGAAATCAGTTAAGAAATATTTTTAATAAAGCTGCTTACAATAAACCTGTAGTTACTGCACAGTTAGAACTAGGCTGCTACATTCCATTGAATTATAAATTATTAGAAAAATAATTACCTTTCTAAGCATATTCCATTTAAAAAACATGTTTTGATTGGTTGAAAAAATGCTGCTTAACACTTGATAGATTAAGTATTTGCAGTCTCTTACTAAGACCAGGGTATGGGGACTGGGGAAGCATGGGTATTACTTCCTATACCTGCCTAACTTAAAGGTGATCTGCAAGGATTCTTTTAAAGTTGGCCATGTGTCCTGTTTTGCTTCTTTGTAATGTATTTTAAAAATAAAAGTCTGGGGGTTTTTACTTTTTAAAAAAAAAAAACTTTATCAGGAATTTCAAGTCTCCTTTTCCTTGGTTTTGCTGAAGGATCTTTTGGGTAGCTCAAATTATGTTTCTTGTGAGCAAGATGTTAATTGAAGGGATAAATATCCTCTCTCAAAAATGTTAATTAGTCGTGAGTTAAATATTATCATAAAACCAAACCAGAGTTTTAAGCAGCCTGACTAAAAATCCCTGCACTTTTTAGCTGCTCAGATTTTACTCTGGACTCTTGTGAGTCAGTCACTTCACTAGTCCTCCAGTCACCATAGAGTTTTCCAGCTTGCACAGAACCTGAATTTCTCAACTGAAAAACAAGCTGAGAAAAATCATTTAACAAAACAGATCCTTATAGGCTAACTTGATATATAATAAAGAAGCAAAAACAAGCCCATTTATTTCCTTTGCAAAGATGACCTTTAAAAAAAATCCCCACAACATAACACCTACGTTTTAGTCAGTGGAGAACCCTGATTTGTTACCAGTTTAAGGTAATATATATTTTGCACATTTGGTAAACATTTCAGTAGAAGTTCTGTTTGTTTACCTAAAAACAAACTTAAAAGTGAATTTAGGACTTTTTTTTAAACAAAAAAAAAACTTATTTGTAAGATTACAAAAGACAAAGTTTATAGCCATTAAAATATAGTTAGCACTTTATTTTAAAGCAAGGATCTCAAACTCGGATCACTACAAGGGCCACATGAGGACTAGTACGTTGGCCCGAGGGCTGCATCACTGAAACCTTTTCATACAATGATACAAAAGTATAGTCAAAAATGAAGAGTAATATAGTATGCTATTAAAAGTCAGTGTAGTAACTTTTTAAAAACTGTAATGCGAAGAGGGGTTTTAATAAAATATAAACACCTGTAACTATTCCTTATGTGGTCAGTAACACTGAGGATGATCTACATTAACAGTCTATCAACACAGCTGTAATGGCAGGAACTTTTTAAAGTAACTATACATACAAAATATGTTGCCACTTTTAACAAACATTTTTCCCAACTACTTACAGCAAAGAATCACATGCTGAACTTCATACCTCAGACTCCTCATTTAGCCCCGCCCCTGCCCTGCCTCTTCCCAGCCCCCATTCCAACCCCTTCCCCAAAGTCCCTGCCCCAACTCCGCCTCCTCCCTGCCCCTATTCCAACCCCCTTCCCCAAATCCCTGCCCCAGTCCTGCCTCTTCTCTGCCTCCTCCCGAGCGCGCCACGTCCCTGCTTCTCCCCCTCCCTCCTGGAAAGTCCTAAGTGCTGCCAAACAACTGTTTGGCGGCAGGAAATGCTGGGAGGTAGGCGGAGGAGCAGGGAGGAGGGGGGCCTGGGAGTTTGGCTGCCAGTGGAGTCAGCGCCTATGATGGGCCGCAGGAAATAATTCCGCGGGCTGCGTGTTTGAGACCCCTGTTTTAAAGGGACAGAGTCAACTTTAAAACTTCCCTCTGGAAATTTTTGTCCTGTTGTTGTTACAAGTAAGAGTGCTATTATGATGAAGGGGAAAAACAATATCTATTTTTCAAGTTTGTTTATTTTGTAGTAGTTTCACTGACTGACTCGCTATTACAGGAGAATCAGCGTCCTCTGTGTGGGTCTTTCACATAGCAACAAGTAGAGGAATACATAGGAAAATGCAATAGTAAAATGAAAAACTGATGGAAACTCAAAGGTAGGCATCATTACCTGAAACTTTCACCCTTTTTATTTAATTCACCAAAGCGATCATAAGAATGGTCGTACGGGATCAGACCAAAGGTCCATCTAGCCCAGTATCCTGTCTTCCAACAGTGGCCAATGCCAGGTGCCCTAGAGAGAATGAACAGTACAGGTAATTCATCAAGTGATCCATCCCTTCTCCCATTCCCAGCTTATGGCAAACAGAGGAGGGACACCATCCCTGCCCTCCTGGCTAATGGCCATTGATGGACCTATCCTCCATGAACTTATCTAGTTCTTTTTTGAACCCTGTTGTAGTCTTGGCCTTCACCACATCCTCTGGCAAAGAGTTCCACAGGTTGAATACGTTGTGTGAAGAAATACTTCCTTTTGTTTGTTTTAAATCTGCTGCCTATTTAATTTCATTGGGTGACCTTTAGTTCTTGTGTTATGAGGAGAAGTAAATAACACTTCCTTATTTACTTTCTCCACACCATTTATGATTTTATAGAGCTCTATCATATCCCCCCTTAGTTGTCTCTTTTCAAAGCTGAAAAGTCCTAGTCTTATTAATCTTTCCTCATTTTTGTTGCCCTTTAATGTATCTTTTCTAATTCCAATATATCTTTCTTGAGATGGGGCGATCAGATCTGCATACAGTAATCAAGATGTGGGCATAACAGGGATTTATATAGAGGCAACATGATACTTTGTTTTCTTTTCTGTGCCTTTCCTAATGATGCCCAACATTCTGGTCACTTTTTTGACTGCTGCTGCACATTGAGTGGATGTTTTCAGAGAGCTATCCACAATGACTCCAAGATCTCTTTTTTTGAGTGGTAACAGCTAATTTAGACCCCATCATTTTATATGTTGGGATTACATTTTCTAATGTGCATTACTTTGCATTTATCAACACTGAATTTCATCTGCCATGTTGTTGCCCAATCACGCAGTTTTATGAGATCCCTTTGTAACGCTTGTAACTCTTTGGAATTAATTATCTGGAGTAGCTTTGTATCATCTGCAAATTTTGCCACTTCACTGTTTACCCCTTTTTCCGAATCATTTATTAACTTGTTGAAAAGGACTGATCCCAGTACAGACTCCTGGGAGGACACCACTACTTACCTCTCTCCATTCTGGAAACTGACCATGTATTCTTACCTTTTGCTTTCTATCTTTTAACCAGTTACCAATCCATGAGAGGACCTTCCCTCTTATCCCGTGACAGTTTACATTGCTTAAGAGCCTGCATTGCAACCTTCTCAGTTTCTTTTCCAAAGGGAACAAACATCACATTCCATAGATATATTGTAGGTGTGATCAAAATCTTTCATTATTTAAACCCCGTTTTCCTGTCCTTTGTAGTACTTGTGGTGTCACTCTAGCAGAAACCAGAAAACGTGGAGCTCAGATTTCTCAGGACCTTGGAAGAAATTTTGCTGAAGATGTAGTGCTTAATAACAATTTTACATAGCCAAATACTTTTCCCCCTCTTGGTGAAGCTGCTTTCATTGAAATCAGTGGCAAAATACCATTTCATTGAACTCAGTGGTAAACATCATTTATTAAATACAATACAGTATAATTTAATTCCATGGACGGAGTATGTATGTTCTGTCTATCCACACATGCTGACAAATTAAAGGACTTCCTGAAGCTGTGGGATACTGGGTACATGATGCCTGTAGAAAGAGTGAGAGAGTGTTTGAGTTAGAATCATAGAATCATAGAATCATAGAATATCAGGGTTGGAAGGGACCCCAGAAGGTCATCTAGTCCAACCCCCTGCTCAAAGCAGGACCAAGTCCCAGTTAAATCATCCCAGCTAGGGCTTTGTCAAGCCTGACCTTAAAAACCTCTAAGGAAGGAGATTCTACCACCTCCCTAGGTAACGCATTCCAGTGTTTCACCACCCTCTTAGTGAAAAAGTTTTTCCTAATATCCAATCTAAACCTCCCCCATTGCAACTTGAGACCATTACTCCTCGTTCTGTCATCTGCTACCATTGAGAACAGTCTAGAGCCATCCTCTTTGAAACCCCCTTTCAGGTAGTTGAAAGCAGCTATCAAATCCCCCCTCATTCTTCTCTTCTGCAGACTAAACAATCCCAGCTCCCTCAGCCTCTCCTCATAAGTCATGTGCTCTAGACCCCTAATCATTTTCGTTGCCCTTCGTTGTACTCTTTCCAATTTATCCATATCCTTCCTGTAGTGTGGGGCCCAAAACTGGACACAGTACTCCAGATGAGGCCTCACCAGTGTCGAATAGAGGGGAACGATCACGTCCCTCGATCTGCTCGCTATGCCCCTACTTATACATCCCAAAATGCCATTGGCCTTCTTGGCAACAAGGGCACACTGCTGACTCATATCCAGCTTCTCGTCCACTGTCACCCCTAAGTCCTTTTCCGCAGAACTGCTGCCGAGCCATTCGGTCCCTAGTCTGTAGCGGTGCATTGGATTCTTCCATCCTAAGTGCAGGACCCTGCATTTATCCTTATTGAACCTCATTAGATTTCTTTTGGCCCAATCCTCCAATTTGTCTAGGTCCTTCTGTATCCTATCCCTCCCCTCCAGCGTATCTACCACTCCTCCCAGTTTAGTATCATCCGCAAATTTGCTGAGAGTGCAATCCACACCATCCTCCAGATCATTTATGAAGATATTGAACAAAACGGGCCCCAGGACCGACCCCTGGGGCACTCCACTTGACACCGGCTGCCAACTAGACATGGAGCCATTGATCACTACCCGTTGAGCCCGACAATCTAGCCAGCTTTCTACCCACCTTATAGTGCATTCATCCAGCCCATACTTCCTTAACTTGCTGACAAGAATGCTGTGGGAGACCGTGTCAAAAGCTTTGCTAAAGTCAAGAAACAATACATCCACTGCTTTCCCTTCATCCACAGAACCAGTAATCTCATCATAAAAGGCGATTAGATTAGTCAGGCATGACCTTCCCTTGGTGAATCCATGCTGACTGTTCCTGATCACTTTCCTCTCCTCTAAGTGCTTCAGGATTGATTCTTTGAGGACCTGCTCCATGATTTTTCCAGGGACTGAGGTGAGGCTGACCGGCCTGTAGTTCCCAGGATCCTCCTTCTTCCCTTTTTTAAAGATGGGCACTACATTAGCCTTTTTCCAGTCATCCGGGACTTCCCCCGTTCGCCACGAGTTTTCAAAGATAATGGCCAAGGGCTCTGCAATCACAGCCGCCAATTCCTTCAGCACTCTCGGATGCAATTCGTCCGGCCCCATGGACTTGTGCACGTCCAGCTTTTCTAAATAGTCCCTAACCACCTCTATCTCTACAGAGGGCTGGCCATCTCTTCCCCATTTTGTGTTGCCCAGCACAGCAGTCTGGGAGCTGACCTTGTTAGTGAAAACAGAGGCAAAAAAAGCATTGAGTACATTAGCTTTTTCCACATCCTCTGTCACTAGCTTGCCTCCCTCATTCAGTAAGGGGCCCACACTTTCCTTGGCTTTCTTCTTGTTGCCAACATACCTGAAGAAACCCTTCTTGTTACTCTTGACATCTCTTGCTAGCTGCAGCTCCAGGTGCGATTTGGCCCTCCTGATATCTTTCCTACATGCCCGAGCAATATTTTTATACTCTTCCCTGGTCATATGTCCAAGCTTCCACTTCTTGTAAGCTTCTTTTTTATGTTTAAGATCCGCTAGGATTTCACCATTAAGCCAAGCTGGTCGCCTGCCATATTTACTATTCTTTCGACTCATCGGGATGGTTTGTCCCTGTAACCTCAACAGGGATTCCTTGAAATACAGCCAGCTCTCCTGGACTCCCTTCCCTTTCATGTTAGTCCCCCAGGGGATCCTGGCCATCTGTTCCCTGAGGGAGTCAAAGTCTGCTTTCCTGAAGTCCAGGGTCCGTATCCTGCTGCTTACCTTTCTTCCCTGCGTCAGGATCCTGAACTCAACCAACTCATGGTCACTGCCTCCCAGATTCCCATCCACTTTTGCTTCCCCCACTAATTCTACCCGGTTTGTGAGCAGCAGGTCAAGAAAAGCGCTCCCCCTAGTTGGCTCCCCTAGCACTTGCACCAGGAAATTGTCCCCTACGCTTTCCAAAAACTTCCTGGATTGTCTATGCACCGCTGTATTGCTCTCCCAGCAGATATCAGGAAAATTAAAGTCACCCATGAGAATCAGGGCATGCGATCTAGTTAGTAGGTGACAGAGATTGAGTTGCTCTTTGGGGACTTCAATGGGGCTCTGTGTGTGTGGGTGTGGTGGGGGAACAAAAGTTGAATTAGCCATTTGCAGTATCAGGCCCATACAACTTAGCAAAGCCGTCTTTAAATCATTCTTGGCGTACAGTAAAGAACAGTTTAATCTTAAACCTCTGTTCACATTTTTCCCCCATGTAGCCATTTTAATTATACCAGAAGCTCCCATGATCTGTTAATGAGGTAGCTGAAGATTTTACAGGGATCTTATTTCATTGGGAAATCTCTTTAGAAGTTACCGTAGTACACCAAATCCATTATCTTATCCTATGTTCCTCTGATTATTTTTGGTAGGAGAAGGTGGGTCCTCAACTTCCATTAAAACTAATTGCCTTTTTCATATTCTGCAAGAATGATTTTTATCTCTTTATGCCTGAACTGGTAGTTTGTTTGTTTTTAACACAAGGCCAAATATTCAAAAGTATTCCGAATCTGTTGTGGAGCTGGATTTTTCAAAAGAGCGTAACTTTTATTTAGGCCCTTAAAGCAGTCAAGATTTTCAAAAGTTCCCAACACCCAGCAGCTCCTGTTTAGTAAAATAACAGCTATTGGATGCTGAGCACCTTTGAAAATCTGCTCCTATGGTCTTGGGGGAGGGGGTTGAAATTGTTCTTTGTTACAACCATCTGAACAAGCAAAATACTGAATATTCACAACCACTATTTGTACTTATAAAAATACAGGCAATCTTGCATTATGACACAACTTCATTTCCCTTTTTGAATATGGTATGTAATACATGTATAGTATAATGCAGATCCATTGTCATGACGCATGCACATGCAAATACGAGTATATGCATACACCTATATATCTATTAAAATGCATTTACTGGAAATGGGCCTCAATGGGGAGGGGCAAGTAAGTCATGAACTATCTTGATAAGATCTCTGAGCATTTCAGTCTTTCACCTTCTGCTGTTAACTTGACAGTAATGTTGTTGGCATTGTTAAAAAAAAAAAAAAAAAATTTTTTTTTAAACCATTTGCTTTTTGGGTATTAACCATCATAGCAGAAACATTTATAATCTTATGAAAATGGATAAACTTCCCACAATGCTTGATTATTGTTAATTGACAAATTTTCCATTTTGATCATTCGGAATCTTCACCTTTTCCCTAACTGAGTCAGCCTACCACTTGAACTGTGTGGATTGTAATCCACTGACTAACCACGTAGTAAATTTAGGTTCATGATCATGAACCAACACAAGATTCCCTTTCGTCCATTAAATCTGCATAAGCCATAGAGATGTGTTTTTTTCCACATAGTGGGGTAGAGGAATGAATGAACACAATGATCAGCCCGTCCAGTTTTGGGCACTTAACAGAATAGATGGCTGCATCTATATTTCTAATCCCATCAGTTTAGCTGTAGAAGAGGAAGGGGAGGGGGCACGAACTGATAGGGAAAAACTTGTAGAAGGAAAAAGAAACCCATCTTTTAACTTTCGTGCAGATCTAGTCTGTGTGTTTAAGGGGAAGTAGGTAGAATGAGGCCTCTTGGTATAATCTTTTAGATGACTTTGTAATCTTGAAGGAAAGCTTCAGGTTTCAAGCTCCTTTTTCAGTTTGGTTACTCACTATTAAAGATATGAATTTTTTCCAATATGTTTAAATTTCCTTTTTAAGCATGTTGAACAGAAACATAAATATTCCTTATATTAAGGGTTATGTGAAATGTGGTTTTTAAAGCTTCTTTGCATGTATAATTTCCCTGACACATACATGATTCCTTTTCACTCAATACCAAGGTTTGCTGGTCTTGGGACCACTAGACTTGTGAATCCTGTGTGTGCATGTGTTTAGAGGTGTATATATTTATTTTCCAGCTAATATCTCAAACCTGTGATAGTTTAATATTGTGCCACTGTAAGTTTGCACAGAGTAGAGCTTCCATTAGGAATTAAAATTATCCATCCAATTTTGAGGGTTCTGGTGTCACTGATCTTTAAATGCTTTTTTTCCCTCTTCTCCCCCCAGTATGTGGGTAAGAATTCCCATTACAGAGGGATGGGCAAACTTTTTGGCCCAAGGACCACATCTGGGTCTGGAAATGGTATGGCGGACCATGAATGTTCATGAAATTGGGGGGTCGAGTGCAGGAGGGGGTGAGGGCTCCAGCTGGGGATGCAGGCCAGAAATGAGGAGTTCAGGGTGTGGGGTGGGGCTCAGGACTGGGGTAGGGGGTTGGGGTGCAGGGGTGTATGTGATGGCTCTGGGGTGGAGCTAGGGATGAGGGCTTGGGGGTGCAGGAGGGTGCTTCGGGCTGGGGTTCAGAGGGTGGGAGGGGGATCAGGGCTGAGGCAGGGATACAGGTGCCAAGTGGTACTCACCTCAAGCAGCTCCCAGAAGCAGTGGCATGTCCCCGCTCCAGCTCCTATTCGGAAGCACGGCCAGGCAGCTCTGCATGCTGCTCTGTCCACAGGCACCACCCCGCAGCTCCCATTGGCTGTGGTTCTTGGCCAATGGGAGCTGCGTGGGCAGTATGTGGAGCCTCTTGACTGCCCCTACACGTAGGAGCCAGAGCGGGGACATGCCACTGCTTCTGGGAGGTGCGCGGAGTGAGACAAGCCCCAGACTCCGCTTCCTAGCGGGAGCGCAAGGGCCAGATTAAAACGTCTGGAGGTCCGGCTGTGGCCCCTGGGCTGTAGTTTGTCCACCCTGCATTACAGGGTCCATTTTTAGAAAATTATACCCTTTTGCTCTGCTCAGCAATCTGAAATCTGACAAGGTAAAAAGTATTTCTCAATGTGAAGAAACTGAAATGTGGTTGGAAATGACTTGCATTTCAAATGACATTTCTGAACCAGCTGCTGGTATTGGCTGTTTGGCTCAGTTGTGACTTTTTTATATTTTACAAGTATATGTTGGAGAATATAAAGTCCCTCACTGGCTTTAAAAATCTGAAGGAATTCTAAATGCTTGTTCTTTAGACTTTTAAAAAAACAGTGCGGGAGAGGTTATACAGTTTTTGCAAATCATGTTCAAGACACCTAATAAATTTAATGGAAGGCTTGCAAAAGAAATCCGGTGAAATGAAGGTAATATCTTAACAAAGAAGATCTTATTTTATTTTGTCTAATTTGAAAGCGTTTTCAAGATTTAAAGGTTAAGTTTAAAAAAAAGACTTGTCTGATTTATATCTAATGTAATATTAGACATATCAAAATAAAATTATTTTCAGTGTGAAAATGTGCAAAAATCTTACTTTTTTTACATGTTAAAGAAAACCCCAGGTTGACTAGTCATTCTAGTTCTGTTTTAAATTCAGTGGCTTGCATTTAAAAGGAACAACTATTTCTTTGTGTGATCAGTTCATGTAGATATTGAGAACTAAGATTAGGAACATACTTTATCTTATTCCTTTTTAAGGCAAAGTGTTCTAGCTACTAAAATGTTGTCTAATCTTAAATTATTCTTAAATATTTTGAAAATACTGCTGAATTGTTTTATAAATTGACTTTTCGACACAGCCATTAATTACCAAAAGGAAGACTGCCTTCTTGCAGTAAACTATTTTTCATTTCCCCTGGGAAAAACAACTACTAATCATAAGCAATATTCTGGTGCAACAAAATCCCTTTAACAAATGATTTAGAAGGTGAAAGTAGCAATACCGTACCATCTATTAGTTTGTGGTTATTCTAAATGTAGTTGAGACATTGGGTGACGGTGATACATGCAAACATTAAGAGCTCTGGACTTTGGCAGACCTGAAACAGGTTCTGTGATTTATATCTGCAACCCTAAGCTACTCACTTAAAGTGAAATCCATGCCCCACACTGCAGTCAATGGCAAAATCCCTATTGATTTTAATGGGGCCAAGATTACACTGCTAATCCTGCTCGCAATTATTTGGGTTTATGTATTTGTTACACATGTATCTGAAATCTTATGTCCATTTTTAGTATTAATCTACTACGGTTATATACGTATGATGACTTTTTAAGTAACAGAATTCCTCTTCAAATTGAAAAGATATTGAGTAGCAGAATTACAGGACATACACACACCTCTGGGTGTGGAGGTGGGAATCTGCCTCATCCCTTACAAAGTATTCAAGCCAGGTGGAGATGTAATACAATTGCATGTCTACAGCTTATATAATTAGATGGCACATAAATTGCCTTATATACAAATGAATAAACTGCAGTGTTAAAGGAAATAAGCTAGTCAGAAAAGTGGTGTAAAACTAAAATTCTTCATTTTGGGGAAGATTTTTTCAAAAGATGACTAGATATTTCATTCCGGGGAAGGAGCATATAAATGGCAAAAGTCTAAACTTGTCAAAAGTGACATACTTGAACACAACCCCCGCTTGGATAATATGCCTTCTAGAACTAAAAGAAGAAAATGGTTTTTAAACCTTGGAGAGAAATTCCTAAAAGGATACTAAATGTCCAGTCTTGTTTAATTATATAAAAATCATCAAGTACAGCATTTAACTTCACTCTAATCACTGTTTTTAAAAGTACAGCAATGTGACTTACTAGAACAAATGCTAGGTTTCAGAGTAGCAGCCGTGTTAGTCTGTATTCGCAAAAAGAAAAGGAGGACTTGTGGCACCTTAGAGACTAACAAGGTGCCACAAGTACTCCTTTTCTAGAACAAATGCTGCTTACCTCCTCTATGTATACATAATGGCAAACACAGCAGGTGCTCCTCTGTCACTAATTTTTACTGAACTATCTTTAAAAAACTGCAACTTCGTTGCTCAGTCCCACTGCAGGTGGAAACCCCTCCAACAGGAATAATGGATAAGACATTTGAAAATTGCCCTTTGAATTGCAACTGGCCTGTCCCCCCCCCCCCTCCGGTTAGGGAATGTGAAAACGATTTGGGAGTGCCAGTTATTTTGCTGTTAAAGCATTATTTTTTTTTCCATGTTGGCTGAAAAAATTAGCCGAGGTGTGTGTGGGTCAGGGCCACTACGTGTTACAAGGGGTGGCGGGGTGCCCACTGAAACCCACCCCCCCGACCAATGGGTTAGGGCAGGCGATTCACGGGCAGCCCCCGGCCCTTCGCAGGATTCCTGCCAAGCCGGGGCCAGCAGCTCCCTGCTTACAGATCCCCCTGAAAATTAATGCTGGGGCTCACTGCCCAGCACCCCGCTCTGTGCCCGCGGGCAGGCGCCCCTAGACCACCAGCTCCACCACAGGGCCCGCGGCCCCGAGCCCCAATTGCCCCCGCGGTCCCGCCGCCCGGTGCGGTCACATGACCTCACATTTGCTGTGGGGCGGAAGGAGGCGGAGACGCCACCGTGGCTTCGCCCTTTGCTTGTCCCCTCCCGCTCCCACTAGCGCAGCCCCGTTGCTGCGCTCATTGAGCAGGCGCGGACGGGTGGGCATGCGCATGAGCTACCAGCGAGACGGATCTGACGCTACACCGGAAGTGAGGGCGGCGCGGGAGCGATCGTTTTTTGGGTGGGGAATCATGTGATCGAGGGTTAAAGGGGAAGCGGCGGCTGCTGCTGTCAGCTGGGGTGTTTCTGTGAGGAATTCCGGAAGAAGCGGGCGGCCTGTTGGACCCTGGGGTAAGGGAGGGTGGACCCCCGCCCCGCCCCGCCCCGCCCCCCTCAAGCGGAGGTAGTGTGTTGGGGTAATTGTTATGATAGGGCCTACTGTATTAACACCCCCCCACCCCGTGCTGCGGGGAGTCGAGCGGGAGGGGTCCTGCGGCCGGCCTCCTCTCCGCCCCCCGAAGCCTCCGTCCAGGGGCTGGGGGACTCGGAGCGCCGTGGCAGGGCTGATGGGACAGTTTGGGGGGTGCTGAGCGCCAGAGAACCGGACTGTGACCCCTGGACAGGATGGAAACCGCTTCAAGTCAGGGGGTGCGGCCGCGCCCCTAGTTCCGGCTCCAACCCGCCTTGGGCCAGGGCGCAGCCTAGCCTGTCCTGGGCCGCCCCGTGCACAGCTGCGGGAGCCCGGTGGCCTGTCAGGTGCCAGGGTACAAGCCAAGGAGGGGCCGGGGTTCTCGGCCAGCCAGCCCCGCTCCTTGCCCTGCCATAGCAGCAGGTGGCGGCTGCTCCCCTGCCGGCTGGCTTCCCTCCCGGAGTCCGGGAAAGGCGGGATTTGAGCGCCACCCTCCACCCCTGCAGGAGCAAGCGAAGCTAGACCAGCCGTGACAGGGGCTTGTCCAACCTGTTCTGAAAACCTGCCCTGGGGGACTCCGCAGCCTCCCTTGGAAAGCTGGTCCAGTTCTCCGCTATCCTCGTCGCTAGGAAGTTTTTCCTAGTATTTAACCTAAATCTCACTTGCGGCAGATTAGGCCCATTCCTTCTTCTCCTACTCTTAAATAAAAAGAAAAGGAGGACTTGTGGCACCTTAGAGACTAACAAATTTATTAGAGCATAAGCTTTCGTGAGCTACAGCTCACTTCATCCGACGCGATGAAGTGAGCTGTAGCTCACGAAAGCTTATGCTCTAATAAATTTGTTAGTCTCTAAGGTGCCACAAGTACTCCTTTTCTTTTTGCGAAAACAGACTAGCACTGCTACTCTGAAACCTACTCTTAAATAGACACAGAGAACAAGCAATCCCTCGCCTTCTAACAGCCTTTTACATATTTGATGACTGTTAGCTCCCCCACTCAGTCTCTTCAGACTAAACATCCCCAGTGTTTTTTACCTTGTCTCATAGATCAGGTTTTTTTAACCCTTCTGTCGTTTTTGTTGCTCTTCTTTGGACTCTCTCCATTTTGTTCACGTATTTCCTAAAATGTGGTACCCAAAACTGGACCCAGTACTCCAGCAGAGGCCTCACCAGTGCAGAGTAGACTGGGCCAGTTATCACCCTTGCCTTGCGTCTAATGCTGACAGCAGTCTACACTAGTTGAAACTGCCTTTGGAAGTAGTCCATGCAGAGGGTGTTTCCAGGGGGAAGGTGACAAAGACACAGATGACAGACTGCCTTCATGACCAAAGGAACAGGGTACCTAGGCAACTGAAGAGTCAGTGGGCAGGGTTTGCAACACTAACACCCCTGCTATCTGGACATCCAGAAAGAAACACAGATTCCGGATGGCAAGCTCTGGTAACAAACCACTGGGAGAACTCAATCCAAGGCACAGACAGTGCTTTTATTTACTTCCTCTGCTGTGCTAGTATTACATCTCTCTTATCTGGATTGAGTTAAAGCTGACTGACTCATCCATATATCTCAGTCTGTCTGATGTGGTTCAGTGATTATAGCAGAGGCTTGAAAGAGGTAGCTCTCAGAAAATATCTAGACTAACGGCTGCCTCATGTTATCCCATTGAAACATACAAACTCGCTGGCAGAGTGGCTGTCATGCAGTTTTATTGTGGAGAGTATCCAGGAATAACGTGTACCTACCTTCACCTTACACTCATTCCTCTCTTTAGCTCCCCATCAGCAAGGCCAGGTCTACACTACAAACTTACATCGGTATAACTACGTTGCTCAAGGGTGTGAAAAATCCACATTCCTGAGAGATGTAGTTATACCAACCTAACCCTCGGTGTAGACAGAGCTGTGTCAAGAGTTTCTCCTGCCGACATAGCTGCTACCACTTCTCACGGAGGTGGATGAACTACGTAGACAGTAGAAGCTCTACACCAGCACTACACCAAGTGTAGATCTGCCCTGAGACTCCCTCTACATAGTTTATGCAGCTTTTGACCCATGTTTCCTCCTGAGATGGGTGGGACAGTTGCAACAGGGCTGCTTGTGGGGGAAGGGCCTCTGGGGAAGGGCTTGTGTGTAGCTTGTGGTAAGTCAGTTTCTGTTAAGAGCAGTTTAATGCCAATAATTCACTCTGTTGGGCAGGGTAGCGTGAGCATTCTCCTCTTCACATTGGCACCAGAAGGAGCTGTGGGATGCTGGAAATTAATAGGGATGCTTCTCCCACCTTCTTAATTTTGTGTGAGAGTAAGCAAAAGAGAGAGAGAGAGAGAGAGGGAGGTCATAAAAGCTTCGGTGCATGACTAATGTTGACTCTTATTTTTCAGGAACTTTGACACTACATCTGATAATTTTTTTCCCAAAAGTTTCTAAACATGGCTGACGTAAGTATTTTGAAAAATATTTTCAAACAGAAATGTGTATTTCTTTGTAATTATATGGTTTTGTTTGTTTGTTTTGGGGGGTTGTTTCACTATTTGTGAAAGTTACCAAACAGGAAGAAACTATAGGCCCTGTCCAAAAAAGCTTATTTTACAGCCCCAATCCTGTAAACTGATCCATATGGACACACCCTTATGAAGCCTCAATAAGGTCAGTGGGACTACTGATGTCAGTAAAGTTATGCACGAGCAAAAGTATTTGCAGGACTAAGGCCTGAGAAGACTATAAATACTTGGAAAGGAGAAGAGGCCTGGACTGATTGAGAATGACCTGATTATGCAAAAGGAGAGAGAATCTGCTCTTTGTTCAGTAACTTGTAATGTGGTGATATTTGGAAGACACTAAAACAAAGTTCACATGTGTTTGGGATATGCATTTGTAGCAGCGATTATGTTAAAATGTTCAAGCGCTACGTGTTTAGTGTGTTAACGTGAAACATTATATTTAAAACACTTGGGGAGGACAGAGAAATACAACAATATGCTTGCTGCCACTTCACTAAATGTATTGGATGCATTTTGGTTAGTTAACAAATACCTGTATGTCCATTTTCAGAGCCACTGAAATGAGTGACAGAAGTAAAGGAATAAGTAATACAAGTACTATACATATGCAAATTCTGGAACTCCAGACTATTTTTGTCTACAAGCACCGAAGGGGGGCGGGAAGGGAGTTGGTCAGAGTTATAATTCAAAATACTCCACACAGTGCAATTTAAAAGAAGTGTTTTATGGTAGAATGGAATAGGAATTTTTTAAATGACATGAATGGTTTCTACTGGGATAAAATTGTGAAAGTTTCATACATAGGATTATTTTGAAAAATAAAGCTTATTTCATCCTCTTACGTTCCTTTACAGGAGCTGAAAAGGTTTCTGTACAAAAAATTACCAAGGTAACACTGCTATCATGCTACAGTAAAGTGTTCACTTTGCACTCTGTGCTGCTTCGCAATTAATGTATGTTAATATTTATCTGGATTTTAGTAGACTCTAGTGAAAGTAATCCAACAGACTGTCCATACTGTCTGAACGCTTTTTTAAAAGAATCTATTACGTTTTACACTGTAGGTTCCTATACTCTGAATAATATTTATTTAGCTGCAAAAACCTATCTTTTGGTAACCCAGTTTAATATTAAAGAGACATTTATCTTGAAAATTATTCAACACTGTTATTTCTGAATGAGTTAAGTCAGTTCAGGTGAAAATAACTCAAACCTTTCCATCTGTCCACCCCAAAAGAAGTACAGTTCTCTTCATTTCATTTTAAGGGAATAGTGTTTTTAAAAAAAAAAGGCTCCTGTTCCTGGAATAATTCTTCTCAAATTCAAACAACACTTTGTACTGGCTTTTTGAGGACTTGGTTCATCTTGGTAACTTACAGTTTCTGGTAACTGCAAGCTAGGCTAGGCCAGTCATTAGCAGCACTAAATAATCATGTTCTGGGACTGTGTGCAAATACAGTGACACCTGCACTAAGGACTACTTCCAATAGCAGCCCCCTTACTTAAGCTGAAGGACCTCCACGATTTCCAATTCCAATTCTGTTTCTAGTACAAGTCTGCCTTTGGTCCCTTGGATGATCACATAACAAAAGCTAGTTTAATGGTGGGCACTCCTTGCACTATCACATCTCTCCTTGCTACTTCTGTTTTCACTTTGGTACGTATTTGCTGAATAAAAATGAATCTCGCTGCCAATATTTAAACATGGTAAAAACAACAGTTTTTTTTATTTTGTTTTCTCTAGTGTTGAAGGTCTTCATGCTATTTTAGTGTCAGACAGAGATGGTGTGCCTGTTATCAAAGGTAAATCATAACATCTGATTGTACATCTACTATACAGTAATTGACATCTTTAATTGAAAGACAAAAAAGTGGCTTCCTATTGGAGAGAGAACTCTTCCTCCTGTCTAGCTTTTAGTTTACTAAAAATACTGGAGGTTGATCTAAGCATTAAATCAGACATGCTCAAATTTGGGACATTTTAGCAAGAGAAATTTATTTCTTAAAGGGAGCCCTCCATCTAGGTACGTGTTTAAAACCATAGTCCGTAGGCACCTTACCATGTCATCAGTGAAAAGAGTTGGAATAATGTAAGGAGTTTACATCTTAAAGCTGCTTTCAGATTGGTAGACAACACCAGGATTAGTTGAGCAGAAGTCTTCCCCTAAGACTGATATGACTGAATGCTACCCACGGATAGATGCACCCAACCGCTATCGACTTAATTCTGAATTTGTTTGCATTGGGATTGTGCTATCCTTACCTTACTTTCCAGCACTAGTGTGAGACATCTAGTGCTACAGGCACAGTGGTGTAAGTTAAGAATCTAAAGATTCAGTCATCTGCAGATGGTTTTTATGTCCCATCTCATTTAATGATGCTCAGTAGGAGTTGAATGTATGTGTGAATCTGAAGGCAGATATATGGCATAAGCATGATATGGGTGAAATGCAAATGGGTCTGGCATGCTACTGCAAGTGACACAATAAAACAAAACAGCATCAGCAGAGATCATGGCGCAGTAAACAAGCATATAGAAAATAAGCCATCCTCGGAATATTAGGAAAGGTGGCTGCTGAAGTTATAAAGATATACAGAGTAAAACATTTACATGCGTCTTCCAAAGCACATCAATAAGCATTCATTACTGAGGGAAGGTGGGAAGCAGGGAAGGGCAGTTTGATATGTATGAGATCTGATCTAGTTTACTGTTGCCTCATATGCAGGATGCCTGACCCATATCATATAGGAATGTGAAATATGTTTTGTTCCAGTTGCCAATGATAATGCTCCAGAGCATGCACTTAGACCTGGTTTCTTGTCCACCTTTGCACTTGCGACAGACCAGGGCAGCAAACTAGGGCTTTCAAAAAACAAGAGTATCATCTGTTACTACAACACATACCAGGTAAGGGTCTATTGGCCAGAGCTAGTCCTATATGACTTTTTTTTTTTTTTTAACTGTGCTGGCTTTCCACTGGGGACTGATTATATTTAGATGTGTATTTTATTTCCTAAAATATGTAAGAGCTGGTTATGCCGAATTTTTGCAATATTCATTGAAATTAGCTTTTGTTTTCCAGCATCAATAACGAGTTACTGGTTCAGTGCAGTACTTCAAGCTCAGTGTGTTCTCCAGCAGATGGTGTCGTTGCAAGTCTCTAATATCTACCATTCTAAATTTGTGGTTTATTGCTGATAATTTAAAAATATTTCTTTTGAAAAACAAAATGCTCATATTTATATACATGTGATCAGTGATACTGCTGAACAAGCTGGGGCTTCTGTCCACTTTTAAACTGTGTAACCATTAAATTAAAGGACATTTACATAAAACAATTCACAGTTTATAAACTTTGGTGTTGTTTTTCATGTGTCTACTGAAATCCATCACCCTTCAACAGATTCACACTCCTGCTCAGTTCACAGTGGATTGATGAGCAGAATTTACAGAAGAGCGTTAGGCTTTTTTCATTTGTTTGCATTAACTGTTTAGATTGCTGTATTCAGCTTTGTTTGATGGAAAGTAAATGTAAAAAAGTAGCTGTTTGACCCTGACAGCATTGGCCTGACATTCTTTTGACCCTACTACTGTATGTTCAGCATTTCTGAATTCTTCATGAATATCTGGGCAATAATATCTCCTTCCCTTGAATAGTTTTTTTTTAATCATGTAACAAGAGGGAGGAAATAACATACACTACAGCTTTTAAAATTGGTTAGATTTCACAATGTGTAACATACTGTACATATCTGTGAGACAGCAATCCCATTTTGTGGCTATCTCTGTTAGCACCTTTGAACTCTGAATCTTTAAAACCTGTACATAAAACCCAGTCCTTATTCCTATTTATAATTTAAATTGATGGGACCAGTTGCATGAGTAAGGACTGCAGGATTAGGGAATGAGTATAACAGATTTCACACTGTTTTTCTAACAAGCAGTATATTTATTTTTTTTGTTTGTTTTTGTTTCTGAGGAACTTTTGTTTTTATGTTTTTAAGGTGGTCCAGTTCAATCGGTTACCTTTGGTAGTAAGTTTCATTGCTAGCAGCAATGCCAATACCGGTACGTTTTCATTATCAGTAACTTCCTAAACTGTTATGACTAGAATTATATGTTTTCAATAAGACTTAAAATAATTCATTTGAAAAATATGAGTTACATAAGCTTAGGTCAGTTTATTCATTACAAAACTGCATATTAGCTTGTCACCAGCATGGAATCTGATTAAAAGGGTGTCATGATTGATTGGAAAAAAGTAAGTCCCAAAGGGGGCTAATATTTGAAACTTTTGAAAATAGCAGTTTGGCAAAATTTTCAAAAATGCCTATCTTTCTTAGAAGCAATTAATTTTCCTACCTGTTCTAATAATGCATTACCTTAAACAGGATGTGAACCTCACGTATTTGGAAAATGCTCTGGTAATGACCCCACGATACAAACAGTTGACAATCTTTCTTCTCCCTCAATGCCCACAAAAAGTGAACCAAACATGAAAACAAAAACCTCTGTTATTCCGTCCTCCTTCAGTGTCTAGTCTTCACTTTTGTCTGTTAGATGCTAAGGTCTGCAGGGAAGGTACTGTCTTGTCTTATGTCTTGAACAGCTTCATACATTAGTGCTTAATACTTTTTGCTAGTGATGATACAGATGATGTAACAAAGAATCTGCAGGCCAGATTTTGCCCTCTGTTGACCAGTGCAACACCTTGTCTCAAAATTATGCCCTATAGGTATGCAGGACTCTGAGTTTGACACTCCAATATGTCCATCTGGCTCTCCGCTTGTTCCAGAGGAAATCCTCTCTTGTAGTGTCATTGTTCTGACTTTCCAACATACACATTCTCCCAATACTCCCTAGAGCCTGCATGGTGTGGAAGCAATGCTGCAGGTGCCAGTAAAGAGGAAGACTGTGCTTGCATTGGCTCTGTTCCTGTTTTGGGGGTCTTTCCTGCCCCATTTTGCTCTTATTTGATTCCCCATCTGTGCTTCAAAGAGGAAGAGACCAGAGGACACTGAATTACAGTGGCAATTGCTGGTTGCCACTGTGACTAGCTCTCATATGCTGCTTCCTTGCAGCATGAGAAGCTGAAGTGAAATCAGTTTTGTTTTAATAAACACTTCCATTATTATTGACTGCTTTGGAGAGAGGCTTCATGGATACTGTGTAGTGTAACTATTTTGTATCTCTTCTTTATTGTTACAGGATTGATCATCAGCTTAGAGAAGGAGCTTGCTCCCTTGTTTGAAGAGTTGAGGCAGGTTGTAGAGGTTTCTTAACCTGATGGTGTCATCAAAGAGCAGCATCTCTTCGCTACCCAATGGGACATAAAGATTCAATAATTCTCAGCCCACAAAATAACAAATGTTTGAGAGGAAATATCACTTCCCCATATTGTACTCAATAAGATTAAACTTGTACATAGTGCTGAATCGGAAATGAGATACTAGTGTGTTGTAGACAGACTCTTTCGCCATGTGTCTTATATTGTGCAGTACTGGAGAGACCACCAAATGGCTCCAGTGGAGCCCTTACTAAGGATCAGGTTTAACAGAGTTGACCAGTATCCGCGTACTGTCGGTCCAGATAAGTGACCCACAGCTGCCTTGCTGTACAGGGAATGAAGCATTGAGTAGGGTTTACCTAACTCTGACTAGCCACCACTACATAGTGGGGAAGTAGAATTAATTTTCATTGTCCTGTAATGAATGCTTCATTGCTTGTGCTAGCATACATTCTCTTTTTCCTGGCAGTCCTAGCAGTACAATCAATACCTATCCCTTGTTTGTTTGTTTATTGTGATGCGTTGGTAAAGGAATACTACTAATCTGAATGTGAGCTTCCTTGGTATAGGAGAAGGATGCTGCTATTTCTATATAAGTTACAGCTTCAAGTGTTTTCCTTATTACTGGGTACAAGTGCCCAATCGGTGTTGCACTTTCTTGTATTTCTTTTGTACAGTTTAGGTGTGATACCCATGTTTGTCTTTTATTCTGGTATTTGTGGCTATGTTAGTGGTAACACTTGACCTGCTCATTTATGTTTAGGTTTTCCTAAGTAAATGTCTAAATAAAACAATATTTTTTAAAAAATGTTGTAGCCTGATCCATTTTTATAACTGTTCTAAAATATTGCTGGTAAACCTACTCTTTCATGCAGATAACTGTCTCCCTTGTTGCTTTGTAAATGTACAACAACTTGGAGAATTTATGGGCTGAAAAATAACCTGTGTAAATCTCATCTGGGTCTTATTTTTTAATTTCTACATTTTTATAAAAACTCACATCATTTGCTGTCAAATGTCAACCTCTAGAAGTTGATTTTCTGGAAGTAAAAACACTTGGGGGCCATATAATACCTTTTTTAGAGCAAAACTTCAGAGTTTGGTGTGGGATTTCTGATTTAAAATAGATAGCACGGATTTCCCTTGGTAACCATTACTAAAATTCCACCTCAAAATTGAGGATGGGCTGTGGGGACACTTTCTGCCTCAAACAACAACAAAAAATCCCATCTTACCAGTTAGACCTTGTATCCCTCAGCCCACTGCCTCTTCAGTTACCTGAGAAGAAAAAGATAGGCTTTACAGCATATTTCCAACGTGAACACATTTGGGTTCTAGTCTATGGGATTGTGAACTCTTCAGTTGAAGAATCTTTACAGAGACTGCCTTGCCAGCTGTCTCTTCCACTTAAATCAAGAGGCTCCAGCTTGTGCTAATTGTAACTGCTGAAGTATCACATGGAAGAGGCAGTTTTTCAGATAATCTAGTCCCAAAACATCTGCATTTTTAATACAATAAGGCAAACACTTCAAATTCCATCTAGAAATTTATCAGCCAGTGTAGACCCCTGATCAACCAGTGTAGCATCCTGTCTGTGTGAAGCTCCATTTGAAAAGCAGCAAGCTGTATTTTAACCTGGCTTCAGTTTGCGATGGTTTGTTTGAGAGAGGTAGTGTATAATACATTTTGTTTCCAGTATTCTGTAACTGGCCTGTTCTCATGGGAAGAAGCTCTGATTGTGAGATGATTTGACTTCACATAGGATTTTCCATCCATTAGTAGAGAGGCGTGACGATTGTTAGCTTACCAACAGGGTTGTACCCGATATTTCTACTCTATTGCAGTTACCTTGTTATTTCTTTGGGAGGAAAAAGGAGATGCAAATCATTACTTTATAAAACTTTGTTGCATTTGAACACCATTCTGCTAACTTCCTTGACTGCAGGCATCACAATCTAAGTTTTAAAATAGTACCTTTTTAATAGTATGGTGAAACTGTATTTACTCAGACATCTTAAAATATTTAATCTATACAAAATTCATCAAATAATGTGAACATCTAAGTTACAACAAAATACTATTCCTGTAATTACAACTCTGAATTCTTCCTCTATCATAATAGAGTCCCTTCTTTTTCCAGGCTTAGCTGCCTTTTCTATGTGAAGAGAGGCAGCTATGGAAAATTAAACTGGTTGGTGTGCTTTTTTTTTAATGCCACAGCAGTTTATATGGTGGGAGAACATAACATGGCCTTGTGTAATGTAAAACATTTTTGAGCAGGTACAACTCAAGCTAATTTGATATTTAAAAATAAATTCATGATCCCTTCTTTCTTTGTCCAGAGAGCTGCCAAATGTTTTACAATTGATGTCCAGAATATAACTTGTCTTATCCCCTCACCCCTGTCCCCTAAAACACACAAACCTAGTCAACTAAAATTAATAGCTTCTGCCTGTATACTCTCAATACTAACCAAGGAAAAGATCATTTAGATAAAGATAGCAGATGCGGCTAGCAGAAATGCATAAAATTTAATGATCGTCTTCATGTGGGTAAGTGACAGGCACTTGATTGTGCTAGAATTCCACTAAAAAGCTCTTGGTCCAACTGGGACCAAGGGCTTTGCTGGTTGTAGAGCATTCTGTCCTCATTCCCTGGGTGTGTATGGCTACTCCTTCATGGGGCGTACTGGGAATGGAGACGCTGGGGTCCAACTGCCCTGTGCCCTTATCACCCCAATGTATAAATAAGGATGCTCTCAATATTGTACATGTCTCTAACATACATTCTATTTAACAGAAAGAGAGCAGCAATCTACACACTTGCAACTACCACTGCCAAAATGTAGAACCAGACCAGATGCTAATATCTTTAATCAAAACCTAGTATTATTCATCATCCACTTTGACACTGGACTTTAAAAATATTAAGTTTATATTTTCCATGTAATAGGGACTCACATTAATTACAAAAATATACTCTAGTCAGTTTCACAATGAAAAAAATCCACTCTAAAGACATAATTTTCCTCTAGGATTTAAACCCTTAAAACACAATGCAAAACAAATATTTAAAGTTTCCAGAAAAAAGCCGATTTCAAATGAGTGGGCTAACCCAGGCAGAACAGCTGTTGCTAGTAGTTAGTTATGCATTTATTACAGAAGCTCAATTAAGCTAACTGAGCGTGCTTTACTACTATACCGAAAGTTTCAAATACTGAACACTTTTGTGATGCATAAGTGAACCGAATAGGAACATAGGATTGGGTAGGGAACCAGCATTGTTAGGATGCAATGGTTTTCACTGATAACACTTCACATTCTGAAGCATTAATCTTATATATGCAAGTACATAGACGTACACTGTAGGTAACGCATGTGCTGAAACCGCTCTCATGTGAAGTGACACTCATTGCTGAAGGCTGACTCTCGCTGACTAAATTATTTAGAGGCATAACTACAGAGGAGAGGTGGCGTCACGCTGGTCCTGTTGTTTTCTTACTTGTGACTGAAACAAAAGACAATCTATTACTTATTCATATATGTGGCTAGTTAAAAAGAAATATCAAAGAAAATAAAAATTGGGCAGAGATAAAATACTAGCTGTTGATTTTTGAGCAAGTTGCCCTGTCTTCTTGACTCACATCTGATCACCCAACGTATGCTGTCTGTGTAGTCCTGTATTATCTACAGTCTAGGTAAAAAATTCCCTTGGTGCACGGGCCGAGTCTCTTTCTGTGTTCTGTACAAGACTATGAACACAGAAGGCACTCAAGACAACAGTACTGTAGAATATGCACATACAAAATGCTTAACCAGTTTTGTGTGTGCATCTCTTAATGCAATGATTTTAAACTGTAGATCAAGTCTAGTTAGTCGTCCCTGTTGGGGATTTACAGACATGCAGGGGAATTCCAACAAACAAGACCCTGGGGAAAAAACCTAACATGCCCTTCCTGTATGGCAGATGCACTTTTAAAGGAACTATGCTGTATATATGCCTTAATATTTATTATTAATCATGTTTATTAAAATAGTGCCTAGGGACCAATCAAGAACAGTGAGCCACATTGTACCAGGCACTGCATAAAAACAGTAGTAGACAGGTCCTGCACCAAAGAGTTTACAGACTAAATAGGCAAGATAGAAAAAGGATAGCAGAGAGATCAATGTGGTGGTGACAAATGTCATGTAATGTACTTACCATTATGGAATGTATACAGGGGTGAAAGTAAAATTGAACTCTTACCAGTACAGGGGGCTGGCTCCAGCCCCCCTGGAAGGGGCGGGGCCTCAGGCAGAAGGGGCAGGGCTGGGGGTCAGCGTCCTCCAGCCAGCCCATCAGCTCTGCCTGGCCTGCACCACCCAGGGCTCCAGCAGTGATTTAAAGGGCCCGAGGTTAGGGGCAGCTGCTCCTTTTGCTCCCTCCTCTCCCGTCGGCAGCCCAGGGGAGGGGGGTGTCAAAAGGGACAATGACGTTAAAGCGCTGCCCAGCAGCGCTTTAAACAGGGTTCTTTGCCGTGGCAGCGCTTTAAAGTCAGCTGTAGCGGACACTTTTTACCAGTACTCCGTACCGGCTTACTTTTACCCCTAAATGTATACCTCATAAAAAGCAGTCTTATTCACTTTACAGGCTTCACAAAGTTCATATGTACAGGTTTCATAATGTGTTATACATGTAGTGGAATAGATTCCAAGCATGCAACTCACTGAAGTCAATAGAAGTTGCATGCTAATCTTTGAAGGTTCAGACTGGCTCACTGAAATTTTAACTGAGTGGGAGCAATACTTTCTCAATTTGTTCACAGCATCGCCAACCCTAGCCAGACAAAAATCCTCATGAGTTGGGTCCCTAAAATCATCAATTTAAAAAAAATATAAGAATGTGGGTTCTTTTTATGGTCCTTCTAATTTTTTGAGCCTTTAGGTTTCATGTTTTCAAGCTTTTCTCTGCTACCATGATGGCTAGAAAGTCACTTTTCCTTCCCATGAAAACAGAATTTCACATACCATGATGCCAGGTGTTTAAGAAAAATACCAAGAATCATGAGATTAATGATAAAACCATGAGAGTTGACAACACTCCGTTGGATATTACTGTTTAATGTATTTTATATACGCACTCAGAATCCTTTTGAGTGGAGCATTTTTACAAATAAAAAAATTGCTAAGTGTACATATCGATGGCATACACACACTAGGAAGGAGAATACCCCATTGTGCAGAGAATCTCAAACCAACTCCACAATGAGATTTCTGTAGCACTGGAAATAAATCCATAATTTAAGAATTGAAAATTAAAAATATCTAGGATGACAACTTGTTCTAAGGTAATTCAAAATGGAGAAGACTATATAGTTTCAACAAGGGCATGGCAATGTAATCATAGTTGGATTAATGCATTGTTACGGTAAATACATCTATCTGTTAGACATGTAAATACAGGAAAGAGCCAACAAATGCTTGTCTGATCTTTTGGTGTGCTAAATCCTAGGGATTAGCCTTCTCCCCACACTGCCATTTAACACACCATTTCCTTACCAATTTCCATCGCAGTATCTTAATCCACTCATCAGCTTCTATGCCAGTCTTTGCACATAGGTAATATGTCCTTAGCGGGAATACTAAACTGTAAAGAAAACATAACCTTAATCCATTCCAATAATCAGTATTTCCTCCCACAGCGGTGCTTCCTCCCACATTGGCACCGACCAGTTTTTGTTCAGACTTCAGATGTTGGAGTGATGCTAAATTGTGTGGCTAATGTCTCAGGTCCTACCTACAGTCCGGTTTCAGCTGTTTAGCCAGAACTATTTTTTAATCCAGTTCTTGATAGTGAGAGTCTTGTTAATACATTGTGCCTGGCCAGCATTGACAAATGAATTGTGTTTTGCAGAATTGTTCTGGGGTTGGCTTTAGTGCACACACCACAAAAATAACCAGGTTTAAATTCACTGGTGGTGGTCTCACCTCAGTATGCGTTCCACCTGCCTACCCTGGGGCTGAATTTAGTTTTCTGAGTGGAAGTGGGAATCAATAATGAATGAACCCCATAGCTCAAGCAAGAGTACTATCTCCAGCATTGACTCTTACAGAGCTTTGTGGAACTGATCAAGGGAGCTGGTTGAGATACATGGATAAAATAAAGAGTGGGAGAGATTCTATAATGCTCACCCATTATCACTGGGTGACTGTCAGGAGTAGCTGGCAATAGCAAATCAGTGTTTCCTGAGTATATTACGGCTTTCAGAAAAGCTAGGCAAAAGAATCAAGGGTTAATTTGGACTGCAACTTACCAGAAACAGTTTACTCGTTCCTGTGAGTAATCAAATTGCACTGCTGAGCATTCCGTTAAGTCTAGTGCCCGAATTGGTTCTGTGGACTTCAAAATAACATATTTTTAAAATGAGAGTGTGTGAAACTGGAAGAAAGACAGTAGCTGACCTCACTCCCAAGGCTTCACTTTCTTTCCATGCACTAACGGTGACAAGGAGCCAGATTCTGCTCTCAGTTATGTTGGAGTAGTAAATGCAGAGTAACGCAGTAGAGTCTATCCAAATTTACAGTGATATATCTGAGAGCAGAATTTGGATGAATACAAGGAACAGGAAAATACCTTTAAATTTAGAGTTGGGCTGATGACAGCATGTACTGGCAGCTGGAAGAGAACAGGTTTGGGGCACACTTACAAGGATATAGCTGACTAATGACTCTGCTACCAAAATAGCAAGGCTTTTCATATAGCTTCCCACTAAAGTGGGACTTCTGGTGAAGAGGGTATGTTGGTGGCTATATATCCCATGATGGCAGGGAAAGGGTTATCCACGCTGTTACATCTGGGGCAAAGTAATGTAAAACAGAGCAACAGAGAGTAAATGCTTAGAAAGCAGGAATACCAAAAGGGGAGAAAAGGCATTGTGTAACTCAGAATAATGGGGTGAAACTAAGGAAAGGAAAATAAACCCTGAATATCAGGAAAAATATCCCATTAATAATTCAGTGAGGTTGTGGAACAGCATCCTCAAGTGAAAGTGTTCAGTGATCACTCAGTGATTAAGGGCTTGTAAAAGATCTGCTTTATTCTGTGTCTGGTTCTAACTGGCTGTACATAAGAACAAGAACTTCACAGCCTGCTGCCCAGGCTCTCTCTCAGAAACTCAGCCCTTGAAGGCACAGTCCCCAATACCACTTCTGTCCTTTAAACAAGATTAAATAAAGCAATTTAGAATATACTGTAAAGAACAGCTTTGTATTGGGTTATGGCCAAGACATTAAACATCTACTAGGTTATAATATTTATAATTATTCTCTAAAGTCAATGACAAAACTACTATTGACTTCACCAGGAGCAAGATCAACCTGTCATCACCTGGCATGTGATGGCTAAAAAACATGCATGAGTTCCACAAGTGGAATCATGACATCTGAGAAAAATGTGAGGTCAGGGGAACGTGGCATGGCAGGGATTTAAATACTGGAATTGATGTCTATTGCATTCAGCCTGAGAAATGTTAGGGCACCTACAACTCCCACTGAATTCCAAAGGATTTGAATGCTCTCAGGATCAGGCCCTATTTGAGATCTGCTCATTTTAAACCATGTCAAATTACAATTTGCTACTCACCATCTGGTCTTTGAAATATTTAAGTTCATTCCTATGCAGTGTAAACCACCTCATTTTCCAATTCTGAGAAATCAAGAAAGAAAGCAAATGGTTTGAGAATTTTAAAACAAAGCAAAAAAAAATACAGCAGTCAAAATCAAGCAACCTTTTCCTTGAAACCATTTTGTTTCTTAAAGATCAGAGGCTCTATGTATAATCAGAATAACACTTTCCTGTAACAGGAAGTGTCCTTTACTAAACTAGACTGGCATCCAAAAAGATAATATAGATATTATATAAAATAGAATGGGAATTAGATGCATTAAAATGAAGACCTTGACCATGAAAAGACTAAGATTTGTTATAATATTAATCGCTACCATACACTTTCTGCTGAAGGATCACAAAGTTCTTTACAAAGAAGAATAAGTTTTATCACCATTTTACAGATGGGAAAATTGAGGTTCAGAGAGGTTAGATGACTTGCCCATGGCTGCTGGCCTGAAAAGGCACAGTATCTGCCTCTCAGATCAAAGTTCCTAGGGAAGCCCAGACCTTGAGACTGGGTCACAGGTTGCGTGGTACTGATAGACGTTAGGGTCCAGATTGGTATATTATATTAAGGGATCTGCTATTGTGAGGTTCTCTGAACAGCCTCAATGATGGAAGCTGAAAGTGCTCAGCACCTTACATGAGTAGGACTGAAGTCAGGAGATACAGAGGATCAGACTGATAGAGAGCTTTTAAAAAATCAATGAAACAGATGTGTATATATTACAGCATTTAATGTCAAACCAATTAAATGGACCTTTGAGCAACTGACTGACAGAAAGGGATCAAAGACATAAGAACGGCCATACTGGGTCAGACCAATGGTCCATCTAGCTCAATATCCTGTCTCTGATAGTGGCCTGTGCCAGATGCTTCAACAGGAGCGATCAGAACAGGGCAATTTATCAAGTGATCCATTCCTCATCATCCAATCCTCGCTTCTAGCAGTCAGAGGCTTAGGGACACCCAGAGGAGAGGGTTGCATCCCTGACCATCTTGGCTAGGGACCTATCCTCCATGAACTTTTCTAATTCTTTTTTGAACGCAGTTATACTTTTGGCCTTCACAACATCCCCTGGCGATGAGTTTCACAGGTTGATAGTGCATTGTGTGAAGAAGTACTTCCTTAGGTTTGTTTTAAACCATGGCCTATTGATTTCATTGTGTAACCCCTGGTTTGTGTGTTATGTAAAGGGGTAGATAACACATCCTTATTAATTGCCTCCACACCATTCTTGATTTTACTGACCAGTATCACATCCCCCTCAGGCGTCTCTTTTCCAAACTGAACAGTCCCAGTCTTTTTAATCTCTCCTCAGATGGAAATTGTTCCATACCCCTAATCATTTTTGTTGCCCTTCACTGTACTTTTTCCAGTTTTAACGTATCTTTTTTGAGCGGATATGTCCAGAACTGTGTGCAGTGTTCAAGGCCTGGGCTTATCATGATTTTATATAGTAGCATTATGATATTTTCAATCTTTTTATCTATTTCTTTCCTAATAGTTCCAAACATTCTATTAGCTTTTTGGACTGCCACTGTACATTGAGCAGGTGTTTTCAGAAAACTATCCACAAAGAAGCCAACATCTCTTTCTTGAGTGGTAACAGCTAATTGAGACCCCATCATTTTATATGTTTAGTAGGGATTATGTTTTCCCAATGTGCATTACTTTCAGCTTATCAACATTGCATTTCATCTGCCATTTTCTTGCCCACTCATCCAGTTTTGTGAGATCCCTTTGCAACTCTTCAGAGTCTGCTTAACTATCCTGAGTAATTTTGTATCATCTGCAAACTTTCCCACCTCATTATTTACCCTCTTTTTCCAGATAATTTATGAATATGTAGAACAGCACCAGTCCCAATACAGATCCTTGGTGGACCCTGCTGTTTACCTCTTTCCATTGTTAAAACTAACCTTTTATTCCTAGCCTTCTTTTAACCAGTTACTGAGCCATGAGAGGACCTTCCCTCTTATCCCATGACTACTTAGTTTGCTTAAGAGCCTTTGGTGAGGGACCCTGTCAAAATTTTTCTAAAAGTCCAAATACACTATATCCACTGGATCTAGCTTCTCCACAACGGCCTGGTCTTTTTTGAGTGTTCCTTTAGCACCTCAATTGCCCAGTGGCCCCACCAATTGTTTGCCAGGCATCCTGCTCCTGATGTACTTAAAACAAAATTTGCTGTTAATTTTTGTGTCATTTGCTAGCTGCTCTTCATATTCTTTTTTGAGCTGCCCAATTATACTTTTACACTTCACTTGCCAGAGTTTGTTTCTATTTTTCTCAGTAATGATTTATTTCCCATTTCACTATATATAGGATATTAAACCACAGAGATGCTAAGTTAAACCTGGGCTTTTCTCTTCCTCCTCAATTTTCATTTCTTTCTATAGGCATGGGATGAAAGAGAGGAGTATAAAAACTGCGAAGTTTTTCTTACCTTTACTATTTTGCCTTGTTTTATCAAGTATCCTTCTTTTGTACCAAGCTGCAAAGAAAGAAGGAAAGGGATCAAAATTAAAGACTCAGCTGTGTTTATATTTTGCTCCTTTTTATTATGAGCAAAACAAAATCAAACTATAGCTCATTCTTCTCCAGATACCTCCCACAACCACTCATCTTATCCTTGTGCTCATGCAGCTTCTGCACTGTCCCCACAGTGTGGGCCAAATTCCCCCAAACGTCATTCCATTGACTTCAAAGGAGTGGTACCCTCTTACACCAGGGGGTAATTGTGAATATGAGTAGGCCAGAATCTATTCACAGAGTTCTCCAAGTATATAATGACCCATATTCAGTAAAATATACTCAGCAATTAAGTCATTTTACTTCATTTACCTAGATGCCACATGTCATAATACTTAAGTACTGTAATAGATCTTACCAGCCAATGGGATTATCCATGTAAACTGTTCTGGAAACATTAAAAAAAACCAAAGAACTGGGACAGATTTTAATTTGCTTTGGTTAAGTATTCTCTGTATGTGACAAAAGCCCTTCCAACTAAAGATGAGCAGAGTACGAACAGAACATAGCATAACACAGAATCATGCGCTAGGGAATTTTTGTTCCAGTTAGGCAAAAACATGCATTTGACAACAGTCAGAATGTTGGAGGCACAATTTTGGCCTTGATTTTCAAAAATGATTAATGATGTGGGTGCTTAAACTTCTTGGATGCGCCCCTTGAAACTTCAAAAAAGGCCTGACATTTCATCATCTTCACCAGAGACATCTGGAAATCACGGAATCATAGAAATGCAGGACTGGAAGGGACCTCAATAGGTCATCTAGTCCAGTCCCCTGCACTCAAGACAGGACTAATAACTAGACCATTCCTAAAAAGAAAAGGAGTACTTGTGGCACCTTAGAGACTAACAAATTTATTTGAGCATAAGCTTTCGTGAGCTACAGCTCACTTCATCGGATGCATGAAGTACTCCTTTTCTTTTTGTAAATACAGACTAACACGGTTGTTACTCTGAAACCTGTCATCTAGACCATTCCTGACAGGTATTTGTCTAACCTGTTTTTAAAAATTTCCAATGACAGAGATTCCACAAACCTTCCCAGGCAATTTGTTCCAGTGCTTAACCATCCTGACAATTAGAAAGTTTTTCCTAATGTCCAACCTAAACCTCCCTTGCTGCAGTTTAAGACCATTGCTTCTTGTCCTATCCTCAGAGGTTAACGATAACAATTTTTCACCCTCCTCCTTGTAACAACCTTTTATGTAGTGAAAACTGTTATCATGTCCCCCTTCAGTCTTCTCTTCTCCAGGCTAAACAAACCCAATGTTTTCAATCTTTCATCATAGATGATGCTTTCTAGACCTTTAATCATTTTTGTTGCTCTCCTCTAGATTTTTTCCAATTTGTCCACATCTTTCCTGAAATGTGGTGCCCAGATCTGGACACAATACTCCAGATGAGGCCATATCAGCGTGGAGTAGAGTGGTAGAATTACTTCCCGTGTCTTGCTTACAATACTTCTGCTGATACATCCCAGAATTATATTTGCTTGCTTTTTTTTTTTTTTTTGGCAAGCGTTACACTGTTCACTCATATTTACCTTGTGGTCCACTATGACCCCCAGATCCCTTTCCACAGTACTCCTTCCTAGGCAGTCATTTCTCATTTTGTATGTGTGCAACTGATTGCTCCTTCCTAAGTAGAGAACTTTGCATTTGTCCTTATTGAATTTCATGCTATTTACTTCAGACCACTTCTCCAGTTTGTCCAGATCATTTTGAATTTTAATCCTATCCTCCAAAGCACTTGTAACCGCTCCCAGCTTTGTATTGTCTGCAAACTTTTTAAGTGTACTCTCTATGCCATTCTCTAAATCATTTATGAAGATACTGAACAGAACTGGACCTAGCACCCATCCCTGCAGGACTCCATCCAATATGCCTTTCCCGCTTGACTGTGAATCATTGATAACTACTCTGGCCATGTCTATACGTACAGCACTGTAGCGGCACAGCTATACTGATACAGTTGCGCTCCTGCAACATGTCTGGTGAAGACGCTCTATGCCAACGGGAGAGAGCTCTCCCATCAGTATAATAAAACACCTCTGTGAGCAGCAGAAGCTGTGTCACCGGGAGAAGCTCTCCCATTGACGTAGCTCTGTGCTCATGAGCGCTTATGTCGTGTAATTTATGTCACTTGGGGGGTGTTTTTTTTTCACACCACAGAGTGACATAAGTTATGGCAACATAGCCCCATAGTGTAGACATAGCCTCCCTGGTAATAGTTTTCCAACCAGTAATGCACTGACCTTACAGTAGCTCCATCTAGGCTATATTTCCCAAGTTTGTTAATGAGAGGGTCATGTGAGACAATGTCAAAAGCCTTACTGAAGTCAAGATATACCTCATCTACCACATAGATATACCTCCTATCCACAAGGCTTGTTACTCTGTCAAAGCTATTAGGTTGGTTTGACATGATTTATTATTGATAAACCCATGCTGACTGTTACTTATCACCTTATTATCTTCCAGGTGTTTGCAAATTGATTGCCAGATTATTTGCTCTTTTGTCTTTCTGGATACTGAAGTTAAGCTGACTGGTCTATAATTCCCGGGTTGTCCTTATTCCCCTTTTTATAGATGGGCACTATATTTGCCCTCTTTCAGTTCTCTGGAATCTCTCCCATTTTCCATGAGTTTTCAGAGGTAATCACTAATGGGTCAGATATCTCCTCAGTCAGCTCCTTGAGTATTCTAGGATGTATTTCATCATTAAATCATTCTGGCTATGATTTTTTTGTAAAAACTGACTAGTTTCAAAACCTTTTAAAGTTAATATCCTAAAGGGATGGGGTGGAACTCTTTGGTTCTTCAAGAGTCAAAAATAATTTTAGTTCAGATGGAAAGATTTGCATATGACAGCTCGCTTATTAACATTTTCTAATGCTCAGCATTGCTGATCTCCTGAGAAGAATGGTGGAAAGGTTCTTATTCATCACAAGACTATGTACTGGCAGGATTATTTTCTTGGCTATAACCATTTTTAAAAGGGTAGATGCTCTAGGACTCACTTGGCTGGCTGCATTACACTCAGACTCTTAATAATAGAAAAGTAACTTACTGAAGGCGCATTCAGGACAAGATCATTTTCAGTTTTTCCTGTCTGCATTGCAGTGTGAACCCGGACAGACTCATAAATAGAAGGTTCTTCCACTTTCCGGGGATACGGATGTTTCAGTACAATTAAGGTGCCTGAATAAAAGATAGCACTAGTGAGTGACCTGGCAAAGTGGATAATACAGAATGATTGTCCCAGCTCTGTGTGTGTGTGTGTGTGTGATTGTAAGACATATTTCCCTTCTTTAATCTAAGAATGCACAGGAGTCATGAACAATATCCCAGGGAGTTCTGGAGCACTCCTGTGTTCTCAGGTTCCCAAGACAAGAGTGGGATTTTGGCCACACACAGGTCAGAGGACAATCATGTCATAAATGACACTTAAATTATTGATTAAATTAGGCAAATCATTTTCAAAGTGCACAGCCTAAGTAACTGGACTGTACATAAGGTTTTCCACAGGGGAAAAGAATCCTTCCCCACAAACTGCAGAAGGGCTATGGGCAGTGACTAATGGATCTGTGTAGCAGCAGTTCCACCTGACTCGAGTGGATCCTTCACCCTTGACTCTACCCTGCCCTGCTCCCAAGAAGTCATGAACCTCTGTTCCACTGTGCATGTGGAGTCAGGATCTCCTGTGTGGGTTACCCAAATCCTGCCCCTCTGCTGTGTCTGAAAACCTCTGCTTTCCTATACATGCCCAACTGCACCTCTTCTCTTCTATTCCTTCAAGCAGGTGCCATGGTTGTGTCTACACTATAGAGCTGATGCCAGCATAGCTATGTTGACATACCCATACCAACATAGGCCCCTCAAGTAGCTGCAGCACCAACAGAAGGAGGAGTTCTGCTGGTTTAACCCCCCACCCACCCAAATGACATCAGCTAAGAAGCCCTTTTGTCTTGGCATAGCTGAGTCTACACTGAGGTTTTGTCAGCACAGCTATTACAGTAGGTAGTGTTGTTTTTGTCACCCCCCTGACTGACATAGCCATAAGTTTTAAGTGCAGACCAGGCCTGACTTTTTGAATCTGCCTTCAAGCAGATATTCACATAAACCTCTTCCTAATTTGATATGAGTGGAAAAGCCAAGAAGGCAGCACCACAGAACTTTCACACCTGCATGAGGCAAGAGAAATATGTTTCCTTTGTTCCCTTTAGAGCTGTAGTTTGAATCTGCTTTTGTTCATGAAATCATCATTATTAGGATAATTGGAGTAGACACACAACATGCAGCTTTCTTGATTATCAAGCACCTAATCTGTGTTTCACAATTGGAAGCCATTTCTTACCTCACATAAATCTCTGACATGGATAAATATCCTTCTCATTAGAAGAGATGGAATTATGTATCTATACCCAGTATCCTCAATTTTTTCATAGTTGTATATAAATACATTGTGCCTTTTTAAGCACCCGAACTCAGAGTTGTGGATGTAAGAACCCAAAGTTTTTAAGTCTAGTGCAAAGATGAAGAGATGTTCACTTCAGTCTTTTATGCACAATGAAGAGAATGGTCCAGTAGATGGGACCCGTGATCAAGTACCAGGAGACTGTTGTTATCTGCCTGGATGTGCCACTGAGCTATTGTGTGGCATTGGTCAAATCACTTCATCTCCCTAGGCTTTCATTTTCCCATCTGCAATAATAACACTGGGAATAATAAAGCTGACCCACCTTTGATAATTACTCTATGGATGAAAAGTGCTTTTAGGGTGACCAGATAGAAAGTGTGAAAAATCGGGACAGGACGTGAGGGATAATAGGCACCTATATAACGAAAAGCCCCAAACATCGGGACTGTCCCTATAAAATCGAGACATCTGGTCACCCTAAGTGCTTTCTACTGTAAATGCTTCATGTTTGCTATTAGAGAAGATTTACAACTTCTATTTTTATAGAACTTCCTCAGCAAATACAATCTTGGCTATAGAATGTATGAGGTACTACCTAAAAGGCAGGGTGGTTGTTGGTTTGTTTGTTTTTTTAAACACTCATTTTCTATTTGTGAAAGAGAAACAAAGTACATGAAAATGACCTTTTTGAGGCCTTCCCTCCATTTAGCATATGTTAAAATATCTGTTATTTAATTTCCATGATTGAAACTTGACTAGTCATGTCCTCTTGAGTTTGTGATCATCGGTTCTCACAAGCTAAGCAATGTTAAGACTAATAAGGACTTGGATTGGAGATCCACAAGAAAAACCCAAAGTGCTGTAGGAAGAGGTAATGCTGTCAGCTGAACGAGTGACCTGGCTAGGGTACTAAGGGACACTGCCTCTACCTAGGGCCCCAATCCTGCAGACACTTATGCCCATGCTTCAGGTCTTGGGGGACAGGGGTTGCTCTGCTTAAGATGCTTACAAGCGATCTCTTTATTCTGTGTCCAGTTCCATCTGGCTGGGCATAACAACAAGAGCTTCACAGCATCCAGACTATCTAGGAAGCTCAGCCCTTAAAGACACAATCCCCGAAACCACAAGATCCCATCTACACTAGAAAAGGTTTAGTGGTATTCCTATATAGGCAATCCTCCTAACATAGCTGTATCTTATTCTGGCAACAGAGTATTTTACTATAGGTTGTACCAGTTCCCAAGCAAAACAAGCTGTACCAGCTAACGCCCTTTTTTTGCTAGTATAACTGTGTCTAGTTTGCTGGCACAAACATTGTGTACAAAAATTAAACCCTTGCCTAACAATACTAAATTGGCAATGTTTATAAAAATAGACCTGGCCTAATTTTATGCACTACAGTTAGTCCCATTTAAATCAATAGGTTTACTTAGTATATAGAGTTAAGCATATACTTAAATCTTCAGAGTATCAAGGCTTAAGAGAGCCATCCTAAGAGAGATACAATGGCAGCCCTGAGCAGTAGTGATCAGCTGATGGGTTTTGTGTTTGTGGGTGTGGTGTTAAAGAAGAGGGGTGTTACGGCTGTTGTTTTTGGCAATATTCTGACTCAGCTACAGTCTGTCCACTTGCAAAGTGATAAAGTAAAACTTAAAAACAGGAAAACAGTAATGAAACAAAAATAAATCCAGATTTTTATTATTCAAACCTAACAGAACAGAAGAACATGAATATCTACAACATGTAAACAACCCAACTTCATTGGTGTATCACACTAAAATCCCTAATCTTCTGGAAGTTAATAACCTAACTTGTCTTCTTTATTTAAACTACACTATCTTCTTTTAGTACATCTAGTTATATGTGTCCTTCTCCACACTTGGTTCATTCATTTTATAAGGTCCATTCCCAGAATTCTCTCCTCTAATAGCCAACCCTTTAAAACCAGGGGAAAGAACCAGCTGCGCCCCTCAGGGGCCCATGGTGGCCACGAGTGGATTGCAGCTGGCTGTATCTCTCTTCCTTCTAGCTGGTCAGTATTTGGCTCATGTTTAGTTTTTCTTGTTTTTTTCCTTTCCTTTGCAGGCAGAGCAGTTCCTTTGAGGGTGATTTTTAAGCCACACTCCAAGCTTCTCACACAGACTCAGCTCACATAATTATTTAAACCCCTTCACCAAGTAGCTGATCTGGTAGTTAATAAGGCTACAGGTATCCCAGATAGAACCTGCCACCTTCCCTCAAAGTAATGAAAAAACTAAGATATAGCAGGATCCACTATTGATGAATCAAACATGCCTCTATTTGTATGAGCTTACTCCAGTAGGCTATAGGAACCCCTGTATCTAAAGAATTTACTGAGCTCAGCTAAAGAGACCAGTAACCTTTGGTAATCAGAAAAGGAGCTTCCATTCTCTTCTCTTACTCCTGAGTAGGTGGCACAACCTCATGCTGCTATATAAATATAAGACATAATAATACATTTAGAATTTTTACCTATATATATATCTCAAAGCACTTCATAAAGGTGAGTAAGCATTATTATCCCCATTGTAGAGATAGGGAAATGAAGCACCATCACACACTGAATCAATAGTAAAGTTAGGAAGAGAAACCAGGTTCCTTGACTCCTAGTTTGGTAATCTAGCCAGTGGGTCACACTACCTTAATAAAACAAGAACATATTATTCTGTTGTTGGTCAGTTTGTTCCAGTTAGCACTATGACTTGGTTAAAATGTCATAACATTTAACTTTGTTTTTAGGGTAGAAGTATCACCTTTTCTGAAACAAGCTATTAATAATATTCTTGCTCGCTATATCACTGCTTGATAAGAGGAAGTCTTATACAAGTGTCATCAGGTACGTTATCCGCATGTCCATCAGACTAACCTTCATGGAGCTCTGATTAAACAGCGGAGAGTTTATGATGGCAGCAAAACACTAGCAAAGGAGATCTCTAAAATTAGACTGGTGCTTCAGATACAACCTTCTTCACTACCCATATGCATTTTCTAATACTACAAAGCTCACAAGCCTAGCTGAAAAAGGAGATCAAAGAGACAATACAAAATAAACTTTCCAAAGGATTGTTAATAATGTATTAAATTCTGCAGATGAGTTGTATTTTGAAAGAGGGGATAGAGGAAAATAATATTTGAAGTAAATAGCTGACATGTGATCATAGAAACAGGGAAGCATGTAAATGTGATATGCTTAACTTGAGCTATGTGGTGTAGGTCAAGGGTCATAGTCAGTTTAATTCTCCCTAGCTCTATGGAAAATTTCTTTTACATTTAATAAGCATGGAACCAAGAGGCCTCTATTAGCAATTACTCAAAATAAGCCTATAGAACTGAAGAGAGAGCGATATCCTGTGTATTAAGTTCCGTAGACAATTATATACTTGCGGCAGAATAGCATACAATAGTTTAAACATTCTATAAAAATGATATTATTTTCTATTAAGTTCTGTAGGATTTTTCCATAAGGAATATTTTATGTAGTGTCATTCAGTAAATAAATAAGAAACAGAAATGTCCAGTTTAATCCGTAGCAAGACATTTTTGTGGTGTGTGTGTGTGTGGTTTTAGGGTTGGGGTTTTTTTGGGGGGGAGGGGGGAAGATTGGTATATATTTCTGCTTTCCAACAAATAGGGATATTCTGAAAACTAACAGAACAGGAAAATATCAGTATGTGACCATATTCTTGGAAATTTAAGCTGATTAAAGCCACAATTTGGTTTTTCTGTCTGGTTAATGACTCAAAGCTTACACATGGTTATTAAAAACCATTAGCTGAGAACTGGTAAAGAAAGCAAACAAATAGAAAAAAAATAATCTTTTGACTATGTTTGTTTGGCAAGAAGACAGAAATGTGACAGTGTATTGCTTCTACCCTTGCTACTGAAGTGAGCTTTTATACCAGTCAATTGTCTATTCAAGAAACTGTCTCACAGCAAATACTAGTCTGAGTCACATTTTTGTTTGTTTGAATTTTTGCATTATCTGAAGTAAGGGAAGAAGTGTGCACATTGGAACACTGAAGTAAAACCAACATTAATGTGTATAGCTATTTGCAATGACTAATAAAGCTCTAGACAGAAATAAGGCTAGTTAGAATTCTAACGCTTAGAATCCAGCACGAAAGTACCCCTGCACCCACATGCATCACTTGGAAGGATCTCAGGGTAGGGTTGCCAGGTGTCCATTTTTAGACCCTGGTGGCTCCAGTCAGCACCGCCCACCAGACCATTAAAAGTCTGGTCGGCAGCGCAGCGGGGGCCTGGGCTAAAACAGGTTCCCTACCTGCCCTGGCTCTACATGGCTCCCAGAAGCAGTCACCAGGCACATGGGTAGCCAGGGAGGCTCCGTGCACTGTTGCCACCCCTAGTGCTGACCAACGGGAGCTGCGGGGGCACTGCCTGCAGGTGCAAGGGCAGCACACGGAGCCTCTCTGGCCACCCATGCATCTAGGGGCTGCTAGGACCTGTCGACTGCTTCCTAGGAGCCATGGTAAGCGCCACCGGGACCCTGTACCCTGAACCCCCTCCCGCACCCCAACCCCGTGCCCCATCTTGGAGTCCCCTCCCAAACCCAAACTCCCTTGCAAACCCTGCACCCCACATCCCCCCAATACCCTGCCCCAGCCCTGAGCTCCCAAACTCCTCAGCCCCAGCTCAGAGCCCCCTCATTCACCCCAAACCTCTCAACCCCAGGCCCACCCTAGCACCCACACTCCCAGCCAGAGCTTTCACTACCTTCCACACTCCGAACCCCTCAGCCCCAGCCCGGAGCCCCCTCCTGCACCCCAAACCTCTCATCCCTGCTGGGCCGGCTCCAGGCACCAGCTTTCCAAGCAGGTGCTTGGGGGGCATTCAGAATGGGGCGGCAGTCCGTGTCCCGCAGCGGCAATTCAGCAGCTGCTCCGCCGCTCTTCCAGGCACGGCAGGGTGGCAATTTGGCAGCGACTGCTTGGGGCGGCAAAATTGGTAGAGCCGCCCCTGCATCCCTGGCCCCACCCCAGAGCCCACACTCCCAGCCAGAGCCCTCACCCCCTCCCACACTCTCAACCCCTCCCACACTCTCAACCCCTCAGCCCCAGCCCAGAGACCCCTCCTGCACCCCAAACCTCTCATCCCTGGCCCCATCCCAGAGCCTGCACCGTGAGCTGGAGTCGTCACCTTCCTCCGTACCCTAACCCCCTGCCCTAGCCCGGAAATCCTCTTCTGTACCCTGAACCCCACATTTCTGGCCCCACCCGGAGCCTGCACCCCCAATCCTATCTCAGGGCCTTTTACAATTTTTCATCCATAGATCTCCAAGTGCTTTACAAAGCTTGGGTTCGTAGTCTCCTCATCTGACAGATAGGTAACTGAGGCACAGAGCATCTAAATGACTTGGCTAAGGTTTCACAGTGAGACGGTGATAGAGTGGGAGGAGAAATAAACTCTCCTGACTCAGTGTGATGCCCTAATCACTGGAACTACATTAAAAACACACAGTGTTTAAAAGTGAGCACAAAACAATCATTAGTGTTGTAGACAAGTCACTAGAGCTGCTCAAAAAATGAGTACAATAAAATATTTCATGTTTCCATTCTAAATGGGTTGAAATTAACCCATTTTTCATTTAAAAAATATATTTTTCACAACTTTTTGCAAAAGGTTTGTCTAAAACATCAAACGATTTTCATTTAGTGATTTTTATTTTTTTAATAAATGAAAACATTTTCATTTACTGAAAACCTGAGTTTTGGTAAATGGAAATTTTTGAATTAGACTTCTTTTGTGAAAATTTCTGATAATGACAATTGATCACAAAAGTTTACATTTTCAAAAGTTGTCTATTTTTAAATAAATAAACTTTTTGTTGAAAAAATGTTGACAAGCTCCACTAAGTTATACCCTCCTTTCCCAGTAACATGGAACTTAGGCTTGAGAACCATGAGTTTGTTTGAATTTTTTTTCTGCACCTCTACAACCTTTCAGAGCACACACTAACTGTACTTTTTAATGTAGCAAAATGAAAATTGAATGGGGTGCCTTTAGAGATGATTTCTATTTCTCTGTTGGTGATAGTATGTGCTTGTGAAGTCCTTTGTTTATAAACCAGCCAGAGAATAAATTAATTCAGGTTCCTCGTTTGTTCCGTCATATTGCTGAGCTGCCAGTTTTACCATATAACATTCCATGCCAGTATTTAAAAAAAAAAGAAACCCATTGATTATACAAATACTGTCCACTAGTGCCTGAGCCAAAATTCTCACATTATCTATCACTGAGTGAGAGCATGGACTGAGAGCCAGAACCGGATTCTGTTCCCAGCTCTGCCACTGATATGTTTTCTGACCTCGGGCCAGATACTTCACCTCTTTTGGCCTAATGACATTTACCTTCTTATGGATAACAGCTAAGTATTATAATTCTTTTAAAAGGTTGTGCTTGAACAGACAACTTACTGCTCCTGCCCCATTAAATTAGACATTACCCCACAGGCAGCTATTATTATTAATCATGTTTATTATGGTAGTGCTCAAGGGGTTGGACATCAGGATGTGAAAACAGCATTGGTGCTCTGTCTTCCTGTATATTGCTGCATATAGGCAAGAAAAGTGGAAAGGGAACAAGCTTGTTGGCGAGATACTTTAATACCCATTTCCAGCTTATAGCTCTGTCTGATTTAGACTGATGAGACGGGTTTCACAGAGCTAGCAGAATCTGATTAGGGGGCCTTAAGCCAACTGCCAAGCACATCATTCAGCACTAAGGATCCAGCTTGCAGAGATCATATAGCACCAAATCCTTATTTACTAATGGATGTAACACATGGAGTGAAGGAAGGAAAAATCATAATTTTCTACATGTCATCTAAAATATTTGAAAGGTTAAACTTGCTGGTATATTTCTGACTTCAGATAAGAATCTTCTCATAGCCCAAAATATTTAGATTGAAACATTTTCATCTTACACTTTAAACCAAAACAGTTCCTATGAACTAGTACTTTGAAGCATGGTTCATAGTATAGTTGCATTTTTAAAATAAACCTTTTTAACCCTGTGATTGGATTAATACTTAGATCCCAAATATACAGAAGTGCTTGAGTGCATACTTATTGATGTATATGCCATCACAGTAATTGCACCTGGAGGTAATCATTTAGGCATCTATCTGATTATTTACATGTACAAATACCACTACTGCACATACAAATTATTTGCATATTTTTTGCACACCCAAGTTATTAACAGTTTTCTGCCTTACAAATGTTCATTAATCCTAGCAATTTCCACTGTGGAGGTAGGTAAGTCTTAACCTTTTTTAGAGTTAAGAAAACCACAACAAGAAAGATTGGCCCAAGGCCACAGAAGCGACAGTGCCAAATCTAGGATTAGAACTCAGGAGTGCCTGGCACCTAGACCTACCCTATACTTTTAGCACCTCTCTTTCTCTCAGAATTAGTACTAGAAATTTGAACTCAGCGTTTTAAATTTCATTCCTACAAGTGAGTTGGTCTATGATCTGGTGGTAAAAAGAGTCTTTCTCCTTCTCCTGGACCCCATTCAAGAAGCAGCTGTCTGTTGAAATGGTCTGTGCTCCTCTTGTGTTAAATAACATACTGATTAAGCAAATATTTTTTAAAAAAAAATCCCTATTTCAGGGCAGAGCAAGTCAACAAGCAGGCTGCTCTGCCTCAGCGGAGGAAATCACTTGTTAATGGTGAGGTATAGGGCATGTAAGCTACAGGTGAGGTGAGGAAACCAATGTGGATTTCTGGGCTGGGAAGTAGAGGAAATAAACTCTTTCATAGCTCTCTCCTTCCTCTACTTTCAGCCTCCTCCCTCCATGCCTCCTCTTCTGAGAAGATGTTTAAATGTTATTTTGGGACAGTCATAAAATTGTAGTTTTTAACCCTGTATTTCTTAATCTAGTAAAATAAAAAGATGGAGGGAGAGGAGATTAAGGGTCCTATGCTCCTCAGCATATGCATATTCTCAAATGCATCCCCTGAGCTAAGATTGTGTTTGCAGCAAAGACGAGGCAACAGAAACTTCTTAGGTTAAAACAATCATACACTACATCACCTTGTTAGACAAGTGCATAATTAGCACAGGGTATTTCACTGGTAATCATCATCATGTGACCATCCTCTGTTCTCAGCAATCAATTCTTTTCTCAGTAACACTGGAATAAATCAAAACTAACTCTATTGACTTTACTGCTGAGAGCAATTTCTAGAGTTGTGGGTCACATCAAACTGCTCTATCCTGTTTCTGGCACTAGCTGACTCTAATGGATACAAAGTTCTACCACATGGCTCCCTAAAACCGCTACGGTTCTCTCCTTTCTCCAGGGTGGATCCAAGAAAAGGCTCTGCCTCAGGGATTGGAGACAAGACCCTGTTACTGGCTGTCCCCTGACACCAAAATGGGCTTGTGTCCCAGGCTGGTAAAATCACAACCTACTTACTTTGGTTTGTGTTTAGATTAAGCAGAAGGCATCCCTAAACCTAAACCTCTGGTACGTTTAACATTGGCACACACAAAATAATATCTGAAGAGGTACATCTGGGCAGGTTTTGAGTAAAAATGACTGTCTGGTGTAAATATGAAGTGGGTTCCCTAAAGCCATCTCCACACTCACACATATTACACACATTGTTTACCTGTCTCGCTTCCAATTAAAGGCTGGTTTGCAAAATGCATGACTAACTCCTTCAAGCTGGGAAATTCATTAAAGCCAAACTTGAATGAAGACCCCATGTGCTCCACATGGAAATGTTTCACAGAATCTCTTGCTCTAAAAGGAAAAAGAGAATTGTCCAAATACGTAAAGTTTGCAAATTAAGAAATGTCTCTGGAGGAAAATGTAAACACTTATTGCTTTGTGCTTACACAGCACCAACCATGTTTAGATCTTGAAGCTTTATGAACGTTGGGACTGATTTTTCAAAGACACAGCATTTTCAGAGCTCCCATTCACTCCAGCTGGAGTTGTAGGTGCTTGACACCTCTGGAAGCCAGGCCTATTAAGAGTTGCAACACCACTATGAGGTAGGGTAAGTAGTATCACTGTTTTACAGATGGGGTAATGAAAACACAGAAAGCTTAAGTGACCTGTCCAAGGTCACACTGGGAGCCAATAACAGAGTGTACCCAAGAGTCCTTTCTCCTAGCCTCCTGCTCTACCCACCAGGATGCCTGTCGAGTTAGTAGCAATACTGCCCTTTGTACACACCGCCCGTCGCTACTATTGATTGGATGGTTTAGTGAGGTCCTCGGATCTGCCCTGCCGGGGTCGGTCATGGCCCTGGTGAAGCGCCGAGAAGACGGTCGAACTGCATACTGCTAATTCTTAAGATATAATCTCTTTGTTCAGTGTACACATTTTATTTATTGGATAACATTTTCAAAATTAGGCACTTTTAACAGTGGCCTGATTTTTTTTTTTTCAGAAGTCTCCCTAATCTCACAGTGAAGTCACTTTGTGTTACAGGTGCTCAGTTCCTTTTCAAAATCAGGCCTTCTTTATGTAAGTGTCTAAATCTATATTTAGAGTTTAATTTTAGGCATCCGGGTTTGAGAATTTTTGGCCTACTATTTACTTTCATCACCAAAGGCTCCAATCAGGATAGGGGGTCTGTTGTGCTTGGCACTAAACAAATGCACACAGGAAGAGAGTCTTATCTTTATCAGTACAGTGCCATTCAGGAGAACTTGTTGATGTACAAAGAGCTATACAAGTCCTGACTTCCTCACTGGATGTTATTCATACATACGGCAGTGAAGCAATTCATATAAGAGGCATTGGAGCAGGCATTTCTCTTCTGTTAAAGTGGATCTTGTTAACAATAGCACCCAAGGTAATCCAGAGAATCTTTAAAAGAAAAGGTTATGAAAAAAACAAGAAACAAATATATTAAAAATAGTGGAGAAAGGGGAGAGTTATGAACTCCTATTATTTTCTCATCATTTAGTAGGAACTACTTTTCATAGTGGATGCTTACAATCCCTGATATATTTTAATGGGTCTTATTAATTATATTTAATTATGTTAAAGAGCCATGTTCTAAGCACAGCTGGCCACTCTAGAGTGTGCATTCATAGGCCTTAGAGCACCGCTCTTGAGGCTGAAAACACCTTCTGTCTTCAGCCTCCCATCACATAATGCAGGCAAGACATGTGCCAATAGCATACTAGTATATATGCTGTTGTGGCTTCTTGCTACAGTGCGGCCATGTTTTTCATCTCTTCATCTAATTTCACAGGAAATAAAGTGAATTTAACCACTCACTAGCTTCACACTGCAAATGTCTATTAAAACATTAAGGGATATCCGAGCATAGTTTCATACTGAAGCAAGCCATTAACGATGACTTATAAAGTCAGGGCATGCGTGTGCATGTGAAAGGACAGATTGAAGATATTCAGGAGAGTAGATCAGCTATACACTAAGATATAGAGCTGGCTGGAAAATGTTATGTATGTTCCATGAAAAATATCTTAACAAAATTAAAACTTTTCATTTTTAATGAACATTTTTTTATTAGCTTCATCAAAACATCCAGGACATAATTTAGAATTAAACAAGCATTTTTCATTTTGTTTGAAAATATCTTTCAATTCACCAAATTTTTGTTTCAACTGAAAATTGTCACTTTTCCTCCCTTTTCCCTCACCCTCCCTTTATTTCTGTGGGGAAAAGAGAAGGGGGACAGTATAATGGAATGAAATGAAAATTTGTATTTGAATCAAACTTTTTCAATTCATTTGGCTGAAAAATAAAAAAAATAGTCAAGGGAAATACATTACAGCTAAAAATTTTCATTTCCTTTGGCAAGCCATTTTTTGTATTAAAAAAGTTAGTTCTACTGAGGTATCTTCTGATCTACAGCATCCAAAGATGGAAGCAAACATTTATACCAGACCGTAAAGCACTCTGAGGACTAAATTTAATTATGCTCATTGACCCTGAGTTTTGGATACTAATTTTTCACATGAAACCTATTTTCATACATCTGAAGTGTCATCTTTGGATGCCTTATATAAGAATTAAAAAAAAGCTGAGTAATTAAAAAAAATAGAATCTATCACTCAAAGACTTACTCTGATTTCATCTTCTAAATAACTGGACATACATTCCCTCAGAGGGAATTTACTAGATGTTTGTTTTGTGCATTTCTTCCTCTCCTTCACAATGCAATCAGCTACCCCACAACAGTTGGATAACTAGGAAAGCATGTACTCTGGCTGGATGCTCCATGTCCCTTCATAATAAGTTGTTATCACATGCATCTCTGAAGGGACTATCACTGGGCATCTAAAAGATCTGGGCAATCTGAGCTGTCTGTGAAACTTAATATTCTTTACTCCACTCACCACTCTTGTGCTGGAGTGACTCCACTGACTTCAACAGAGATAAACCAGCATAAAAGTGATGTAACGGAGTAAAGAATCAGGGCCCAGGATCCCAACCTGTGATTTTTATTTCAACTAACAAAGTAACAAACCAATGACACTGTATCAATATTCACTACACAATTTTCAAGGATGAATAAACCCTTCCAGCATGAACCTCAGTCTTGAAGATATAAAATGAGCCTTAAGGAGCAATTTTCTTTTTATCAGTTGTTTTAAGAATAAATTAAATATTTGTAGTTATTGCAAGTAGTAACTCTTTTAAATACATTTTCTGGTTTACTATATATAACTTTCAGATTGTCATGCAAAACTGGCCTGGATTTTGTTTGAGAAATTGCCAGTGGCAGAGTCTTAGTTCAAATAGTGCTTAATTCTTTCTGCTAGTGTAAAAATAATCAGGCCACTGAGAAATTATATTCTTTAAAAATTAAGAAATAAATGTTTGTTTCTAAGAATTTTCCTTTTCATGATTTTTACACTAGGCACCTGTTATCAATACTTATTGTTTGTGTTGTAGTAGTTCCTAGAGGTCCCATTGTGCTAGGCACTGTATAGATGAGGGTTTGTGGGTTTGTTTTTAAGGCTTCCCTTGCCCCACAAAGCTCACTGTCTGGGAACATGTCTGTACTGAAGATATTTGTGCTGGTGTCTATACACTGATGAAAACCACTGGTGTTGATGCTCTGCACCACTGTGAAACTGGGCTTCACAAGTGCAACTGACCTTGGTTTCAAAGTGCAATATATTATGACTCCAGACCAGGGGTCAGCAACTTTTCACCATGGAGTCTTTCTGCTCACTTCAGTCTGCCTCCCTTTATTATTATGGCTGCTAATCTAATTGATTTTACCATTATAGAGGGTTTTGAGTGATTGTACAATGTTTAATTTTAAAGCAGTTCATGAAACGAAGTATCTCTCAACAAGATGAACTCTTATGGACCTCTGAAGTTGGGCACAAATATTAGGTGTTGGGATGTTTCAAACCTTTTTTTGATCACCAGATCACAGAAACTATTAATGTGATTGTTACCATTTAATAAAGTGCATTACTATTGCAAATAAACATGGTGGTAAGTGAAGGATGCTTAAAATTAGTAGTAACGTGAAGTCATGTAAGTTAATTCAGCTTTCCCCTCATATTGTACCTTACTGAGAGAGAATACAAGTCATTCCTTTCATTACTCTTCCTTAAGAGATAGCTTCCATCACATCCATTGGAAAGAAGAAGAGCCTCTGCTGCATGGCGGGTGAGATTATCGTGGTACCACCTAGCAAGACATAAAGGTTAAAGCTTCACTCAATTCTGGTTGACATGTAGTGAGCTGTGAAGCAGTAATAACTCCATAGTTGGGACTGCAATCAGCTCTCTATTATAACCCTGAATATTACACACACACACACACACACACACACACACACACACACACACATTTTGCAGGACAACTCCTTTTGGCCTGGAAATTTTCAAGAGGAGACTCTCTTTGGGAAGTCTGAAAAAAACTGGCTCAGTAAAAAATTAACACAATTCTGACTTTGCAGGGTTGGGGGGGCGGAGTCTAACTATTTTGTTCAGTTATATCTCAAAAAGGGGATGGTTTTAAATATCCAAACTTCTCCTTCAGTTAGATCTTCCAAGGAACTGGTTCAGACTTTGTTTGAAACTCTCAAAAGTTCTGACTATAAAGGCACTTGTTTCCTTCCATTGAATGGTGCAGGGGGTAGCAAATTGTGGCATATTATGGGGTAAAAAATCCGAGTTCTCTCAACTTAGTCTCCTGATAGTACTGCAAACTGGACCTCCAGACACCATAGTAAACAGGAGCATTGTGGGGGACAGACCCAAATCAGGGCAGGGCAGGAGCTTGTGAGTACTCTGGTTTCTGTAGCACACTTCCTTCAAGTCTAGGTCGATTTCTGATTGGAAATCCGCCCAAAAGTTACTGCTGTTTTCACCAATAGTTACAGTCTCACCAGGACTGTGAACATCCACCTTCAGAAAGGGGGATTGTAATGATGTGTCACTTTAAGCCACTGTACCGTAACTGAACCATTCCAGTGCTTCTTGTGCCAACATTGTCCTTTAGCTTAAATAGCTCTTCACCTCTCTGATGTGTACCCCTTGATCTGTCTATTAAAAGCTATCATATCTCCTCTCAGCCTTTTTGCTAGGCTAAACAAGCCAAGTCTCCTCTCATAAAAGCAATGGTTATACTCTAAAGGCATCAATAAGCATTCAGCATTGGACAATGAAAACACAGGTGGTGAGATATGCACCCTGATTGGATTTATTTACATTAACAAGAGGTTAAGGCTGGATACAAATAGTATATAAAATCACAAGCCAATCTGCCACCTGTGTAGCTCCACAGGTGTTCACAACGTTGGGAGCCCTGATGTGATGAGCTGCTAGAATTTTAAGCCCTATGTCATACAATTCTGCTCAGTATCTTGTTCACTTAGAAAGCTCAGCAGCAGCTGCTTTATGCTGGGACTCCCAATATCACTCTGGTGGGGCTGAGCCAGTGGGAGCCACTATATTTTTCACAACATTTCCCTGTATTGGGCCAGGGCCATAGAAGAATAAAGGAAGTGTGGAGCCAGACAACATTTAATGCACTAGATTATGTAAATCAGGTTTACATTAGATACATTATGAGAAACAGTCTTTCAGAATAGATATTAAGGAGGGAAGATCCTCTGATGGAAAAGCTAATAATAGTATTGTATTGTGTGCCTCCCACTCTTTTGACTCAAGTAATGCTGAAGATTATTTACACTGAAAGGGAACCACAAATGACTCTTTATTATATTTTTTCAGTTTGTGCACTTTATGCATTTGACAGCACTTTGTGTATAGAGACTAAGTGAAAAGACACTGTCGGACATCAATAGGCAAGCAGAAAAACCCATTTAAAAAAATCCAGGTAGACGGTTTAAAAGGTGCTCTCTCAGAAAATGAATTTTAATTTTTTTTTAAATACCTCAGGTTGACAGTGTCCCTCTAAATACTTATTCACAGTTCATTGATTGTTGTAGTTTCTACAAAAATCTGAGTTTAACTTTCTATAATATTTTTCCTTCCCTCCTGCAAGAGACATTGATTTAGGTGGAAGACATTTCTTTACCCTTTTTAAGCTCTGTCTACCATCCTCTAAATCTGTATTTCCTGAAATGTTTTTTCTCTGGTACACTTCTTCTTTTGGGCAAAATGTCTCATGCAGCACATACAATTGTAACCAAAAACACAAGGGTGTTAAGAAAAACCCTGTACATTAATGCATCATCTCAGCAACACCGTTCATCCATATCACTAAACCAGTGGTTCTCAAACTTTTGTACTGGTGTCCCCTTTCACATAGCAAGCCTCTGAGTGCCCCCCTCACCCCCATACATTAAAAATACTTTTTTATATATTTAACATCATTATAAATGCTGGAGGAAAAGCAGGGTTTGGAGTGGAGGCTGACAGCTCACGACCCCCTGGGGGTCCCGACCCCCAATTTGAGAACCCCTGCACTAAACAAACTGCAGACAAACAGAACTGTCTCGATTAAAATCTTCAGTGGAGGAAGTATAACTTTTTGCAGCAGAGGGGAAGGGAGTGAAATCTAAAATTTCATCTAAAAATGTTTAGTCCTTCTATAGCCAGGACTGAGTCCTGCAAAGTTCTGAGCACTATTTGTGGGATGTAGGTAACCTGTCTTAAATTTCTGGAGGAAGGTAACACAGAATAGAGTAAATCAGAATGAAAAGGGGCATTGAATAAATGGGAAGATCTCATAGAAATTGTCCTGGTACAACTTAACAGCAGACTGGATACCAAAAAGAGCACCGACCACACAGGCCAGACTACCAAACCCAGCTAAAGGCCCTGTCCCTGTATAAAGAGTCTAAAAATGAGTGGGAGAGGAGAGAATACAATATCTGACAGTCACATGGTACAATGGGCCCTGTAAGAGGGAACTGGGTCCAGACCACCTGTGCCTCATTAACAGCTTCACATGTATCTGATAGAGGGCAGCAGGTCTCTATAAACATAGGGAAACAGAGAGAGGAAGCTGTGACAGGGACTGTAGAAGAGTGGCAGTGAGCAGGAGGCTCCCGCAGAGGACTCTTGACCAGCTAGGGAGGGCTGTGAGCACCAGGCAAGACAGAAGCCTGGGATTTGGGAAGAGCTGCCAACAGCAGATTCCAGGGGAGAAGAAAAGACACCCTCCCCGCCCCCCCCCCCCACACACCCCAGCTCAGAAGGTCTGGGAGTGGTCTGCTAAAAGCAGGGAATTGAGTTGAACTTTGCAGACTTTGAGTTTTGTTCTGAACTTTGATGTTAATAAACCCAGGCCCTAAGGAGGGGTGTTGAAGAGAAAGAAGTCTGTGGAATTTGAGGATCCCTGGTGAGAGGGAATGAAGCAGGGTACTGCAGAGCCATCCTAGCCACAAGGGGGCTCTCAGGAGGCAGCCAGTCCATAAACCCTGGCAAGTGAAACTGTACTCCTGCTAATAAATAAATTACTAGTGATACTGTGGGTGTCTTAAGAGACAATTGTGAATTAGAGGACATGCTAGGCATGAATTGAGTTAGCATTTTGTTTTGAAACCTAAGGAAATCTGAGTTTAGCAGGGCTCTTGTTTTTGTTTTTCCTTTCTTTGCTCTGTGTGTATATATAAGAAAAGTTATTGGGAAATTTCTGCTCTCAGCTACACCAACAATGCATTTAGACCAATGTAACTGAAAGCAGAAGCTGGACCACAGCATTTCCTGGCATTCATGATACAGCAGTCCCTAACCTGACACATGGTAACAGTGTGTCCCCCTTTTCTCCTCATTCCTCACTTCAATTCAGTATTTAAATGGACACTTCCTATGAAGTTTTAATGATAATTTAAGATTGCTGTTTGAAGCCTATTGAAGAAGCAAAGGCCAATTAGTCACTATGTCTCCTTATTAAAAAAGGCTTCACAATTTTAAGCTCTATAGAAGACAAGACTTGAATGAAACCTAATGCAGATAGAAACTTAACACTACCAAGATTGTTTGGGTTTAGGACCTGCTCAGAGAACCACCTACACACTACACAGTATGCAATAAAACATAATGTACATTTAAAGATCAAAGTATCATCCTTTAAAACACCTGTTAGTCAAAATGGGCTTTGTAACCAAGCCCCAGAATAACTAACAGTCAAAGGTCAGATCTGTGTTGTTCCAATACCATGGAGATGAGACCAGTATAAACACGTACCCAGTTCTAGAGGTGGAAGAAAGGGCAATGTTTTTTTGTGAAATTTCATATAAAATGTTTCCTCACTTCATTCTGTGATTAAGAAACACAGGTTTTCCCCCTAAAATTTCCAGAAAATATTTATTTTCACATTGAAGCCATGTTAAACTTGAAGTTGTTCATGTACACTATTGTTCCTTCAAAAGAAATGAGAAGTTTCAGAAGGCCTTCTTTCTGAGATTTAAAAATAGAAGTATTTTGACTAAAAAGCCATTTTCACTTTCAAACACAGTTTCTTTTCGAGCACAAATATTGAAATAGTTTTGATGAAATGGGACCTTTTTAAAAATATGGAAAATTAAATAGAAAAATTTAACATTCATAAAATGGGGTTTCTAGTTTTTGTTCAAAATGATCTCACACCAAATGCATCCGATGAAGTGAGCTGTAGCTCACGAAAGCTTATGCTCTAATAAATTTGTTAGTCTCTAAGGTGCCACAAGTACTCCTTTTCTTTTTGCGAATACAGACTAACACGGCTGCTACTCTGAAACCACACCTTTGACTGTATGTATTTTGGCTTTTAGGTTGAGGGGTTATTTTGCAGGGTGTTTGTATGCCAAGAAAGCCCCCACACAAGCAAAAATCCCTGAAATCCTGGTCAGCTCATAAAGAAAGTATAAATGGATGTGGCAATATCAATTAGCTGCTGCTACCAAAGCAACTGTGTCAGACTTAGTAAAATAAATTTCTTCTTTTTGCTCTCTGACACAATGAAAGGTCTCAGTAATCTGGAAATTTTTATTTCCAGTTGACTGATCCTTGAAATGGTCACTCAAAATCTGTTTTCTTTGATCTATGAATATATTTAGGGACAACCGTTTTTATTTTATTTTGGTGAAAGCCTGCAGACAAATCAAATATTTTCATGCAACTATCACCAGGAAAGTCTGTAAATGGCCATTTATGCATATAAAGAGATGGTTTGCTCTCAGTCATAGTAACTGTTTTCCTCAAGTCAGCAGTGTAGATGTTCAAAAGGTCAGAATTCATCTCAGTACAAATCTGCTATGAAATGTATTTGACAAAAAACGTTTTTAATTACACTTGGCATTGTTGCTAGTGCGGGTCACCTGCTTGCAAAGGGAGTTCATGTGTGACACGAGCCATGGGGCTGTCCCCCTGTAAAAGGGTTACAGATCAGTTTCCGACCTGCACTAACCTCGGTTTAACAATCCGTAGAAATATTTTAATGTTAAATATATAACGAAGACGTATTAAACCCAGTGACACTCCACATTTTTATATTGTTCTTAATTTAGTTCTACTGCAGTACTGCCTAGGAGCCTCACTTGTCCCATTGTGCTAGGCACTGTGCAGACAGTCAATGATAGTTGTTGATACAGTATTGAAACAGGATCCAGACATCTTTTTACTGTCTCTCACAGTAAACTCGTCTACTTCTGCACAAGTTTAACCACACACAAAGCTCATTAAAGCATCCTGAATTAACCCGAGGAGCCACCCAGAGCCATAATTTATTGACAATACAAATAACTTTCAGCTTGATTTGTGCATCTTCAGGAAAACCCCATTTGGAAATAAACTGTTAACCAGCCCCCTTAAATTTGACTGAAGAAAAGCAGTATAAAATAGTCATGGTTATGTATAACTGGGTTAAAAAAAGAATTAGATAAGTTCATGGAAGATAGGTCTATCAATGGCTATTAGCCAAGATGGGCAGGGATGGAACCCCATGCCCTGGGTGTCCCTAAACCTCTGTCTGCTAGAAGCTGGGCCTGGATGACAGGGGATAGATCACTCTATAATTTCTCTGTTCTGTTCACTCCCTCTGAAGCAGCTTGCACTGGCCACTATCAGAAGACACAATACTGGGTGAAGTAGACCACTGATGACGCAGTATAGCCGTTCTTATGTGAATAAACAATCCATTCTAAACATATCTGCATACTACAGTACACCTGTTATTCACACATTGACGATAAATAATACTTTTGGGTGTGAATATAGCACACCCAGCTTGGAGACTTGGATCAAAAGAACTTTACCCTGGGTGGTCAATTTTAACTTACTCTCTGTTTTCATTCTACGCGATGCCTGAAGCAGACAACTGTTTGGATTAGGGAATTCCATACAGCTCAGTGGCTTCTTAAATTCAGAAGGGATTGGGCCAAGCCGAGAGGGAAACAATGGGCAGATGGAGAAGGCAATTTATAGTCTTCACTGGTAATTTAAAACAAGTATTGCTAATGTTATGAGGAGGAAATTAATATTGCTGCTAGTATGATATAAAATGAAAGGACTGTTCACTGTTAAAGTATCTGTCTCTTTGATTGCATCACGAAGTTCAGCCACATGTAATTCCAATAATTTGCTTTCTTTGAATACACTGAAAGCCATCTTATGTAATATTTGTTTGAATTTGCACCGTGGTTTGGATTCTGTACACTTCTGAGAGTCATCAAAGTGATTTTGGGAAGGTCCTTCCAAAAATAACTTCCCTACTTTACTCAGAATAAATAATTTAATTCTATGAGTAATGTTCCAGAAACAGAGCTCTACACACTGAAGACGTATTGTACTGAAGGTCAGCCAGGGACACACAGCCTGCTTTGGCTTCTTTGGAGGGCTTTGTGTGAAGAGAGAGATTAAGGCCTTCTAGTGCCATAGCTATCTCCACTGCCATTCATTTATGTGGTGCTAATATTTTTACAATGAGTTCCCCTTTGTCTGTGCTAAATCCTACGTACAATATGAGGAGAGAAGGAAGGTTGTTTGCAGAGAGGAGGAATGAGGGACCATGCAATCTTATTTATTTGTCTCATCATTTCCACAAAAGTAATTTCTTGGAAACATAACTAAAGAGACAGGCTCTCAGACAAACGAACTTACACTGAGTCCTGGTAATGTTAATACGTTGCTCCAGAAATTTATTTTAGGCTTAATTGGCATGTGCACACACAAACACATATGCTCTCATGGGACCACTGTGTCCAACCACGGCATGATCCCCAAGGAAACCCAAGTAACAGTCCCATCACCATCCTCCATTTGGGGAAAGCCGCTTTAAATTACAACCTTATCTACACAGGCCCCTCCCCTGTCCAGAAGCTGTGCTGAATTAGTGCCTCTCCTGGGCATGTTCACCCTGACTCTTTGGCCTTGGAAGTCTTCCAGGAGGTCTAATAAATGTACATTATTGGATGTTACTGTTTCTCCAAAAGATCTCATTTCTCCCAGCAAAACCTCAGCTTTTCAGTTAATTTTCAATTTCTTGATTCTTGCTTTATTTTTTAGTCTGGGCTCTCCACTATTCATCACTCAGCTTCTGTGATACAGAACTTCATTTTTTCGCCTCTGCCAGAAGGACATTCTTGTTTTCATCTGTTTGTTGCTTCAATTACTTGTTACCTTTGGTAACCTCATCTCTTTATCCAATGCTCCTAACCATGGTACAGTATGTGAATGTCTAAGAGCGCTTTTAATGAATTTACTATTGGAGGCTCATCCTCTGATAGAGGATTTTCCCTGCTCATTCAGGGAGGGAACAACATTTATTTTTGATTCTGGCCAAGGATGGTGCTGGTCTGATGCCGGCTTTTTTTTTTTTTTTTTTTTTTTTTTTTTAGTATGTACATAGCACTGACTTCTCTTGCTTCAGAGGAGAATAACTTTCAGGAATTAGTCACCTTCTGTTACCCTACTGTTTTACTGACCGATTAAATTAGTGATAGGATAGGCTTTACTGGAGCTGCTGTTCTCATAAAAGATGACAAGAGAGAGCTCCCCTGAAAGGCAAGAACAGAGCTCAGCCTTGTTCTAAAGTCTTATCTACACTTGGCTTTTAGCCACCAGTGCAAACTCCTGTTGTAGAACAGGGTAAGCTGTGCAACAGCACAAATTGTGTCTGTGCTAGGAGTTTGCATTGATGCAACTGCAGTGGTGGTTAAAATCCCAGTGTAGACAATGTGTTAGTCTTATGGCCTCTTATTTTACAATATTCATATGTACTTAGCATGGTGACAGGCACTGATGGGAATATGAGACAAATATGAGAAGAAGCTTTTCTTCCAATTATTTTTTTTAAATTTCTCAGGAATGATACTTGTCTCAGATAACATTTTTTTGAAAGAACAGGCTTGTCTGTACCCCATCACGTTTTTTGTGTCTTGAGCAGAATATCTACCTCAGTGATAAGACTTAATGGAGAGAAACTAGTGGTAAATCAGAACACCCACATAATAAGAATTTAGGCAGCGTCTTCTTAGCAACACCAATCACTATTCACTTGGGTCGCTTCCTCATTTCATTTTGTGAAGCAGCAAGTGAATGTAATATTGCACCTATTAATGGGTCATTGGCAACAGGGAGTGAACCTGGAACCTCTAGATCTTAATGCATGAGCCTCTTCCCTAAACTAAAAGAGCCTTTGTTAGTTGAGGCTTATGAATCTCTATAGGTGGCCCAGCTACCCTGTGAAGGGAACAGAGCACTGCACTGAGGGGATGTGGGTTACACATGGCTCCCCATCAGGGATCTTCCCCCCCTCTCCCAATCAGATGAATTTTCACAGCTATACTCTATAAAAGAGAATTTGAATTGAAAATGACATTGTGTGGAGGTGTCCTCCTCCTATCCCCCACCTACACCAAGACTGACCCAAGATTCTTTCCTATCCCCAAGATCTTACCAGCCTGAAGATTCTTTCCGTCCCTAGTGTAAAGAGCCTGGCAGCACAGTGTAGTAAAATCTCATTCTCTGGGCACGTTAGTGACAGAAAGATAAGGGAGCTGTCATTTGATTTGTAAAGATCTACAGAACCATCATTTCGATGGTATCTGCAATGTGGCGGGGGGACTCACTGTCCCACTCACCCATCCTCTGGCTCCCAGCTCCAGGTCCTCCAGTTGGTGGAAATTTTGATAATACAGTGTCATCAGAACTGGGTCCAGTTGGGTATCATTCGAAAGCCCTTTCTCCCACAAACACAATGGTACCAAATATGACAAATCTAGAACAATTATGTAGATGTATATTTGAGAAAATGATTTTAAAATCAACATTTTAAAATTGTACTTTAACATAGAGATGCGCTGCTCACACCAAAAAGACATTGACCTTTGGTAATCCTAGGGAAGCTTGCCATGTAGGACTGAAAACATTTATTCATCAAAGCCATCATCTGTGTCATTTCCATCTAGGGCACATTATCACATCAATCCTTCTCCGTGCCACACTACAAGGCAGGCTGTTGGCCAAACATTTGCGGGCGGAACATTTGGTCTTTGCACCTGAGCATTAGATTATTTGAAGGATTAATTGGGGAGCATATGGTATTTCACCCGCAGCTGGTGCGGTCAGTCCATCCTCCAAGACCCATCCATGCCTGATTGATTGAGCACATCCAAAGCTGTCCTCCCCTTTCTGGAGCCATTCCATTGCTTGATAAGTTGCCCTCTTGATAGCTGGAATAAATGCATACCTTGTCAGTGGTAATTTTTCTCTATATGCCTGCTTGTTGGAAACCATTCACCAACATAGCTCTGCAAGTGTCATAATATCGGTCTTCAAACAGTAAACTCAGCATATGAATGTCTCCAGTGCATTTATGACCTCCTCAGCAACTGTCTCAGCCATTCTGAGCACCTTCAGAGTGAGGAGAGAGAGTCTTCAGAGACTGAAAGAAATGCCTTCCAGTGGGATAATTTGGTCTTTCTAGCCAACCTGCCAGTAGTGTGTCATCCTGAAAGGAAATGGAAACCTGGCAGTCTGGCAGCTTCTAACAGTCCAACTGATAGGAACACATCTCTGAGGGATAAACAGCAGTGCTGTCCCCCAACTGCAGGCACAAAAACAGAATCTGGCCGAAATCTTGGGTACTGTCTCACAGAGAGCACTAGAAATCTGTGTCATGTGCAATAATCCGGAATTTAGTATCATCTCTCTGTGGCATTGATGGCATACAACATAATTTTAATGTTAGCCTCCTCATGGGAACTACGAAGAAACTCCATTGAACAGTAAGAGGCAGCAATTTCATTCGGCCATGCAATGACAAAATTCTCTGGGCAATTCTTCACATGCTGGAGCATTTTTCCTGCAAGATATGCAGTCAACTCATCCTTTGTGCGAGCATGAGACCGTAGCTTCTTCATTGTGACACCGCAGGTGTTTGTGGAGTCAACGATTTTGTAGTGGAAAGGTACAAAACCAAGGAGTCTCTTCCAGGGCCGGCTCTACAGTTTTTGCCACCCCAAGCAGTGAAAAAAAACTGCCGCCGTGGACGGCAAAAGGGAGAAGCTGCCACCAATTTGCTGCTGCGGCGGGCGGAACAGAGAAGCTGCCGCCGAATTGCCACCACGGCCTGAGGAACTGCCGCCCCTTTCTAACTGCCGCCCCAAGCACCTGCTTGCAATGCTTCTTGGTCTCTTCTTTCTGGTAATATTTTTAATTGATTCCTCTGCGTACGTGTCCTACACGAGATGGACTTTGTCACAGATCTAGTATTTTCTCTTCAGCCTCCTAACCAAGTGTTCAGCCAAATCTTGGCACATGTTACCATAGTTACCCGGGCCTTGGCACTAGCACCTGCGGCAGCTGTGGTACAGCAGCACAGAGTGCTGTCCTGGGGAGACAGAGCCCAGGAGAGGGCAGCTCGAGCTCAGAATCTGCCTGCAGTGGGCAGTTGGAAAGTGGTTAGAGAAGACGGGGTGAAAAGTGACTGTGCCGGGGTGAAAAGAGGATTGGCCAGAGGAAGCTGTGTTAGAGAAAGTTGGACTGTGAAGGGCCATATGCAAGAAGCCTGGGGAGAAAGGGGGTTGGATAGGGGTTGGGGTCCCGGGGGGCAGTCGGGGCAGGGGTGTGGATAGGGGTCGGGGCAGTCAGGGGATTGGGAGCAGGGGGGGCTGGATGGGGGTGGTGTCCCAGGGGATGGTTGGGGCAGGGGTCCCGGGGGGGGCAGGGGACAAGGAGCGCAGGGGAGGTTGGATGGGTCGGGAGTTCTGAGGGGGGCAGTCAGGGGGCAGGAAGTGGGAGGGGGCAGATAGGGGGCGGGGTCCAGGCTGTTTGGGGAGGCACAGCCCTCCCTACCTGGCCCTCCATAAAGTTTTGCAACCCTGATGAGGCCCTCCGGGCAAAAAGTTTGCCCACCCCTGGTCAGGTCATCCCAGTCATGATTAATGTTTCATTCCAAATTCAGTGGAGTTCTGGAGCTGTCAGAGAAAACCAGCAGAGAGCACTTGGATGCTGCATTATGCCCACCAACCCACAATGACCTTCATTGCTCTGTTTTCATGTTCTAAGGCTTCATCTGAGCTAAGAGCACAGAAGGGAACTGTCGACCTTTTAACAACCCAATTTCCTTTTTTGAAATTCTTCCCATATGTTCAGGTCAGACTTTTCTACACCTCTTATTTCAGTGAGGTACCAGGCAATCATCGCAGAATAGTTCATCTAAAGCAAAAAAGTATTTCATGAAGTCTTCCAACGCTGCAAGGTGCAAATTCCAATTAGCAGTCCTGACAAATTGAATAAAAAGCAACAGAAGCTCAACCATCTTCAGGTATTGCCACACCACTCCAAAAGTTGGCTTTGTCATCAATTCAACCTGATGAAATTGCTTGATCCGTTCCGTGGTATTGCAGCGCTCCAGGATGCAGAGTAGGTCATAGAGAGTGGAATGTATGCTGGGTGAGTGGAACTGGTTTGGCAAGTCCTGTACACTTTGGAAAATGACTTCAAAGACATCAGTCTGCTCTTCACAGAAGACGCTGAATTACATTATGTAATGTACAGTAGAACCTCAGCGTTCCGAACACCTCAGGAATGGAGGTTGCTCGTAAACTGAACAATACATTATGGTTGTTCTTTCAAAAGTTTACTACTGAACATTGACTTAATACAGCTTTGAAACTTTACTAGGCAGAAGAAAAATACTCCTTTCTCTTTATTTTTTAGTAGTTTACGTTTAACACAGTACGGTACTGTTTTTTTGTTGTATCTGCTGCCGCCTGATTGCGTATGTCTGGTTCCAAATGAGGTGTGTGATTGGTTAGTTCATAACTCTGGTGTTCATAACTCTGAGGCTCTACTGTACTTATGTACCAATGTGCATACCATTTGCAGATGGATTCCAGTAATTTCAGGAGATGCTGATGTCTTAACCAGTGCTTCATTACAACTCTTTTGACGTAATAAACAAAGCTGATAATCAATACCACTGAACTACCAGTACTTCTTTTTTTTGCCAATGATAGTAAATCAACTTGAAGCACTGCTTCCACTTATAGTAATCTGTAACATCAAAAAATTAATTGGGTATCGGGTTCTGAGCATTAACTGGTAACACAGTATTGTCAGTCAAGGGTCACATTTTAGCTGTGTGAGAGCTGCATGTTTGACATGCCTGTCTTAAGTATAATTAAAAAACCCTATTTTTAAACATTTTCTTGAATATGGGGCACGGGTCACTTGAGGGAGGCTTCTCTGGTCCTTGAAGTCTTTAAACCACGATTTGAGGACTTCAATAGCTCAGACATAGGTGTACTTGTGGCACCTTAGAGACTAACAAATTTATTAGAGCATAAGCTTTCGTGAGCTACAGCTCACTTCATCGGATGCATTTGGTGGAAAAAACAGAGTAGAGATTTATATACACACACACAGAGAACATGAAACAATGGGTTTATCATACACACTGTAAGGAGAGTGTATGTGTGTATGATAAACCCATTGTTTCATGTTCTCTGTGTGTGTGTATATAAATCTCTACTCTGTTTTTTCCACCAAATGCATCCGATGAAGTGAGCTGTAGCTCACGAAAGCTTATGCTCTAATAAATTTGTTAGTCTCTTACAGTGTGTATGATAAACCCATTGTTTCATGTTCTCTGTGTGTGTGTATATAAATCTCTACTCTGTTTTTTCCACCAAATGCATCCGATGAAGTGAGCTGTAGCTCACGAAAGCTTATGCTCTAATAAATTTGTTAGTCTCTAAGGTGCCACAAGTACTCCTTTTCTTTTTGAGAATACAGACTAACACGGCTGCTACTCTGAAATCAGACATAGGTGAGGTTTTTCGTAGGAGTGGGTGAGTGAGATTCTGTGGCCTGCGCTGTCCAGGAGGTCGGACTAGATGATCAGAATGGTCCCTTCTGACCTTAGTATCTATGAATATATATCTGCATAGAATCATAAAACTGGAAAGGACCTCGAGAGGTCATCTAGTTCAGTCCCCTGCACTTGTGGCAGGACTAAGATTATCTAGTCCATTCCTGACAGGTGTTTGTCTAACCTGCTCTTAACCTGCCTGCATAATTGTTCTAGGTTTGTCGTGTTTGGTACCACTGTCCTTGTGGGATAAAGG